>NC_073307.1:137982468-138302869 GCF_027595985.1 Sorex araneus
GAAGATGAGTGTCTAGTCTTCCCTTTGTAAAAAGGTTGTGGAGATTCTGAGCGTTTGATAGCTCTCACACTGTTAGAACAGTGTGTGTGTGTGTGTGTGTGTGTGTGTGTGTGTGTGTGTGTGTGTGTGTTGTGTGTCTGGGTCACAGCTTCTGCATCTGGTTGCAGAGCTGCAAATATTTTTTCTCCCAGCACAGCATGCTTTCATTCAGGCTTGTGGATGATGTCTCCTTGTTTAGTGCAGCTTTTCTCTGGCACTCCAGCCCCCCTCAGCCCCTCCCCCCAGGAATGGGGTTGGGGGGAGGTGGTGGGAAAGGATGGAGAGAGAGTGAGCCAAGCAAAGGCTGTAATTTTCACCCTGGAATAGAAACAGCCATTTCAAGCAATTTAAAAAATTCTATTAAGGGCAATCTGCGGGTCTCCTGCTGGAAGGAGAACTCCTGGTTCAGAATGTCATGGGGCCCCTTGGGCCTGCAGGTCTGTTCTAGGCCTCCTGCTTCCCCCAAAGCCGTCCCCCAGGACCCTAGCACCACCCTAGGGCAAGCACCTTCCCCCCTGTACTGTCTCTCTGCCCCCCACTTCTGTCCCCTCACGCCCCCTAAAAGGGAACAGTAATTTTCCTGCTGAATGCTGGTGATATTGCAGAAATGAGTTTGTCCAGATCAACTGAGACTTCTGGGGGCTGCTGGGCCAACTGGATTTTGTCAGAAAAGAGAAAAATCAGGAGAGTTCGCCAAGGAGTTGTCCCATATTGCTTATAAGGGATAGTGGGATGTGTTTGTGGCATTTTTTAAAAAATCCTTTTTATTTAGTCATTATTTCCTAAAGTCCTGGATCAGTCACAACATGAATGGAGGAACGTGGGTTCAGTCAGCAAATTCTGTCTCCACCAAGAACCCATGAGCAAGCCCATATGCGTCTGTGGCAGGGAAGAGGACGGCCGGCAGGAGGGGTCTAGGTAGAGAGTAATCCCCTCTCCGCCGGAATTGTGCAAAATTATTTTAAAAATCCTCCTGGAGTGGGGTCTTTGAGATGGGCTCCATCTCAAAGGCCGTGACAAGTTGAAGGCACAGAAATACTTTTCTTATCACAAACAAGAAGACAGCTAGGTTTACATTCTGGGTGCATGGCGTGTTGTTGTTGTTGTTGTTGTTGTTGTTGTTGTTGTTGTTGTTGTTGTTGTTGTAATTTTAGAATTCCTTGACCAATAATGGAATTTAGGGGTTTTGTACTTCTGTGTGGATATAGTCCCTACCACCAAGACCCCCCCTCCTTCCTCCTGCTCCCACCATCCCCTCTCCTCTTACCTGCCGTTGTCTTCATCAGCTCTTGTTTTTTGGGTTGCTTGAGTCAGTCCTGCTCCACATTCGAGTGAAACCATCTGATAATTGTTTTCCATTTTCTTTTTTCACTTAACTCGAATCACTTCACATTCCATCTGTGTTATCCCAAAAGGCACAACTTTTATCTTTTTTTGTTTATTTGGTTTAGGGCCATCCCCTGCTGTGCTCAGGGCTTACTCTTGGCTCTGCACTCAGCAATCACTCCTGGTGGTGCTTGGAGGACCCTGTGTAGTTTCAGAGATCAAACTTGGGTCAGTCCTGTGTACGGTCCTGTGTAAAGCACGTGTCCTAGTCCTGTACTGTTTCTCCAGCCCATCCTCACTGTCTTTAAGGGCAGAGGAGTATTTCATTGAAACCATGCACTACAGCCTGTTTTGTCCCTTCATCTGCTGATGGCCAGTTAGTTTGATTCCATGTTTTGGCTGTCGTGAATAATGTTTCTCTGTACGTAGGGGAGCAAGCATCCTTTCCAATGAGTGCTTTCATGTATTTCAGATCATGGCTAAATCAAGTGGGATTTCCATTTTGGCTCAGAGAGAGGTTGAGGCGGGGACACTCAGGACTGTTTAAGAGCCTGTCTCCCCTTCAGGAGACTCTTAGCTGGCAGTTATGTGAGGCCCAGGAACTGAGGGCCCCCTCCCCCCCCCCCCGCAATGCCAGGGATTACCCAGACCTCCCTGGCCGTGCTCCTGGGATTGGGAGTCAGCTTCATGCAAAGCAACCACTTCAGTGTCCATACTATCTCTTGGTCCTGTTCATTGCTAGACCCACTCTCTTGGTTTCTGTATTTGGTTGGGGACCTGATGGTGACAAAGCACTGTGCAGTGGGCTGGCTCTCCCATGGGAAAACTTTAACCCCCGAGTCCCAGGAGCATAAAGAGATTCAGGGGTGCTTCTGTCTTAGGTCCATGCCCTTCATGCTCCCTGAGTGTGGAAGCGCAAGCCCCCAAGTATCCCTTAAACACGCCAGGCTCCTTCTCTCCCTTTGCTCTTGCTCTCCCTTCTCCTTAGAACACGCTTCTACCAAATACTCAAGGGCCTGGCTTCTGTTCTTTCATCCCGTGTTCTTTCAGCTCAGTGGCTCCTTCCTGTTCTCCTGTAAAATGGCAGTGCGTCTTCCTCCCCACCCCAGCTCAGTCCTCACTCCTGCCCCCTCCTCATCCAGTCTCCCGCAGGGTGACTGTTTTGCTTGTCTGTTGCCTGTAGTACTCAGCAACAGAGAAAGCCGCTGTCCTGTCTCGATGATGCTCATGGTCTGCCTCCCTCACCGGCCTGCTAAGTTTCATGAAGGCTGGAGCGTACAGTTTAGTGATAAACCTCTCATCCCAAGCAGCTTGAGGCACTGACCCCGGCATGACAAAAGCTCGTAACATTGAGGATCCAGTCTTACCCTCTCTTACTAGGACTGTCTTGAATTGAGGAAAGGAAAGGCTTGAACACCCCAACCCGACCCCACCCCTGCCTCCAAGCTTGGAGTCCAATAGAAATGAGGGGCTGGGGAGAGTTCCAACTCATGCGGCCAATGTCGCCTCTGAACATTGTACGTATGGCCCCTATGAGGTGGGGAAGGAAAATAAGAATAGAAATGAAGGTCCGTGGGACAAGGAGATAATGGTGCAGAGCAAAAGGCAGTCAGGGAACTGGAACCAAAGCCACTAGGTGCTTCCTGCTCGTCAAAACTCACTCTCAGTCCTAGAGAGCCAGGAATGAGTTGATTATGGTATGGGGGCTGGTGGGGCACTGATTTTTATTTATTTTTTAACTCTGCCCCAAGCCTGAGTTCCATCACCCAGCCCCCTGCACTGGCTTTCTGCTGCATCGTTCCTGACTTTGCTTGGGAGCCCCTTGAAAGTGCCCACTCCTGCATGGTCGCCGTTTAAGTATTGCTTGGGGTTGATAAGCCCCGAGCTAGAGGATTTATAAATCCAGCACCTTCACGGCTATGACGGCCGCTGATAAGCAGCGGTCTGAAGGCGTCTGTTCTTCCCGTTCCCTTTTCTTGCCTGACACAAAGCGTCAACAGAGCTGCAGAGTGAAGAAATATTCCAGCAAAGTGAAAATGATCAAACTCCCAACTCACCACTCTCTGAGAAATAATTGCATGCCTCCTAGCCTTTGTTCTCAGACCCCTCCGTGCCAGATGCCGGCCAGCCAGGGGTGCCTTTGTGGAAGGAAAGTCGCACTCCTGAACACCAGTGCCATTTCCTACCCAGACCAGAGATGCCTTCGAGGGAAGAATAGGGTCCTTGCACCCTGCCCCCGGGCCAAATATCCTCCTAGAGATATTTCATTTTGAGGTATGTGAATGCGTATGCCAGTGAGTTTTCTTTTTTCTCTCTTAGCTGATATTTAGTCTAGCAACAAAAATAATAACAACTCTCCTGTTCCTGGGAGTTTGTATCTTACTTTTCATTTGGCGCGGAGGTCAATGTTGAAAGATGGTTTTGTCCCATTATTCAATTCAGGAACTCTGCTTGTCATCATCCAAGAGTGTCTTTGAATAAAATAATGATGTCTAATTCCCTTCAAGAGTTACAGCAGATCCTTTGATCTTGGTTTTCTCTTTCAAAAAGTTGTTTTGATGAAGAGGAATTCAGGGACTGAAAATGAGTTCACGACTCGCTGCGTCTAAGATAATTCAGTCAGAACCCAAGACAGGGTCAGAGAGATAGTACTGAGGTTAAGGTGCTGGTCTTAGCATGTGTGTGTCGCCATAACCCTGGTTCGAATCTTTGAACCACATGTGGTGTCCTGAACAGCACAGAGCCTGGTGTGGTGCAACAAAAACAAAACAGACACAAAAAGAACCCACAATAGAAGCCAGGTATTGAAATGCCCAGAGAGGATTTACTGACTCTGCACCCTCTGTCCTTTTGGGTAGAGATTTGGGAGTACCAGACTTTATACAAAGAACCTTTCACACATTTCCCTGTTTATTTCCTGCACTCGTAGGTCCCCAGTTTTTCATGGACAATGTGGAAATCCAGAGGGATTTTCCAGCACATGGAAATCAGACCTAGGCATCCAAGTCTCCTGCAAGCAGGGCGAGCCATAAACTTCCATGAACGGCAGAAAGGGCCCCCTCTGTAAATATTAATATAAGT
This sequence comes from Sorex araneus, assembly GCF_027595985.1. NCBI lineage: Eukaryota > Metazoa > Chordata > Mammalia > Eulipotyphla > Soricidae > Sorex > Sorex araneus. The sequence continues at coordinate 137,986,915 of NC_073307.1, forward strand.
GGAAAAACAAACAGACAAAAGTTCCAGTCTTCCTCATGACTCTGTGAAATGGAGAGTTGAGCTGTCACTTTCATGATGGGAATGATAACAAGATCTCTTACTACAGGGTGACAGCAGAGACTCCGGAGAATACTTACAAACTGGGCTTCAAAGAATGGATGTTTGGGCCAGGGGGTGCAGGGCATAGGGGATATGGGCCCCCAGGATGCATTTCTGAACACAGAGCGTGGGGGAAACCCTGACACAGCCAGGTACCTCCCCCTGCCCATTTCCGAAGAAAAGAATTAAAAGTATCTGATTGTGCCACAGTAAATTTGGTACTGTGGCCATAAAACCCCTGATGTAGAAGGTGACAGAGAATGAGTGTCACCTCTTTGAGGACAGAGACCATGCCTTCAGCAGCTGGGAGCCCACTCAACCTACGTCGTGGGTGCTTGATTCCATGTTTAACTCAACTCCAAGTGTCAGCCCATCCACATGAGCCTCTCTGAGAATGAATCAGCATCTCCCAGAATCGCGCCATCCACAGACTCAAAAATATCCTGAAATAATCACCCCTCGAGAGATCTCTATAATCTAGCAGTGAACACGCTCAACTTGAAACTATAAATCATTCCATTGCTGCTTCCTTCATTCACAAGTCAGGGTTGGGCGGGGGTGGGGGTAGGGGAGCGTGGAGAAGACACAGATTAGAAGGGGAGACACTGCGGTTGGCTTTGGCATGCTAAGCAAATTTGAACCCAGCATAAATTCTTGCCGGGATATTTTTATACCATAGTTGGGGGAGAGATGGGCGATGCTGTCGGGGAAGTAATGAGAATGGGAGCCGTACTAAAGCTATTTTTGAGAATTTAATCTCCATCTTTAGAAAGATGCATTTTTGAAATATTGAAACATCAGTCTCACACACACACACACACAGACACAGACACAGACACACACCGGCAGGATGTTTTCTTCAGGACCAAAACAGCAGCACCTCTGAGCCTCATAGAATTGCTACAGAGTATGGTCTTAGCATGACTTTTGTGACTGTGCACGCGCCCCGCATAGAAGCAACCCGTCCTTGGATTCCCTCCCTGCTGTTCGCCTCCTTCTTTGCAGCAGGCAATAGACTTGTTGAGTGGAAAGGGAGCAACCGGACAGAATGTTAATGCAGAGAGACGACGGGCAAGCCAGGGACAGGCTGGGCCTGATGGACGAGAGGCCCGCTCAGCTGTGACGCTGTTGCTTACATCAGCTCTGATGAGCTCGACGTCGCCGGCAGAGTGAATCGGAGCCTTTGTGGCAAGTCCTGGGCCTCCCACGCGAGACCGCTTCATTAGCAGGCTCCCAGGCTTGGCTGCTGATCGACCCCCGGGGAGGCTTGGTTTGCAGTGTAAATCCTTCCTTTGGCAGGGGGGCTGTTCTCTGCACGAGTGTTGGCCAACCTCGCAGATTCACGCCAGCCCTCCCCGCCCCCCTCAGCCCCTTCTCCTGACAGTCTCCCTTTCTGGAATATGTCAAATGTGGACTCTTTGGGGGAATGACACGGAATTGTTGTGAGATCTGGGTGTTCTCCGGGGGTGGGGGGGGGGAGCTTGGCTGCTGTGATGTTCAGCAGGACAAAGACGAGCCCAGGAGACCAAACAGCCTCCTCCCTGGGTTGTTCAAACAAAGCCCTGCCCAGGAGCATCTCCCTGAGTGTCTGATCTCCGGGTAAACGAGGGGCAAAGAGAAAAGAAAAAGATAAAGCAAGGCAGATCATTAGGCAGGAAGCCAGAGTGAATCAGGAAAAGGTCTGGAATTGTGGAAGGTTGAAGATAAGCAGCTTTGGTTGGTTTCCAACACGGGCTGTTGACTGCTTTAGCGTCTGGATAAGAACTTGCTTGTAATTGGTAGATGGATGGCTTAGATGTAAATGGAGCCTGAAAACAATCTATTCCCTTCCAGCAATTAAACATTCCTCCCTTGCCTTCTCCACTCTAGTTATTCAGCGAACCTTTCTCGCTAATACACAGCACAGACACGGAGCATAGCCCAGCCCAGCTCCAAGCAGTGTCTGCGCTCCACCTTAATGACATTTAGTCTTGCCCTGTGCTGATGGCAATCGGCGGGTTTTGGAGAATGGTTGGAACAAGTTTGTAAAGACAGAGAGATTGCTGCCCCCTCCCCAAACCCATCCCTACAAGGCCGATTTGATAGCCCACTGAGATTCCTAGAGTGGTTTTCCCCGGAAGGGTGTTTGCTGAACGATTCGTTAGGGTTCTTGGCAGTATTTTACTCTCTTGAAGTGGAAGAGATAGCTCAAGTGGTAGGGCAAATGGTTGGCCTATGCAAGGCCCTGGGCTTGATGTCTGCGCCATATCATCCCCCGAGCACTGCCAGGGATGGTCCTGGTCAGGCCTGAACCTGGGGTTGAACATCGCTGGGTTAGGCCCCTCTTTTATATCTTTGCTTTTTGGGTCACATCTGGTGATGCACAGGGGTTACTCCTGGCTCACGCACTCAGGAATGACTCCTGGTGGTGCTCAGGGGACCATATGGGATGCTGGGAATCGAACCCAGGTCGGCCACATGCAAGGCAAATGTCCTACCCGCTGGGCTATTGCTCCAGCTCCAGTTTGCCGCCTCTTAAGAAAGAAAACTCAGGCTTTCTATTGGATATATGGATTGATGGGAGATCGTGTGTCTGTAGTTGATCCTTCAACAAAACGGCTTCAACGGAGTCCACCTAGACTCGGGTATTTTTTTCTAGCCACATCTCCTGCATTTATAAAGCAGCTGTCTCAGGTGTCAGAATGGTGAAAGGGGATCATGCAGAATCCTCCAGTGGGGGCTAGGGTGGGGGGCAGTGGGAGGGGGTTGACTAAAAGTTACAGTGAGACTCTCAACTGCACAGGGAAGGAGGGATGGCACCCCTCACCCCTGCGGAGCTCATGGGCCAACTGTAATAGGAGTCAGTCTGTGGTTGGGAGGCAGGAAGCAGAAGCACACGGCTTGCTTGCACAAGGCCCCAGATTGCATCCCCCCCCCCCCGACATTGCATGGCCACATGGCCCCGATAAGCACCTTTGTGTGTGGCCCTGGTGGCCCCCCGCGTGCAGCCCTCTGTGCTGGCTTGCTGAGTACACCAAGAGTAGCTGCTGGTCTCTGAGCACTGCCGGAAGGCAAGACGACAACAACTTTATTCCCTGCCGTATTGGGACCCCTCTGCTGCTTCTGAGCCCAGCCTGAAGCAGTGGACGTGCCCCTTCCTCCACCCCACTTTGCCCTCAGTGCTGCCGAGGGCCTCCAGACCACTCTCTCATCTCTGTGTCCCACGGGACTAGACAGGAGCAGAGGAAGTGAGGGTCACGAGCGAGTCCCAACACAGCTGCCTCCACGCCAGGTATCCCCAGCCTTGCCTCTCCCTGCTGCCCTCTGTGACTGCCAGGTCTCACGGGAGCCCCCTCGGTGACTGAGTCAGGGTGCTCTCTTGGTGCTGGCTCCCCTCTCCTCTATCCGCCCCCCCTCCGCCCCTGCCATTACTCTTCCAGCTTCTGAGGTGACTGCCATTGTGAAGATGCCTCAAAGGGATACCCTGTAGAAATTGAGCTTCCATTTGACCCAGCAGTACCATTTGGGGGGGGGGGATACACAGCAGAAACCCCATCTGCACTTCTTTGTTCAATTGCAGCACTATTCACAATAGCCAGAATCTGGAAAACAACCTGAGTGCCTGGGAACAGACAACTGCATCTATACAGTGAAATACTACACAGCCGTTAGGGAAAATGAGGTCATGAAATTTGTCTATAAATGGATGGACTTAGAGAAATGCTAAGTGAAATGAAGGATAGATACAGAATGACTGCATTCATTTGTGGGATATTTAAAAACTAGCATGAAACTAATATCCAAGGCCAGGAAAATAGGCCAGGAGAACTGGTCAATGGTTGGAAATTACCACAGAAGCGTGAGGGATGGAGGGTAGTTAAGATAGAGGAGGGTCCATTATGACAATCACTGTCACTGTCATTCCATTGCTCATTGATTTGTTTGAGCGGGCACCAGTAACGTCTCTCATTGAGAGACTTATTGTTACTGTTTTTGGCATATCCAATATGCACGGGTAGCTTGCCAGGCTCTGCCGTGCGGGCTTGATATTCTCAGTAGCTTGCCAGGCTCTCCAAAAGGGGCAGAGGAATTGAACTCGGGTCAGCCACGGGAAAGGCGAATGCCCAACCGCTGTGCTATCACTCCAGCCCATTATGACAATATTAGTCGGAAATGATCACTCTGGACAAGAACTGAATGTTGAAAGTAGTAAAGGGACATACATGATAACCTTTCAGCATCTATATTGCAAACCATAATGCCTAAAGTGTGAGAGAGGTGGAGAAAGAGAGAGAGAAGAGAGGCAGGTGGGGGTTTAAGGGGGGACTTGAGGGGATGGGAGGGAAACTGGGGACACTGGTGCTGGGAAATTAACACTGGTGGCAGCACGGGTATTAGAACACGGTATGACTAAAACCCAATCACGAACAGTTTTGTAATGTTTTATCTCAAGGTGATTCAACATAATAAAAATTTAACATTAAAAGGGACACCCTGGGCACTCGTGCCACCCATCCCCAGGCCTGCCACACTCCATTTTGCCGCACAGCTACCTGCTGACACACGTCACCCAGTCAGGGCACCTCAGGGGTCTCTTTCCTGAAACATCAGCAAGAGTCACTATGCAGAAAACTCTGCATTAGAGCATTACTCCTACAAAATTGTTCCCCTATCCCTGAGCTCTGCCCAGAGGAAGCCTGGCTTTGGGGCCAGAGAGAGAGGAGGACAGCAGATGGGATGTTTGTCTTGCTCACAGATGCCCCCGATTGATCCCCGACACCAACAGAAATGATTCCAGAGCACCCCTGGGTATGGCCTCAGAACCAGAGAGGAGGAGGAGGAGAGAGGGGGAGAGAGAGAGAAGCTGGTAGCATTCCTTAGCTCCTGAGTGTGGCCCTCCCATGGTCCCCCGTGCCAGTCCTGGGGAGGATGGTTTCTTTCAGGTTCACAGAAGCAGCAAAGAGGAGAGGGCGAAGAGTGATATGAATACTGGGCTCTCTCCCGGGACGGTGACAACCAGCATCCAAATGAACTTGATTAGTGGAAATAAAAAAAAAAAAAGACATTGCTTATCCAGAGTTGAAAAGCTAGAGGTGATAACTTTCACGTGACATATTTGCAAATTAAGGCCAGGACTGTCATAGGAGATGGTGTCCGGCCCAGAGGACCGCCCAGTCCAGCCCAAGCCTGTGTATGTGTTTGTCCCTGCTTTAAGACTGCATGGAGATCGCCTTCTCTTGACTGAGCATCAGCAGATGGAGTGTCTGCGACAGCTCTTCCATTCATCCTAGTGTCTAGGGTTTGAAGCTGGCAGCACGGACTCTTCCTTTAACTTCTTAAGTGCAGCATTTTGGACAGATACAGACGCTCTGCAGGCAGGCGGCCAGCCAGCTGCTGCCTCCGAAACCCAGATCTGATGTTGAGTTTGACGATCTCCTCTCTACCGATACATTTCACCTTGAATTAGCCACGATTCAGTTGCTGTCAAGTGCTGCAGGGAACAAATCTTATACTATGGGCTTGCTTTCCAAGAGCGCCATTAAATCTTAGGTTTCTGTTATCGGAATGCACAGGTGGTATGAAATGCTCAAAAAAACTCGGAAGAGGCAGCACTCTGTTCACTCCCGGTTCCTGGGCCAGATGCAGCTGTTAATGTCAGTTGTTCCATTTCCTTCCTAGTTCTCTTCCTTGCGTAACAGATGGAGGCTTTCGGTCTACACAATCAGGATATACATTCATTCAGTTTTGCGTCTTACCTTTTCCCCCACCCCGTAGTAATAAGTATTTCTCCATGTAGTTAGGAACTCCCAATAAGCACTCCTAATGATTAATGATGTTCTTTCGAATGAGGGCACTGTGTTTTTACTTAGACACACATCCATTGTTGAACATTTCGGCTTTACCATGGAATTGTTATAGACAGAGCTGTAATGGCCCGTAAAGCTTTGTTTCATATTTTGGCTTCCTTAGGATAGATTTCCTTAGGATTTATAACAGGTATGAACACTTTTAGGGCTCATTGCACTTAAATTACTAACTTGTTTTCCAAATGGATTGTATCTTTTTACCCTCCCACGAGCAATTGGATAGAACTTTCTTCTTTACCACAACCTGGCCAACATTGGGTCGAGTCTCGTTTTTTAAAATCCTTTCTGCATTGCTAGGCGGGAAATGGTACTTAATTGTCTTTAATGTTGCGGTGCCCGGTTAAGTGTTGATGGAGGTTTTATTCCGGAAGACCTTGCTGTGCTTTGCATAGTTCCAGAAAATTCTGGGGGAATGCTCTTATAAAGGAAGCAGTCGATTTTCTTTTTCTTTTTGGGTCACACCTGGCGATGCACAGGGCTTACTCCTGGCTCATGCACTCAGGAATTACTCCTGGCAGTGCTCAGGGGACCATATGGTATGCTGGGAATCGGACCCGGGTTGGCTGCTTGCAGGGCAAATGCCCTCCCCACTATACTATTGCTCCAGCTTCTGGAAGCAATCGATTTTTGTCTTCCTTTTTCAAATCCTTGTTCATCTTTTTCCTCCCCAGTTCTCTGTCATCTTACTTGAAGAAATAGAAGAAAGGAGAATTAAGTTCTGGTGATTTAAATAACCACCCAGCTTTCAAGCAATAAAAGACATTGCCTGAATTTTAATTTTTTTTCTGATGGATACTGTTTTATCCGTAACCATTGAGTGTCTCCTATTTGCATGTCTTCCTTCCTCCCTTTCCTTTTTTTCCCCCCATCCTGCCCCCTCCTTCACTTCCTTTCATCTTCCCGCCTTCCTTCTCTTTCTCGCCTCTCTCCATCCTAGGACAGCTGAGGTGAAGGTCTGGCCGAGGAAAATTAACTGGCTAATCCATGTGCAACTGCCCCTGCTTCCTGCTCCTCTTCCTGCTGAACATGATTTATAGCTGTTTGGCAGAAGGTCAAAATCTGATTCCTCAGAGTGGGGGGTGGGGGGAGATATTTGATTTCTTTGACACAGTTCATTAAAAATTCATGCATATGGATCTGAAAATGAAACATTTCTCCATGTCAACATGAGTTACGGTAGGAGCCTAGAGCAAGACTTCAGTATTCGAGGGCGCCACCACCCCCGAGTAATCACTTCTGCATCCCAGGGCTGCTCAGGGAGATGGGGGGGGGGAAGGTGATCCGGGGGCTCTAGATGGTGGAAATGAAATTTTTCTCGTTTTTGCCTGGAGGCTTTCCTTGTAAATAGAAGCCAGTTTATTAGGAAACCTCTCTTTCTTAAAGAACCCATTTTATGCATTTATTCCTTGGTCTCTTCCTTTGACAAATATTTTATCTGGTCTCGATTATGAGGAAGGTCCATATTAATGAGACGTGACCTACTTCAGAACCCCCTGGTATGTGGTATGTCTACTCTCTGCGCTTCTCTTCCCTGGCCCTTTATTTGAGAGTCCTCGGACTTTTAGTGTCTAGATTCCAAGGCTTTTTTTTTTTTTAATAAGTTCCAAGATGTCTGGAAACGTGAACCCTCTCTCTCTCTCTCAGCGCTTCCCCAGCTGTTGCGTGCACCTGGAGATGTGCCCACCTGACGCTCCTGGTTCCCTCAGTGGGAACCCGGCACATCTACCAGGCCCCACATTCCGTATTATCAAATCACTGGGTTGATGAGCCACCCGCCACCCCCACGGTGCCATCCGCCCCAGACCTGTGAATGGGAGCTTATCTGGACATAAGTGTCTTGGCAGATGTAATCAAATTAAGAAGAATGTATTAGGGTTCTCTGGAGATACAGGATCAATTTCTATCGATCTCCTTACACACCTAGCTATCAAGAGATAAAGATTGATTTTAAGGAATTGGCTCATGGGATGGTGAAAGTAAGTAGCAAGGCCAGAAGCTGCCAGGCAGACCAGAGGGCTGGAGACCCAGGCACGAGGGGCTGTTGCAGTTATGAGTGTCGAGACCTGGGGACAAAAATCTTTCCTTCCCCTAGTACATGAGTCGTTTCCCTAAGGCACTTTAGCTGCTGGCGGGTGGGGGGGGGGTCGGGGAGGTGGTGGGCGATCTGCTCTTCTCAGTATTCTAATCTGCATATTAGTCACATCTGAGGAAATTAACCTCCTACTAATAACCTTACTAGGCTAAATAAACACCTTAGACTGGTGTTTAACCAAATGCTAGCACTGTAGCTTAGCTAAGCTTACGTACCAAATTAGCCATTACACTGAGATGATAATGTAGGAGAGAGCTCAAAATCCACTGTGACTGGTGTCTCTATAAGAAGGAAATTTGGGGGGCCGGGGCGATAGCACAGCAGGTAGGGCGTTTGCCTTGCACGCGGCCGACCTGGGTTCGATCCCTGGCATCCCATATGGTCCCCCCAGCACCACCAGGAGTAATTCCTGGGTGCAAAGCCAGGAGTAACCCCTGAGCATCGCCGGGTGTGACCCAAAAAGCAAAAAAACAAAAAAGGAGAAGAAGGAAATTTGAGGACTATGAGATAGTAAAAGTAGTTAGGATGCATACTAGGCCAGGTTTGATTCCTGGAACCACCGTGGTCTCCCCTAGTATGGCTCAGGCAACTCTAGAGGCCCCCTGCAAGTAACTCCAGTTGTAGCTCTGGCAGCCCTTAGCACTCCTGTGACTCCATATCTCCCCAGCACCATAGAATCCAAACAACACAGCATCCTTGGGCCTTTGCATCACCCACGGGGTCCCTGGGCCTCCAGTGAATACAGAGATTGAAGTGGAGTATCTACAAGCCAAACAACGGGGAGGATTTACCAGCGGCCCCTAGAAATCATAAAGAGATACAGAAGCCTTTCCTTGAACCTCAGTTTCTGTTGCTTGAAACCACCCACTCAGCGATGATTCTTCTGCCAGTCCTTGGAAATGAGTAATACAGCTCAGTGATAGACCAGTGGCCGGCCTGAGAGCATTAGCACCCACCCTCCACCCTCCTGGTAGTCATTGAAGAACAGAGCCTGAGTTCGATGCGTGCAGTCACTCAACTCCGCCCTCATGGGAGAGCATGCAGCTGCTGACTGGGATGAATGGATGGACCAGGCCCCCTTTCTTGCCCCAGCTTTTGAGTTTGGTCTGAAAATGCTCCTCTGCTTCCATCTTTTCTCTGTGCCTCTGCCGTGGGGCTGGAGGGTAGTGAGGTGACAGATGAGGAAGAGTTAAATTTGCTTTCTTTGAACAAACTATACTAATTAAAATGTACCCCACCGGGATTGCCATTTGCCATAAGTAATGCATATTTCATTAACATTTGCTTTAAAAACCAACAAGACCATAAAGTTAAGATTGCTCTAGCCTAAATGCTGTCCACATTTAATATGCATGATATAACCTCCCAGCGTAGCAGTAAGCCTGAGCAGGCAATTTTGGGTGCCTCACTGATGCTTGTTTTTAAAGGAGGAGAATCGATACCGGGTGAGGGTTAGACTAACAACGCAAGCTGTCAAGAACCGAAGAAATAATTAAAGTTGTAATATTAACAAAGCAACATGGGTTGTAGGGGAATGAATGGATTTTTTTTTTTTATTCTGGGTTCTTTTTCTCTTTTTCTTTTTTATTTTTTTTTGCCGTCTATTTCTCTCTCCCTCCCCAGCCTGAGGCACATTTGTTGGCATTTGCGAAAGGAGATAGAATCAGGAGGTATTTTTCTGTTCCGGAATGTTTAAGTAAATGTCAGTTGTGATCAATAGGGTAGCCTCCACAAGGAAAGCAAAGCTGTAAATGTCACTCATTTCACTTTGCAGCAACAGTTGTATATGTGTGCGGATGTCTTGGAGCTCAGGTTAGAGACGGGTGAATCCAGCTTCAGCCCAGGAGGTGCCTTTACGCGTTGAGTTCCTCTTAAAGGTTCTGGTGCAGGGACAGAAGACTGTAGGTGGGCTACTCCTAATGCAGAAGGCAGGTGGAGGAGGGGCTGACGGGGGACTATATACTCTCCGAAGGCTGTTCAGTGGGAACACCGGAAGCTGAGACCTAGAAAGATAAACCGGATACACACCAGGTGTCAGGTGGATTGGCCTGAAGGAGAATGAGGAGATTGGGAAGGCCAGGTGAAGCTGAGTATGGAAGGAGACGCAGAAAGAACCGGACGGTGAGGCCTTGTGAAGGGAAGAAAGGACTCTGCTTTCCGCTGCAGGTGAGACAAGAGCCCAGAGAGCGTTTTTTTGAGCCCTAATGGGTGCAAACTCTCCTGGCTGCAGTGTTGAGAATAGACTGCAGGGGGCAGTAGAGGAAGCAGCTCGGCGGCGGCGGTTGCTCCTTGTGGCCCCAGGATCAGGGTAGTGAGATCAGGGTGGTGTAGATGGAAACCATGTTTAGGAAGCGGGTTCTATTGGAATTGCTTCTGGATTTGGTGTGGCTCGTGAGAGAAGAGTTGACAAAGAGTTTGGGGGCAGAGGAAATGGAAGGATGGAGTCCCCAGTAACAGCAGTGGGAAATATCGCAACATCACACAGCAAGGAACAGATGAGAGACCTGGGGGCCTGGGGAGGGGCGGGGGAATGTCACAGTAGCTCCTGAGTACCACAAGGTCCCAGGTAACGGATCTCTGGCACTTGGATCCTCAGCTAAACATTTATCTTCTTTTTTTTCAGACACTGATTCACAGTGCTCTTAATATCAGAATTTTAGACATACAATGTTACGGCTCCAAACCCACCAGCTGTGACCACCGTGGTCCCCCCTGTCTTACCTTCCTGCCTCCATAGAAACCTCTGTGGACGGGCTGGAGGGATAGTACAGCGGGTAGGGCATTTGCCTTGCATGTGGCTGACCCGGGTTCGATTCCCAGCATCTCATATGGTCCACTGGGCACCACCAGGAGGATTTCCTGAGTGGATGAGCCAGGAGTAACCCCTGTGCATTGCTGGGTGTGACCCAAAAAGAAAGAAAGAAAGAAAGAGAGAGAGAGAGAGAGAGAGAGAGAGAGAGAGAGAGAGAGAGAGAGAGAGAGAGAGAGAAGAGAAAGAAAGAAAGAAAGAAAGAAAGAAAGAAAGAAAGAAAGAAAGAAAGAAAGAAAGAAAGAAAGAAAGAAAGAAAGAAACCTCTGTGGACATTTTGATTTAACTATTAAACTTTGGGGCACATGCTTACAGTAGTGTTGGCTCTTACAATTTTGATGTAAACAGTTTCCCTACCTATGTACACCCTGGAGCGATAGCACAGTGGGTAGGGCGGTTGCCTTGCACACGACCAACCTGGGTTTGATTCCTTCTTCCTTCTCGGAGAGCCCGGCAAGCTACCGAGAGTATCTCGCCCGCACGGCAGAGCCTGGCAGAGCTACCCATGGCATATTCAATATGCCAAAAACAGTAACAACAAGTCTCACAATGGAGACATTACTGGTGCCTGCTTGAGCAAATTGATGAGCAATAGGATAACAGTGATGACAGAGATACAGTGATGTACCCCCAAAGTGCCGAAGGCCCCTCCCAAATGTGTAATGAATATAAGATTCATCCTTTCGTTCCCAAGTTGCTTGAGTGCTGACTTAGGATGTGTGATTTCCCTTCCTTTATGGTTCTCTTTCTCTTTCTTTCCATTTCCAATCCCCTGAAGCAATCTATCGACTTCATTTAAAAACCACGCACAGTGGGCCAGAGAGATAGTACAGGGGCCTAGTCCAATTAGCTTCTCTGCAACTCATAGAGCCCCTGAGCACTACCAGGAGTGATGATTCCTGAGGAAAGAGCCCAGAGTAAGTCCTGAGCACCACCAGCTGTGGCCCCAAACCTAAATACATACACACACACACACACACACACACACACACACACTCATGCCAGGCTCAAGGTTTAAAAAAAACTTCTTTAATCACCCAGCTCACCCGGAATAATTATTATACCACTTTTTTGGGGCTTTTTTTTGCTTTTTGCATATGTGTTTTTCTGTATGTTACTACGTACTGGACCCAGTGCTAACTAAGTGACGATCTTCCCCTCACAATGATCCCTTTCTCCTTTCATGTATGTTTGTTTTTGTTTGGGATGATACTCAGGCTGACTCCTGGTCCTGTGCTCAGAGATCATTCCTGAAGGTGCCTAGGGGACTATTAAAGGATGCCGTGAACTGGACCCAGGTGGGCTGTGTGCAGGACAAGGCCCTCCCTGCTGTGCTGTCTCTCCAGCCCCCCTCTTCCCAACACTTTGAAACTTGGGACCTTCGTTCTCACACCTTAACAGTTGGATCTAGAGTCAGGAGGAGTAACTTTTCCCGAGCACTGGGGCCAGCAGGGCCTGGGCTTCCTCCCAGCTCTCAGGGAACAGGCACCCTCGCTTCCGGGCAGGGTTGCCCACACTTCCAGCCTCACTTGCTCTGATTCTGAGCAGTTTGCGTAGATTTCCCCCCCCCCAGATTAAATTAAAGCCAGATAATTAAGTGTCCCCTGTTTCAGCAAACAGCCTTATTTCTAATTACAGCTTTTCCTCCTTCCCTCCTGAGAAGGCAGCCCCGCATTGTTTTTGAAAAGTTGCTCAATTATTAATGGTTGAATAACACTTTGAAAATGTAAAGTGTCATTAAATTGTTAATAAGAAGGCCCTGGGGAGGGATGGGAGTCAGCTTTGCCCTCTCTCTCTTTCCTCTCTCTCTCTCTCCCTCTCTCTCTCTCTCTCTCTCTCTCTCTCTCTCTCTCTCTCTCTCTCTCTCTCTCTCTCTCTCTCTCTCTCCTCTCTCTCTCGATCTCAATAAAAGGTCACACTAGGGGGCTGGAGCGATAGCACAGCGGGTAGGGCGTTTGCCTTGCACGCGGTCGACCCGGGTTCAAATCCCAGCATCCCATATGGTCCCCTGAGCACCGCCAGGGGTAATTCCTGAGTGCAGAGCCAGGAGTAACCCCTGTGCATCGCCAGGTGTGACCCAAAAAAGCAAAAAAAAAAAAAAAGGTCACACTACTCCTGCATAGGAATCTCTCCTCTCTTCCCTGGTTTGGGTCCTGATGGTTTGATCTGAGGTTGCAGATAGCGGAAAGGAGGGGCTTATCTAGACAGGAGCCGTGGAACTATCTGGGACAAATTGTCCCCATAAGAAGGAAGAGAAATTGGGCTGGAGTGATAGCACAGTGGGTAGGGCATTTGCCTTGCACGCAGCCGATCCAGTTCGATTCCCAGAATCCCATATGGTCCCCTGAGCACCGCCAGGAGGAATTCCTGAGTGCAGAGCCAGGTGTGACCCCTGTGCAGAGCCAGGTGTGACCCAAAAAGAAGAAAAAAAAGGAAGAGAAATTGCCAGGCATGGACAATGGTTCTCCATTCCTTTCGCATGGGAGGGATGTCCCCAGCGTGATGTGGTCGCTCCTGTCCCAGCCCATTCCAGACAGAATGTAGAAGGTCCAAACTCTAGACCTCTCAGCGGAAGGCGGGGGCGGGGGGGGGGGTGGCGTGGGAAGAAAGTGGAGAGATACAGGCCAGGAGTTTAGAAGCCAGGAGTGACCTTCAGAATCTGCTTTGGCATTTCTCAGGTTCACCTTCCTCCCAAGCAGCTCTCAGGTGGCTTTTCTCTCAGGTGGGCAATTCTTGACCAACCAGGACTGCTGGGGGTGAGGATGCGAGGACACGGTACTGCTCCGCCCTGCAGTGCCAGGGATGCTGGACGGTGCTGGGGGCTTAGAGGCTCACTTGGTAATGCTCAGCTCTTTCTTTCTTTCTCTCTTTCTTTCTTTCTTTCTTTCTTTCTTTCTTTCTTTCTTTCTTTCTTTCTTTCTTTCTTGATGGATATAGCACTGTAGCACTGTCGTCCGTTGTTTATCTATTTTGCTTGAGCAGGCACCAGTAACGTCTCCATTGTGAGACTTGTTGTTACTGTTTTTGGCATATCAAATACGCCACAAGTAGCTTGTCAGGCTCTGCCATGCGGGCGGGATACTCTCGGTAGTTCTGAGAGGGACAGAGGAATCGAACCCGGGTCAGCTGTGTGCAAGGCAAACGCCCTACCCGCTGTGCTAGCATATAGTGCCGGGGACAAAGTATGCCCTAATCATTGTCCTATGGCCCCAGGTTCACTTTTTCTATTTTTTGGCTCCCTTAATCACAGTTTGTCCTCCTTTAAGAAAACGAGAAGCACTTTGTCATCTTGGCAGCTTTGGCCGCTTCTGAGTGCATTGGCACTCCTGGGAGACTTGTTCCGCTTGCTTTCAGAGGTCCTCGAGCCCCACGCTCCTTCCCTCCTCTCTCCCTCAGCATCTGCCTCCTCAGAAAGGCGTTCCTGGCATCCTCAGGAGTCTAGCGTCTCGGGTTCTCATGCAGGCTTTTAATGTGTGCTAGGGACATGCTAAGCCCAATATTAGTTAAGCATTAAGCATAGGCTAAAGCAACAGTGCCAGGAAGTTGCTGACTTTGAAGAAGCACAAGAATTTGGAGAGAAAATGAGAAAGAGGTTTCAAAAGGTTGGGGCTGTAATTCAAGAAATGGGTTCATGACTTATTCATAATAGCCTGGAGTTTCTGGGCCCATAAAGGCTGCCAGGGGCTGTGTGGAGCATCCTCGTGTGTGGAGAGAGCAGGATGCTGATATTCTGGGTAGGTAAGTGGAGTCCCAGAGAGATCATTGAACAGCCCCAGACATATAGAATGACTCCCTTATCTTTTTAAAAAAAAAATGTAGGCTCTACCTGACAATTCTTGGAGCTTATTTCTTTTTTTTTTAATTTTTATTGAATCACCATGTGAAAAGTTACAAAGTTCTCAGGTTTATGTCTCAGTTATACAATATTCAAACACCCATCCCTTCACCAGTGCCCATATTCCACCACCAAAAAACCCAGTATATCCCCCGCCCCCGTCCCCCTACCCCCAACTGTATAACTGATGAATTTCACTTCATTTTCTCTTTACCTTGATTACGTTCCATATTTCAACACAAAACTCACTATTGTTGTTGGAGTTTCCCCCCAAGAAAGACAGCCCTACTGCCAAGGAAGCATTTGATAATTAGTTTTCCATTGCTGAGAATGAAGAGATATGTAGCCCCACTGATTGGAGCTTATTTCTGACTTGTACTCAGGGGTTACTCCTGGCAGGCTCAGGAGACCATACGGATTGAACTGTGCCGGCCGTGTGCAGGGCACGCACCCTACGAACTGTATTGTAACTCCAGCCTGACTTGCTCATCTTTTTCAGAGACACTTTGAGAGACTCCAGAGAGGGAAAAATGAGCAGCGTGCAGGGAATTTCCCCAAGCCCCAGTGCACACAGGCAGAAGCTATAAACACAAAGTAAATGATGTTACTCAATTTAAAACATTGTTTGCTTTGGAAATACAGAAATACTCATTTTGAAATGGGCTTCGTCTTGTCTAAACCTCTTTTTAATTAAAATGCCACATGGGACTTAGTAAAAGGTAGGTGATGGCTCATTTGACGTGACCATTCTGGGTGAGAAAGGTACAGTCAGAAGAAGGGACATCCATCTAGACCAAAGGAAAATATTCTGTTTGGGGGCCACATCCAGCAGTGCTAAGGGCTTACTCCTGGCTCTGTGCTCAAGGGCCATTCCTGGTGGAGCTCAGGCCACCAAATGGGGTGCTGGGGCCAGCTTGGCCTCGTGCAAGGCAACTGCCTTAACCACTGTACTGTTGCTCCGGCTCTCCAAGGGAAAATATTTGCTTCTGTGGTTTGTCACCCAGGGGTCTTGAAGTGACATAGGAACATTGTCA
Source organism: Sorex araneus (assembly GCF_027595985.1). Taxonomy (NCBI): domain Eukaryota; kingdom Metazoa; phylum Chordata; class Mammalia; order Eulipotyphla; family Soricidae; genus Sorex; species Sorex araneus. The sequence continues at coordinate 138,002,630 of NC_073307.1, forward strand.
GAGGGTTTTGGACACTCCATGGTGGTGAAGTGTCATACACCAAAACCATTAATATAGACAATGTGCTACTGTGTTAACTAAACCATAATATGCTACTATGTTATGCTACTTTAGTAACTAAACCATAATAATAAAAATAAAATTGGGGGGGGGCAGGGGATTAAGTTTACCACCCAGACCTCGCGTCCACCCTTCAGTTCTCTGAAAGGATGGTCGCATGGTTGTGAGGAATCCAAACAGTGGGACAAGGAGCCCCAAATTCAAGTTTTAACAAGCTGCAAAGCTAACTCCTGTGTACTGTAATTTGAATTTCCTTTGGACAACCTCATTTCTTGTCGGTGAGCCTCCTGTCCATATTTTCCCATCTTATTTTTTTTTCATGTTCTAGCAGGTTTTTTTTTTTATTTCAGTCATTCTCTCTTTGTTGAAAGGAGCACACCTGGCGGTGCTCAGGGACTATTCCCAACTCTGCGCTCAGTGGTCACTCCTGGTGATTATACCAGACTGGAAGTTTCTATGCTGGTGTGTGAGAGGAGATCCCTGTCTCAGTCCACTGCAAACCCTTTTTAACAGAAAGCAGAATCACTTACTTACGGCCTAGAATGCTTTACTTGACTTGCCTTTGCCCACGTCTTATTCTCAGTATCTCCAGTGAGATGGCCCCAAGTTCCAAGGCAAAAGTTTGCTGTTGTTTTTTCCTATCATTAAGAGACTTGTTTTTCTTTTTTTTTTTCTTTTTGGGTCACACCCAGCAATGCTCAGGGGTTACTCCTGGCTTTGTACTCAGGAATTACTCCTGGCGGTGCTTGGGGGACCATATGGGATTCCGGGGATCGAACCCGGGTCAGCTGCGTGCAAGGCAAACACCCTACCCGCTGTGATATCGCTCCAGCCCCGAGACTTGTTTTTCTTTCGGAGGCGTCTGGGAAAGGCTACCCGGGCTGGGAATTCTTAGGCTCCGAGCCTGCTGCAGGCTCTAGACGCCAACGCCACCACGGCTGCAATGAACTTGAGCTAATCTTCCCTCTCCCAATTGCCCGGTGCCTCCAGACAGTAAGTGCAGGTTGATGAATGCGGTGGCACAGGCTGACTGGTGCTCACCGCAGAGACAGGTAGATGGGACTTGGACGACTTCTCTGGTCTCCGTCACTGAGTGGGGGGAGACTGACTGTACCCGGCTCCTGTCGCTCTCTATATTGCCTCCAGTGGATTCATTCGCCTCTCAAAGGGAGGTTGCCACCAGGCCCGAGGGAGGGCTGCCGCTCTATGCCCCGGTGCTCGCCCTTCGCTCAGCTCCTGAAAGTCACTGGAAAAACAGACGTTCCTCTCCACCTGTGAAGCCTGATTTATCAGCCAACTCCTCAGAGAAGAAACAAGAAGATAAAAAGCTCTGGCTATAAAATACTGTTATGCATTATGCTCCGTTGGTTTGCTGTCTAGACAGAGCCAGCAGACCCCTCTGTGGCGCTGGTGATACCCAGAAATGACGGGATATTTACCTCTGTTCTGAGACAGATGGACTCGCCTGTTCTGTGCTTCAGACTAGAGGGTGGGGAGGGAGAGGGGGGGGGCTCCAGGCTGTAAAGAAGCCCTAGCCTGGAAGCGACACTGACAACTGTTTCTACACTCTCTCTCCCCATGGCCGAAAATTAGCCTCTCGACCTTTCCCTCTTGGCTTCCACTGCTTCCTAATTCTCTTGACCTTGGGCAAGTCACTCACATCTCTGCTTGAATCCCCCATCAGTACAGCGGCGGTCATGACAGTTCCCTACTTAGGATATTACAAAGATACATCATGTGAATGCCTAAGAATACAGTGCTTGGCCATAGCCCATGCTCAGTACATGTAAGCTATCCTGACGACTCTGTACACTGGAGTGATGAGCTCCGGGTACTGCCAGTGCCTGGGAAATAGGCCCGTTCGATGAGTCCCAGAAGCAACAGGCTCCTAACTGGACATCAACAGTGGTGGTGGCTCGTTGAGGAGAGCTGGTCTGTCTCCAAGGATCTTTTTAGCCTCGGACATCTCTGCCAGATTGATTGCATGTGTGACATAAGGCTGTCTTGTTCACAGCCAGGACGTGTGAGCGGTTCAGGTAGAAGACTCCCAGATGGGGGAGTATCCAGAATTGGTGTGTCTTTGGAAGCTGCAGGGGAAGGACTAGATAGTTTCACCACGCAGGTGGTCGTACTACACCCACAGGCAGGAAGAACATCTGACCCATCTTGCATTCTTGGCATTGAGGCCCCTGACTCTTTCTGGTGTGTGATGATGACTGACTACGATCATCCCTTCTACAGCCTCCCACCTGCATACAGCTGAGATGTTGTGTTAAAAACCAATCGCCCTTGTGGATAACCTGGGTCTATGCAGTTCTGTAGAAGTCCTTGAACTGTGTCCTCAAGATGTCTGCATTTTATTAGATAGAAGTGAGTTTTAGTTCCACTCGCAAAGCATGAAATCTAAACTACAACCACAGAACGTTGAAATGTGCCAGTCAAGGTGGCAGGGTGGAGGGGGGGCGGGCAGGAGGGAGCTGGGGAACACCGGCGAAGGGAAGTTGATGCTGGTGGTGGGGTTGGTGTCGGATGCTGTATGCCTCCCAACTATAAGTAACTTTATCAATTATGGTCCCTTAGATAAGTTTTTTTAAAAGGGAAGTGAGCTTTAGTCATTGAAGAGACAGTACTGTGGGTAAGGCACTTTCCTTGCGTACGGCTAACCCGGCTAACCCAGCTAACCCTGTTCGATCCTCAGCACCATGGACGGACCCCTGAGCAGTGTCAGGAGCGATCCCTGAACACAGAGAAAGCCTGAGCAAAGCAGGGTGTGGCCCAAATTCCCATCACCCCCCAAAAAAATAATTTTAATCAATGAATTTTCCTAATATAAAATTTCATCGAAATATTAAAAACGGATCTACCTTGTGATCTGGCAACTGCACGTCTTGATTTCTATCCAGAGAATACAAAATCCTAATCCAAAATATATATCTATGCATACCTCAAAGTCTGAAGTGTTATTTATAGTAGACTAGATAGGGTATAATCTAAGCATCCAATGACAGATAAATAGGTTGTAGTATGTGTGTCTGCATATACAATGTGAGTGTACAGATATATCCAATGGAATACTATGCTGCCCAGTACATGGTTGGAACGAAAAGGGGACATATTAAGAGAAATAAGTCAGAAAGAGAAAGGCAAGTAAATGCCAGATGATTTAATTCATAGGTGGGATCTAAAGAATAAGAGCCAAGAAACAAAGCCATGCAAAAATAAACCTTTTGGCTCTGACAAGAGAATTGAGATTACCAGATGAAAGGAAGGAGACTTGCTTGCAGATAGAAACCCACTGAAATGTGTTGGAGGGTTGTTGGTAATTTTGTGTTAAACACGGTGTCATAAAATGTATTTCAAGAGGCATAAAACTATTTCTGAAACAGTCCTATAAACTGACAATACATTGTTTTTGTTTTTGAGCCAAGTCCTATAGACTAACAATACATTTTGTTGTGGTTTTTGAGCCACATCTGGCAGTACTTAGAACTTACTCCTGCTCAGGGATCATCCCTGACTGGCTCCAGGGACCCCATGGATACTCGACCATATGGATGCTATGGATACTGGAGGTCAAACCCAGGCTGGCCACATGCAAGGCAAGGGCCATGTCTGCTGTACTATCCCTCGGGCATCTCACAGTACATTTCTTAAATAAAAAACAATTGATTTCAATAAGTGTTTCTTCCCCTTGAGTTGGGAGTGGAGCTGTCAGAGGTTCTGTGTTCGACGTTAAGAGCATACAAGCCATTCATTGTTTCCAAGAATGTCATAGCCAGCCTCAGGGACCTTCTGGCCAGGCATTCAGCAGGATGCTGGGAGGGCAGTGCCCCTTGCTTGGGGTCCTTTTGTGTTTGAGTCTGAGTCCATCTCTCTCAGACTTACCATTACCTTCATATTTCTTACAGGTTATATTTTCTTTTCACACTTTTTGTTTTTAGTTTATCTTCTATGATCAGAAAGAGCTGTTCATAGATGTTCTTAGTAAGAGGTGGACGCCCTTCCCCACTTCCAAGCCCTTTCCTGGAACTGATCATAGTGAGGGATTCAACAAGATTGTTGTTAGACCTTTTCTCTTTGTGTCTATGTAGATGTAACTGTGTGCCTGTTTAGTCCAATTCTATAGGTGGGCAGATTAGTATATGCACATCAGTAAATTTTTGTGGCATCAGAATCATTCTCATGACTCTGCACTTGGCACCTTGTTCTTTTCTCGGTGGTCATCACATAGCCTTTGTTTGGATATACGTGACCATTCTTCCTGGTTTGTTTGTGTTTTTCTAAACACAGTGGGGGTGAACGTAATAGGGAATCCATTCTCCCAAAGAGTTCCATTTCAATAATCCCTTTTCAGTAACACTATCTTGTATTGGGGGTGGGGAGGGGAGCATATTTTTGTGTGTTATTAACATCTAGTTGGACATTATAACGCAGTCCTGTATCATGTGTCCATGTGACATGAGGACACTCTTTCGAAGAAGGGCAATTTATAAGATTACTGGTGACAAACCTCTCTCCCCTTGAAGACAGTCCAAGATAATGTTAGATTGAATTTCAAGAGATGAAAGTGAGGTTTTTAAGTAACAGCAAAGCCTTGTGTTTCTGTAGTACTTTATGATCTTTGAAGTGCTTTCACCATGGTTATCCGATTTGATCCTACTAAGAACCCTGCAAGCACATACAGTTGGTGGTTATTATCCAGAGGCTGTCAATGAGACCAAGGATAACCCTTTGCAAGCTTGAGAGCTAGGGGCGGAAAAGACTCAGGTAAGGCACTTGCCTTGCACGCAGCCACTCCAGGTTCAATCCCTGGTACCAAGTATGGTCCCACAGGATTGCCAGAGTGATTCCTGAGCACAAAGTCAGAAGTAAAGCCCTGAACACCACCAGGCATGCCCTCTTATTTGCCCCCTTCCCCCCAAAAAAGGGTAGGAGTTAGGAGTAAAATGCTTACTCCTGCCCCACTTTTCCATCCTCACTGAAAAGTTTAACCACACTAGGGAAAGATTTGGGGTCCGTCCCGCCACAGACCACACTCCCCCACATCCTGTTAGCAGTATCTCCCTGGAAACCTTGTGCCCTGGATGGTTTGGGTTATGGGAACTAAGTGATATGACTGTCTACCTTCAGTACTCTAGCAACTTGAGAAGGGTGGCATGGAAATTCACGTCTCTCCCTGTCTCATCCTGAAAGTCCACTCCAATCATGTTTTAAAGGTGAAGCTCAGAAGGGCAAGAAGAGGATAAAAACAGTGAAGGCCTGGAATAGGGAGAATTGATGGAAGAGCAGAACTGACTTGAGCAGGGAGGGAGGCTATCAGGAATTCTGAGCTGGACGCAGAAGATACAAGGAACATCCGTATCACTTCCTGAAGTCACAGGCTTGGGGGCGAGCAGCCTGGTGTAATGCTGCAAGTAGGCGTGACATTTGGCTTCTAACAGGAATCTGGGTGGAATTCCATCAGGAATCTGTCGCTTTTGTAGATCAGATCCTTGCCATCCCTGAGAGGGGGCCTGGAGCACCCCAGGACGCCAGACACCATGGACCTCTGTGAAAATTCTTAGAACATACAGACCGCTCATTGTTTCCAAAAATGTCATCAGCCAGCCCCAGGGACCTTCTGGGCAGGCATTCAGCAGAATGTGGGCAGGGCAGTGCCCCTTGCCTGGGACTATGAAAGATGAAATGCTCCCACACATCAAGGGGGTGGGTCTGAAGAAAGAAAGGAGAAAAAAAATTTTTAAACCAACTGAAAGTTAATTGAAGATTTTGAAGACTTATTTACCCCACCCCTTTAAGGGACACACAAAAAAGGAAAGAAGACTTGGAAATTTCAGCTCTCAAAAAAGTCAGGGATGGGGCTGGAGTGATAGCACAGCGGGTAAGGCGTTTGCCTTGCCCGAGGCCGACCCGGGTTCTATTCCCAGCATCCCATATGGTCCCCTGATCACCGCCAGGAGTAATTACTAAGTGAAGAGCCAGGAGTAACCCCTGTGCATCGCCAGGTGTGATCCAAAATGCCAAAAAAAAAAAAAAAGCCAGGGTGTCACTTTGAGGATTTATCGCAGAAAGTGTAGAAGCACACGGAAATACAAAATATGATCCAAATGATTTTGAAAAATCCAGAACCTCAAGAAGAGGTAGAACTCAAAGGACTGGAGTGTGTGTGAGGCCCAGGCAGTAACCCTGTACCCCATGGTCCCCCAGGCACTGCGAGGGCCGACCCCTGAGCATCTTCAGGGTGGCCCAACCCCTCACCCACAATCTAAACATTAGGTACAGTTCGGTCAGTGAGGGTGAATAATTTTACATTTGCTTCATAAAGACATTTTTTAATTATCTTAGGTACCGTAGCTTATAAAATTGCTATTAGTGGGTTTCATGCATGAAACATGATGAATGTAATTCCAGCATTACCCTTCCCAGAGTGCCTTGCCTCCACCATTGTCCCGGTGTCTCCCTCCCTTGGGTAAGCTTCCTACTGGAAACAATTTTTGAGATTCTGAAGCCTTTGGGCATTTGTTATTTCCCTACTCTGAGTCTTTATATCCCTTATAAGAGAGACTTCATTCTGTGTCTTCCCCTCTTCCTTTTTACGAACTTCACTCAGCATGATACTCTCCAGATCCACCCACGTAGCAGCAATTTTCATTTTTCTCTAAAGCCCAGTAGTATTCCGTTATGTCTGTGTGTGTCTGTGTGTGTGTGTGTGTGTGTGTGTGTGTATCCTAGTTTCTTTATCCAGTCATCTGTTCTTGACACTTGGCATTACTTCCAGATTTTGGTTATTGTGAATCATGCTGCCATGAGCAATTGGAGTGCAAATGTCTTTTCTGAATAGAGTTTGGGGGCCCTTGGGGTGGATGCGCAGAAGTGGAATTACTGGGTCAGAGGAGAGCTCACTTCCTACATAAAGACATTTTTAGAAATGAGGGAAAGGTGGCTTCCCCACAGCCCTGGATGGGAACTAATGAATATGCTCCACCCAAATGAAGGGACTGTGCCAGTCGGCACAAAGAAAGAGCCAGGACTTGGGGATGTGTGAGGGGTTCCCCAGGCACTAAGCGAGCACTGCAGGGGTCCGGGTGTAGTGAGAGACTGTCAAAGCAGAGAAGGCTTTGTGTGTGGATTAGTGAAAATCGGCAGAATATTCAGCCAACGGAGGGAACGGAACGGAGGCTACATATTAAACAACCGAAAAAACTGAAGCACATGCTTTGCATGCCAGAGTCCCAGATTGGATCCCTGACACTGCGTGGTCCCTTGAGCTTGACCAGGAGCAACCCCTCCCCCACCCCCCCAAACAGCCAGATGTGACCCCCCCAGAGGTCAAAAGATGAACAGAATGGGCCTGTGTGCAGTCATAGCTAAAATGTTGATAAAACTGAGCTAAATCCTCAGTTGCCAGAATGGAAAGCCCATTGTCAGTGTCCACAGTGCAAGAGCAAGCTTAGTCCTCGGAAGCCTGTTATTCAGAGAGAGGAAGAGACCCAAAGGACCCATCCGAAAGCGTCGTGAAGGCTTGAGTCTGGGGGAGGAAGGGCAAAGGAAGCTGTTTCTTTTTATCAACTCTGCTCTCTTGCCCTTTAAATCACATGCACCTGTTCCTTTGATCCAACTATTAGTGGAATCCAGGGAATGTACAGAGCTGCAAGCAGTCAGTGGGACCACACTGGCCCATATTAAAAGCTCTTTCCAGTGCCTCTGGCCTGGACACAACTCCCTCTGCACCTCTCTTTGTCTCCCTCCCTCGGGTTCTCAATGACGGGGCACACTGGGCACCTTTTATAAATCCATGACTTGCCCTTTCCACCCTACAGGATAACTGTAAGACCAGCAGTTTATTGAAAACGCTTCATTCTGAGCGTTCTGGTCTACCACAAACCCCAAGGGGTGGCTACAGTGCCATCTCCATGGATTTGGGTCACACACGGGAGAGCCTCAAGTCCTTTCGGTGGGGTGAGTGACACGTCTGCCCTAACTTCAGAGCCAAACCACGTGGCACCCAGCAGACAAGCGGGATAGGAGATTGGTTCCTTCTGCTCCCACACTCCAAGGCAGCCTGGGTCGGCCACCCAGATTATGGCACCTGCCTTTGTCAGCTCCTCATTCATCATTTTCTGGGGGTTGGGGGGGCATGAAGCACAGAAGCTTCTTTCCTGTCCAGCCTGGGCTGCAGAGACCAAGCCTTGATCTCCGTGGTGGAACAGATGAGCTTGGGAATCACCCCAGCCTGAGTTCAACCCTAACCCCCGCTGGGGGCAGGGGTGCATAGCAGGTTCCTTCGCTTTCCTGCACTCCCATTTGCCCTTGTTTTGCCAGCCGCGTTAGTGGAGGTAAGAAGGGGGGAGCTCAGGGCTCTCCCAGCAGTGCTTCCCGGACCATGCAGTGGATGGAACCCAGGGCTCCTGCAGGCAGAGCCTGCACTCGGCCCTTTGAGCCCAGCCCCACCGCCCCACCATTCTCTCCTCCCTAGAATGGAGACACGTGTGTTGATCAGCCACGCCTGATCAACACAGGTGCTGGGTGTGTTCTTCCAACAGTGTCTCTCCCCTGTGAGCTCTTAAGTCAGTATCGCACAGTCGGCCTGGTATTGGGCACAGAGTCTCCGCAAACCTCGTTTCCTCCTACGCAACAGGGACTAACTAACTCTGCCTCGGTGCCCTGCGGTGCGCATGCGCTTCTGGAAATAGCCGAGTGCTTAGCCCCAGACCCGGCAGGGGCCAAGTGCTCACTTCCTGAGGACTGTTGCTCCTGTGCCTTCCCGTCCCCTGCCTCTCCCACTGCAATCCCACCTTCTTCTTGCCCTTGAATCTTGCTCCCTCTCCTCCACCGGGGCTCGCCCTGTCTGCAGCCTCCAGGACAGCTCCTCAGAAACAGCACTTTGAGCTTGTCCAGCCCTGCTGAAGAGCTTGCCGTGCTCATGAAAGGAGGGAAACCTCTCATTTGTCGTCTCCAGCTTCCCAACGCTGTCCCCTTCACCCCGCTCCTGGGCTTCCCCCCCTTCCTGTACAGGAGGTCACCTCATTCCTCGTCTCAGGTGGCACCGTCTCTGGGGGGGGGGGGTGTTGTGCTGTACCAGGCCCTCCCCGGCTTCCCGACATAGAGCATTGCCTATTAGAGGAATTGATTTGAAACTCACTGTCAGGGTCACTGTCATCCCGTTGCTCATCAATTTGCTCAAGTGGGCACCAGTTAACGTCTCCATTGTGAGACTTGTTGTTACTGTTTCTGGCATATCAAATATGCCATGGGGAGCTTGCCAGGGTCTGCCCTGCAGGCGAGATACTCTCAGTAGCTTGCCGGGCTCTCCGAGAGGGACGGAGGAATCGAACCGGGGTCGGCTGCATGCATGACAAACGCCCTACCCGCTGCGCTATCGCTCCAGCCCCATTTGAAAGCTCAGGGCCACCAAAATAAAGCCTTTCTCCAAATCCATCCCCAGCCTCCCTTCCCTTCCCCTGCCTCGGTGGTTGCTTCCCGCAGGGATCTCATACGCTTGTTTGCAAGGTGTCACGTGTGCGGTTCTGATCACCCAGGAGCACCCCGCGGATGTGGGAGCTAACGCTGGTAACTGGGCTCCCAGTCTCGCCCTTGCAGGGCAGCCTCTGCACCTCTGCCTCACTTTCCCGGCCCCTCTAGATCACTCCCTTGTGTCTGTGCCGGTAGCCACTTGGGACAACAGTGACTTGCGGTTTAGGAGAAGTTTCCCTGGGTTAGGAAGGTCTCCGCGTGCGGTGGGATTCGGGGGGAAGAAGGGGGGTTGGGTGTAGCTTCGTCTGGATGTACTTACTGAGAGACCCTGGGAGCCCCATTTTCCCTCTGGACAGTCTCTCTGCTTGTGAAACGGGAAGCAGCTCCTTCTCACTTGACGAAGGGTATTGAAAGAGAAAATTACGCCGAAGAGGGTTCTGAAATCCTGACCGAAGTCTCCAGAGCAGCGCCTCTGGCGCTCAGTTGCCTGTGTATTCTTCATTCTCTGTTCCCGTCACTGCACTAGGTGTGAGTATGTTTAGGTGCTTTGCTCATTTCCTTCCCAGGGCCCTGGCCTGGAACCCTTGTTTCTGTAGCTTGCTCTGTCCCATCTTAAGTCTGGGCAGTCTAGTGCTACAGTAAAACACTGTGCATTGCAGTGGCTTTCGGACTCTTTACTGCTGTAGAACAGTAAAAATGAGAAGTAGATCTTGTATTGCTAAGGCAAAAGTAAAAAAAAAAAAAAACTTACTTTTCTTATTTGGGTTCCTTGTTTGTTTGTTTTTTCCAAAGGCTATACCTGGCAGTGCTCAGAGGTTGCTCCCAGCTCAGTGCTCGGGGCATCTCTCCTTGAGTCCTTGCAGTTTCAGGAACCATGCCCTACCATCCTGCTTTTCATCTCTCGGCAAAAACCATTATTTCTAAAATGTGTTTGTGGGGGTTGGAGCGATAGTACAGTGGGTAGGGCGTTTGCCTTGCATGCGGCCGACCTGGGTTCGATTCCCAGCATCCCATATGGTCCCCTGAGCACCGCCAGGGGTAATTCCTGAGTACAGAGCCAGGAGTAACCCCTGTGCATCGCCAGGTGTGACCCAAAAAGCAAAAAAAAAAAAATGTTTAAAATGCATTTGTGTGTTATTTGTGATTTTAAGTATAAAATTAAAATTCAAGTAATTTAATCTTTAAATAACCGGAAACTGAGCAGGGATCCAAAGTGCTAAACAATCAGACATCTCGAACTTTGGCTGGAGCCCTATTTAGTTCAGGTATTGTTAGCATGAACTCTGCTTTGCTGGAATATTCCATCCGAGTGGCTGCAGGATTCATTATTTGCCAGAGACAGAGTGCAGCATTGCTTCCATTCGGCTTCTCCAGTTTTCAGCATGGGCAGGGCTTAGCCATAAAGCGGCAATAACGTCTTCATGCATCGGCGAGAAATTTCTGCAGCCCAGCACCAGTCCTTGAGTAGACCGTTGAAAACCACTGGTGTATAACATTCTGCTGGGTCCAGCTAATCCCCTGTGATTGCCCGTGTACGTGGTTCCAGTGACCCACTATTGTTAGCCTCCAAAGTCCCACCGCCTTATCCCTTTTGAACATTCAAGTAGCTTCTCATCATTAAGGCTCAGAGCTCTCAGAAAGAACAGCTGAATATGAATTGAGCATTTTCAAACAGGGTGAGAAGCTGGCTTGTAATTCTGAAGGCCTGAGTTAAAAAAAAAAAAAAAGAGAGAGAGAGCTGCAAAGCAGGCCCGATGCCGTAGAAATACCCCCAGTCTCTCACCTCATGGCCAAATCTTGGGTCACTCTCCTTAGAGGGGAAAATAAATAAATAAATAAATAAATAAATAAATAAATAAATAAATAAATAAAGTCTAAGTCCCTCTGGGCTTCTCAGAGAACTTCAGCAGGACAGGTGAGCAGAGAGTGCCCCGGCCGAAGGCAGGAAGGACCCGAGATGCAGAGCAGCACGGGCTGTGAATCCTCCAGAAGTGCACCTGGCACACACAGCATCTAGTCTCTACCTGTGTTGAGGATCAGCAGGCAAAGAAAGGGAGTCCCGTCCTGCTAATCCGCCAGACGTCAGCGAAAGCCAGCATGTGCCCACGCTGTCGTCCCCCCAACCCTCTTGTCAATCAGAAATGAAAGTGTGCCCCCTCCAAAGAGCTGGCCTAATTAAATCCCGCCAGATTGCCGCTCGTCTCACAGCTGCCGGGGAGCTGGATCTCTTTCTAAGCTCTGGCAGCAATAGGATACATCTGGCTTCACGGAGTTATTTCATGCCTCTCCGGCCTCCTGAGCCAGTGGCTGGGAGAGATGGTGCAAGCGTGCTCTTATCTCCCTCTAAGACACTTGAAGAAGCCTGCCCTTGCTGGCTTTCTCTTGCTTTCATAATGACCAGAAGGGAAAGAAGGGGGGGGAGGGTCGATGCAAGGCTTTGCATTCCGACAAGTCGCCATTGTTGGAGTGGGAGTTTTGCAGACAGTAAATGGGGCGGTGGTTGAACCCGGATCAGGTACTTAATGAAGTGAGGCCCCTCTCATCGGCATTCAGCCTGGCGCTGACACCACAGGCACTAATCCCCCAACAATACCCTCGGAGGGAAGGCTTGGCGTGCTTGCTCGCTAGCTAGGCTTAGCTCGGTGTGAAGTGGAGAAAGCTGTGAACGTTTCTTCTCCGTTCTTTTTCCTGCTTTATACTGGGAGGGTGCCAGTGTGTTGGTGTTACCCTGCGGAATTCTTATTTGAATTCTTATTTGTGACAACCTCGCATCGGATCTGTCTGCCAGTATACGCAGACTTCATCCATAAAGTATTTCTCGCTATCCATGTATGCAGGACTGCTTGGCGCCGGCTGACCTGCGTGTTGTGCTAACTCCACGCAAATATGACCACCCTGCACCGTTTGGGAGGGAGGAATTGATAAGTCCCCAGGTCCTATTGCAACCCCAGATATCTAGCGTGTCTTAGCATCAGTGATCAGTGATGGTATGTGCCTCCAGCTCCAGGGCCAACTTGCTGTTTCCTATAAACCTGGAAGGTTCCAGCAAAGCCTCATCTTTTCCTTGAATCGAGGAAGAAAAGAGCCTGTGACCCTGTCTAGCTACAGACACCAGGGCCCAGAGTCTTTGGAAAGGGCAGGTCTGGGGAATGGTCGGGAGCCCTGGTGGCCCCTTCTCCCTTGTTTCTTGTCCATTTTCAGCAAATTCAAAACTCACATCTCAGGACTGGAGCGATAGCACAGCAGGTAGGGCGTTCGCCTTGCACACGGCCAACCCGGGTTCGATTCCCAGCATCCCATATGGTCCCCTGAGTACCGCCAGGAGTAATTTTTGAGTGCAGAGCCAGGAGTGACCCCTAACCCAAAAAGGAAAAAATCAACCTCATATCTCTTTCTAATGAACAGTTCTCAGGGGGAGTATTTTCCTTCCACACCATGCACCACTGTCTGGAGAAAGATAGTTCTCCTTAAAGGGCTGGAGAGATTATACAGTGGACAGGATGCTTACCATGGTTCCGTCTGCAGCACCCCTGAGCCCTGCCAGGACTGATCCCTGAAAGCAAAGCCAGGAGTAAGCCCTGGATGCTGCTGGATGTGACTTCCCTCCCCCCTCCCCCAAAAAAAACCTCCCTAAAACCCTTAAGTTTCTCACAACGGCCTCTGTTCCCAAGGAGAGTGGAATGTTGTGTTTCATGTTTTGTTTTCTTTCCCCTTTCGTACAGTGTAGGAGGTGGCATTTTTAGGATCCTAAAAAAAAAAAAAAAGGCTTGGGGCTGGAGTGATAGCACAGCGGGTAGGGCGTTTGCCTTGCGCGCGGCCAACCCGAGTTCCATTCCCAGCTTCCTATATGGTCCCCTGAGCACGGGCAGGAGTAATTCCCGAGTGCAGAGCCAGGAGGAACCCCTGAGCATAGCCGGATGTGACCCAAAAAAAGCAAAAAAAAAAAAAAAGCTTAATTAAACTTGTCTTGGACACCTCTTGATCAAGTGCCCATTGGGGTACTGAGTCCCAGATGGAAGGGTCTAAGTGGGGGGTGGGGCGACCCCTGCACACTGCCAGACAACCCTGGATTCAATCCCTTCACAGCTGTGTGCTGGTGCAGGACCCAGGCCTTCCTCAGTGATTCGTGCCCCCAGTTGAGTCTAGTGGCGGGTGTCCAAGTTCCTGACCTCATTCTACAGTCCTTTCACTCAGGTCTTGAGAGTCTGGTACCTAGTACCATATGTGGAGCTCATTATAGACATTTGTGTCTCTGGACATACTAGACATGTAAGGAAATGTCTATTATTTACTTTACCAGGTGCTGGGGACAGAGTTGTCCATGAAAACAAGACAAAACCCAGCAGCATCCCTGCCTGTTATCACACACATTTATTGTTTCCTGCAATTGGTAGACTGTTCACTACCCCTCCAGAAGCACTACAGCCATGATTTTGATTTCTGGGCTTTTTGTTACCCCGGGAGACCAGAGTCCAAAAATATTTCATATAATAAATTATTTTGAGAGAGAGACCATGGAACTCTGTTATTTTGTATATTTTTTAAACTCTGTTATTTTACATATTTTACAGTCATCATAGTTACTAAACTGCATTATTACTGGTTAGCTCTTACCGTGCCTGGTTCATAAATCAAGCTTTAGCAGAGGTGTACATGTTTAAGGAGTGTCTCTAGGGTTCAGCACTGTCCGTGGTTTCAGGCTTCGTCGGGGGTCTCTGAGACTGGGGAGCGTGTCTGTTGGTCCCGGTGAGAGCCACTAAAGGCCATTCGAATCAGGAAGACTGTGAAAGCCTTCGCTGAGGGATGGGTATTGCGAGATGGAAGGGAAGGGAGGTATTCGTCATTCATTACAAGACAACTCAGAAATCAGAGCAGACACATCGTGCAGGGGTTAAGGGGCTTGCTTTGCCCATGGCTGACCCCGGTTTGATCCTGAGTGTCACATACAATCATCACAGCACTGCTAGGTCATCCCTGAGCTCAGAGCTAGGAGTAAGCCCTGAGGACCACCGGGTGTCATCCCCACCAAAAATAGTAATTCAGAAATACTTGTTTATAAGCCCCCTCTAACCACCCAGTGATAACACATAACTTCCATAACTTTCTTCTGAAAGAATAGAAACACATACACAAATGCGCGTGTGCACACACACACACACACAGAGACACACACACACATTTATTTTATTCTTTAATTAGTGAATCACCATGAGGGTACAGATACAGATTCACATATTTTCGAGCTTGTTTTTCCCTCATACAATGTTTGCAAACACATCCCTCCACCAGTGCCCATTCTCCACCACCAACAAACCCAGTATCCCTCCCACCCCCCAATCCTATCTCTCCCCCGCCCCACCCTGCCTCTGTGGCCCTTTTGAACTCTCTATCCCCAATTGGGTGTTGTGGCTTGCAATAGAGGTATTGAGTGGCCATTGTGTTCAGTTTCTAGTCTACTTTCAGCACGCATCTCCCTTAAAAACCCTACTCTTAAGAAATACACTATCCACCAAACAGCAGCACCCATCTGTCTCAGCCATAGAGTCTGACTCCCCCAGAACTTGAAGCCCCTCAGGGCTTCCCATCCCCATATCAGCCTGCTGCCATCCTATGAGGCAAAGATGGTCCTACCCCCCCACCACCACCAAACTATGCCAGCGTTAGGCCCATCCAAAAGCCTCTGTCACCTGCCTCTCTAGGACTGGGCTTCCATCTCTCTGTGTGACCACTTCATGGATAGTCTTCAGTCCCTGATGCACAAACCCGTACCTGTCCACAGGTGTAGGGAGGGTGGCAAAGCCTTGGTTACAACTTGCCAATCAGAGAACCAGAAAGCAGAACAGGTCCATGGGGTTTGAAAAGGTTGAACCCTTATTTTACAGCTCCCCTCAAAACCTCCTGATGACAGGTTCTGATGTGCAGACAAGAGCCTGGAAGCTCCGTGGCGGTGTCTGAGCACACCCCCGTCCCCCCTTTGGTGTGTGGCCAGCAAGCTTTCCCTGGAATAGGAGTCGATTTCCACATGTGCATCTTTCCTACTGCTGCTTCAACTCCCTGTCGGGTTTTGGGAGTCTGGACTCACAAGAATCCATGTTTCGGTATTTGTTCCTCATGTCCCAAGAGACCCCCAAATCTTATATATCTCTTGGAGGATGAATTGTTGGTCCTAAAATTGCTGAAGGCTTAGGTCACTTTTTTTTTAAAATTACCTTTAAAGGAGATACTTTTATGGACTGAGAAACAAAAAGCCCTCCCGTGGCCTTGAGCTCGTGGATTGGTTTTCCTCTCTTGCTCCCTCTCATCTGCCCAGTGACAAGTTGATTCATCCCTCTCCTCCTCGGTACAGTAGAAGACACGTCTGCCTGCTCCCGGGAGTGGACCCCTGTTAGCATGTAAATCTGTGCATACGTCTCAGTGCAGGTGGGGTAACAGCAGGTCCTTGGCATGTGCTAAAGCCTCCGATCGTAACAGAAACACACCCGGCTTCCTTGATGATACAGCCGTGTCTTCTCCCTCTTGCCTGGTTTTCTCTTTTCCTTTCTTACTGTCACAGCCCAGCAGGTATAAAGTGCAAAACCAAGGTTATCCAATAAAACTCCGGGCAGAGCCTCTTCCAGCTGCTTTAACAAAATAACTTAGATGGAGGGGGTAAGGGAGGGTTCCTAACAGAAATTTATTTCTCATCGTGCTGGGGGTCTGGGCAGTTTGGGATGAGAGTGAGTGGTGCAGGCCAATTGGCTTCCTGATGGGAACACTTTTCCAATCTTGGAGACAGACAGCCTCCACCCGTGGCGGGGAGAAAGAACATGCCCTCTGGTGTGTGTTCTCTGAGGGAATTAAATGAGATTTCCCACCCCCCGCCAGGAGCTCCTTGAGCCCTGATTAACTCTCAAGACCCCCATCGAAAACACCATCACGAGGAGGGTTAGTGTTTCTACATGATGAATTTGGGGGTAGAGTTGGGGTGATGGGGAAGGCAAATATTCAGTCCATAGCAAATAGATTTCAGGATTTGGGATTTAGAGAGGCATGTTCCTAAGAGACCACGGCTGGCAGGAGATACCATCTGAGCCATCCAGATGGCAGGGCATCTGTGGGGGGGAGGGATACGCAACATGGCCCTGAGGAGAGTGACTAGCGCTGCATACCAGCCACGTGGATTGAAGAAATGGTGTCTGGCTTGCCTTCCCATAACGATGAGAAGTATTTTTTTTTTAAAAAAAGAAGTAACACTGAAGTGATTGGTGGGTTACCCATTTTGTGTGAGGCACTGTGTGTGATGCCAGAAGTAAGGAAAATTTTGCTATTATGGCCCTAAACTGGCTGCCAGACAGGATTGTATCCTTTTTTTTTTTTTTTCATATTCCACTGTGTATATTTGCCACATTTTCTTTATCCACTCAGCTCTTACTGGGCAATTGGGTTGTTTCCAGATTTTCTTTTTTTTTAATTATTATTATTTAATTTATTAATTTTTTAATTAGTGAGTCACCATGAGGGTATAGTTACAGATTTACACATTTTCGTGCTTGTGTTTCCCTCATACAATGTTCGAGAGCCCATCCCTCCACCGGTGTCCATTCTCTACCACCAATGAACCCAGTATCCCTCTCACCCCCCAATCCATCCCCCCCACCCGCCTCTGTGGCAGGGCATTCCAATTTGTTCTCTCTCTCTCTCTCTCTTTGGGTGTTGTGGTTTGCAATAGGTGTATTGAGTGGCCATCACGTTCAGTCTCTAGTCTACTTTCAGCACGCATCTCCCTTCCCTCGAGGATTGGAGATACTCTTAAGTGTTTCCTAAGACATGCAGAGCCAATTGTGGAAACATGATTAGGAACGGCTCAGGTACAGGAGCCTCTGGTAGCCACGTGCAAGGGCAGAGAGGGAGGGAAAGAAAGTTTTCTTTCGTTAAGAAGACATGTCCTGGAAGCAGGATTGCACTTGGGTCCTGAAAGTGGCCACCGGGAATCAGAAGAGGGTTAGACGTGGGATGGGACAGGAGCCACTGTTCTCTGGAGGCTGCAGAGGCAATCAGTGGAGCATAAAATGACAAAGCCCCTGGCCAACAAATGGCCAGGCCATTGGCACACTTCCCCACCGCTGGGCAAACCTCCCCACCCATCCTGCCTCCTGCCTTTGTTGCCGTATGATAGGAAAATAGGGATGTGACTCCCAGGGCATTTCAGGAACTGGTCTTTTATTATAGCTTGACATGTACCACCTGCGTTCAGGTGAACAGTAACCACGCTGCGTGTTTAAAGGTCCATCATATTGTCTTAGTCTCCAGCTTTGCCGTTTGGCTGGTGGTGAACATTTTTTGGTGTATGGTGGTTTGTTTTTGTTTTTGTTTTTGGGGGGCTTTATTGGGTTTTTGGGTCTCTTTTAAATTAATTTTCAATTAAGTTTCAAAAGGACAAAGTATAAAATTAACTAACTTGCAATTAATTTCAACAGTAATTATGCAAAAATTCTAGGCTTGTGAAGGATGGGGAGCATGGAATAATTAGTCGTGGATTTTTTCACTACCATAATTACAGTGATGAATATGTATGAGGCCATTTGGGAAAGGAACGCACAGCAAGCAAGTGTATTTAATTAAACTTTTAGCTAGCTTCACTGGGGGAGCCTGCATTGTGTTTTAGTCTCCTCAAATTATTAGCCAAGACGCAAGCAGACCCTGTAAATATACAGGTGCCTTTTCCCTCGCTTTTTTAATTTGGTGGACTTGTAGATTTCTTGCGACTTACACAGGACCTGCACCATTGTCCCGAGTCGAGGCTGAGCAAGATGTTAGCTCACCTTTTGTTTTGGTTTGGTTCGGTTTTAGGATCACACCCAGTAGTGTTCAGGGATTACTCCTGACTCTGCACTCAGGGATAACTCCTAGCAGGGCTCAGGGGACCAAGTTTGATGTCTGGGGTTAAACGTGGGTCAGCCATGTGCAAGTCAAACACTCTACCCACCATACAATTGCTCCTGCCCCAAACCATTTTTATAGTAAGTAAGCACAGTGCTGGTACACCAGCCTCCTGGCTTTAGGTTGTTTTGTTTTGTTTTGTTTTGTTTTGTTTTGTTTTGTTTTGTTTTGTTAAATTTTATTGAATCACCATGAGATAGTTACAAGCTTTCATGTTTGGGTTACAATCTCACAATGATCAAACACCCATCCCTCCGCCAGTGCACATTCCCCACCACCAGTATCCTGGGTATACCCCCCCCATCCTTTCCCACCTCCCCCTGCCTCTCAGTGTATGTATTGCAAGCTGGCTTTACTTTTGCTTATGCCAAAATATCCTCTTTGGGATTTCTTAGGGCTTCTTTTTTTCTGCAATGCAGGATACAGAAACCAGGTTCTAACAGGTTCTAACAGGCATATAACAGCAGCAGCGTCACCTGGGTTGACCTGTCTCTAAAGGCCCATATGAAAAGTACTGGGCAGGTAATAGTCTGTCTCCTTGTCCCAGAAATTGAGGCCTGAGACTTGAGGGACTCACCCAGGGCCACTTGCCAAGCAAGTAGAGAGAGATTCGAATCCAGCTCTCTCTGTTCCTAAACCTGGCACTACCCGCCACGCATTCACTTTGTTGTCCCTCCCAATTGGGGAAAAAAGAAAAAAGAAAAAGAAGAAGATAAACTTTTTTGTCCCCAATCGATCGGCTGCCAGTAGAATATTTTTTTGCTTTTGCTTTTTGAGTTTGTCCTCTTAGGACAGACCTTCTGGGAGGTAAGTAAGTTCAGAAAATCAAGCCCCTATTGAGACGCCATATAGAGTAATACAGCCAAGATGGTGATGGTCCAAGTTGTCCGCACAGAAGCAGCAATAAATATTTATGGAGTCACAGACTGTTTACGAGCCCTCATGCTATATAATCTAAAACAACTGTGGCTGCACACAACTACCCCACGAGGTAGCTGCCAGTATCTTCATTCTGGGCATTAGGAAAATGGGAGCTCGGGAGGTTAAGTAACTTGGGAAACACCTACAGAGGTCAGTAAGAGTAGAGCCGGCATTCACAATGTGTCTGGCAGCCTTTCGACCTTTGTGGTCAATACTCAACACCGACGCAGGTATCTTTTCAGCCCTTTTTAGGGACTGTTTTTGCTAGTTTTTGGGGGGCCTTACTCAATGGTGCAGTGATTTAGTATTCAAGTTCCCTCCAGTAGTGCTGAGAAATTGTGTAGTGCCAGGAGAGTTAAATTCAGGACTCCTGAAGGCAGTGTATGTGTGTCAGCCTTTTGAACCATCTCTCTAACCCTCTGCCCTTTATAATGACCTTGGACAGCCAACCCTTCATAGGACTGTGAACCCACGTAGTTTGGTGCTACAAAGTCACTTGCCCCCTGGTGCTGAGAATCTGAGTCTGAGTGTTAGAAGTCTTGGGAGATTGCCCCTGGCTGCAAATGAGATGAGCTTTAGGTGCTTGGTGGGAAGTTCCCAGAATCCCCAATGCCAAGAATTATAGAGCTGTAGAGTGTCTAACTAGAGTCCATCCAGGGTCTTTAAGAATGAATTGTTTATGGACAATCCTTCAAAAACTAGAAATTGAGCTTCCATATGACCCCGCAAAACCACTTGGGAATATATCCCGAGGGTGCAAAAAAGCACAATAGAAATGACATCTGTACCTATATATTCATTGCAGCACTGTTCACAATAGCCAAAATCTGGAAACAACCCAAGTTCCCTAGAACAGATGACTGGTTAAAGAAACTTTGGTATATCTACACAATGGAATACTATGCAGCTGTTAGGAGAGATGAAGTCATGAAATTTGCTTATAAATGGATAGACATGGAGAGTATCATGCTAAGTGAAATGAGTCAAAAAGAGAGGGACAGACATAGACGGTCTGCACTCATTTGTGGAGTGTAGAATAACATCACATAAGGCTGACACCCAAGGATGGTAGACACAAGGGCCAGGAGGATTGCCCCATAGCTGGAAGAGTGCTTCATGAGCGGAGGGGAGAAGGCAGATGGAATAGAGAAGGGATCACTAAGAAAATGATGGCTGGAGGAACCAGTTGGGATGGGAGATCATGCCGAAAGTAGATAATGGACCAAACATGATGACCTCTCAGTGTCTTGTTGTAAGCCATAATGGCCAAAAGTAGAGAGAGAGTATGGGGAATATTGTCTGCTGTGGAGGCAAAAGGAAGGTGGGAAAGGGGGGGGGGAGTTACCCGGGATATTGGTGGTGGGGAATGTACACTGGTGGAGGGGTGGGTGTTTGATCACTGTGTGATTGTAACCCAAACATGAAAGCTTGTAAGTATCTCACGGTGATTCAATAAAATTTTTTTTTTAATGAATTGTTGCATTGTGTAGATGTACCAAAGTTTCTTTAACCAGTCATCTGTTCTCGGGCACTTGGGTTGTTTCCTATGCAGCTGTTAGGAGATATGAAGTCATGAAATTTACTTATAAGTGCATAGGCATAGAGAGTATCGTGCTATGTGAAATGAGTCAGAAACAGAGGGAGAGACACAGAAGTACTGCACTCATTTGTGGAATATAAAATTCCACAAATTTTAAATTGTGTGATTGTAACTCAAACGTGAAGGTGTATAACTATATCTCACAGTGAATCAACAAAATAAAATAAAGAATGAACTGTTGTTATTGTTTAGATGCCACACCCAGCAGTGTCCAGGGCTTACTCCTGGCTCTGCTCTCAGGGATCATTCCTGGCAGGGCTTAGAAATTGAACTGAGGTCGGCCACCTGCAGGGCAAGTGTCTTACCTGCTGTATTGATTGCTCCAGCCCAGTACTGCACTTTTCCTATGCACTTTGCTTCTCCAAAGACATAAGTGTCCAAGTGCCACCCAACACTCTTCCTGCAATTAAGTCCTGCTCCCTTCCAGTGGCTTTTATTGGTTTTCCAGGGCCTGTGTCTGAGGCTAGTGGTCACTCTGGGAACAATGTGCTGCTTCTGAAAGCAGCAGATACAGCTCAGCAGAAGGGCTGGGCTGAGCCACTGCGGGTTCCCCAGTCCTTGTCCAATTCTCATTACGCTCAATGGCTTCAGTCTGGGGGGTGGGGGGAAGCCCGTCACAGACACACGCCCCAGACTTGCCATTAGCAGGACTGCAAAGAGCCTTTCACCAAGTGAAGCAATTTCCACATTGTGTGATTTGATTAAAGTGATTGGGGGCTGCATGTCTTCATGGACAAACTTGCTGAAGTGAGACAGAAACATCTCCCCGAGAGCCTCTCCCAGACAAATCAGAGACTCTGGACAGAGCAGCCTCAGGATCACGAACACAGTGTACCAACCTTGTCGGTGCCATCACCGAGAAAGGAGGAAACTGAGGCATGGGAAAGGAAGCCATTTGCTGCATGTCCTGAGAGAGGCAGCCAATAGTCAGACTGGTCCCTACCCAGCCCTCCTCTTCCCACCTTGCTCCAGGGCTGTCTGGAGGGGGGGCAGGGGGCTGATCTCATGGCATTTGTTCTCTTCTCCAGCCGTTTCAGGCCTTTCTCCTCTCATCAGGTTTCATGAATGGTTATTCTTTCCTCTGGGTTTTCACACTTAGTTATGAAGATTTTCCAATCGATTCACCCATGGAGGCCGTATTGTCACATTTGCTCTGTGGAGGCCTTCCCCCTACTGCCTGACCTCGTATACCCCCAATCTTTATATAAGGCCCAGATGCCTCACCACCACCAACCCTGCCCGCCTCCCAACCCCAAGAAGTGGCCAGGATGCTCCAGAACGAAGATGTGTGTGTGTTCCGAGCTCAGCTGGGGCTCAAGATCAATGTTGTGTTCAATTTGGATCTGCTCTATTCTTAATTCTAACAAAACTGATGAAGTTAGGAGGATTACTGCAACAGCTGTTCCTTTCTGGGGTCTCCACGGGCATGGAGATGCCTGCTGTCAGCTGGGCTCCCCCCGCTGTTGTCTGTCATCCATGCCGACAGCCCGAGGAAGCTCCGAGCTCCTCTCTGCAGGCTGGAACTCCACAGCCCTGGAAAGTGGTTTGCATGGGATGGAAAAGTTTCAGGCTGTCTGGCCCTGTCTCTGTTTGGAGGGACTCTTTTTTTGGGGGGGGTTGGGGGCACATCCAGTGGTGCTTGGAATTTACCTGGGTCTGCTTAGGAATCACTCCTGGTGGTGCTCAGACGACCATATGGGGTGCCAGGGATTGAACCCTGGTTGGTTGAGTGCAGGGCAAATGCCTGCCTGCTATCCTATCACTCCAACCCTATGCCTAGTTATTGTTCGACTTGGTAATGGAGTTCAAGCGGGCAGGCTCTCAGCGCATTTTTTTTCCTTCTCTTTGTGGGGAGAGGACTCCCAAGCAATGCTCTGGGGATCCAGGGAGATACGTCTGCCAGTTAGAACAATGGTTCAGAGCCAGAGCACAAGGATGTTCAGAGGCCTCCAGGGATACACCCAGCAATGCTCTGGGACCAAGTGATGTTGGGGATGGAACCCTTGCATATGCCCTAGCCCTGGTCTTAGCTCCCTGGCATCTTGCATCCACAACGAGCCAATGAATCTGCCACAAATGACAGTACCCCACCTGA
Source organism: Sorex araneus (assembly GCF_027595985.1). Taxonomy (NCBI): domain Eukaryota; kingdom Metazoa; phylum Chordata; class Mammalia; order Eulipotyphla; family Soricidae; genus Sorex; species Sorex araneus. The sequence continues at coordinate 138,025,699 of NC_073307.1, forward strand.
AGACTGGGGTTGAAAGAGCTTATTGATCAAAAGAAAGAAACTGATAACATCACCTCTTATTCCATTCAAAAAGAATTCCAGGGGCTGGAGCAAGAGCACAGCAGGTAAGGCGTTTGCCTTATACACGGCCAACCCGGGTTCGATTCCCAGCATCCCATATGGTCCCCTGAGCACCACCAGGAGTAATTCCTGAGTGCATGAGCCAGGGCTTGTGCACATGAGCCACTGTGCATTGCCAGGTGTGACCCAAAAAGAAAATAATAATAATAATAATAATAATTCCAAGCCTTATCTGCCTCCATTCTAGAAGCTTCAGAGGAGTTCCAGTGTAGGTCAGCCCTGTGGCAGCCACTTGGGGAAAACTGTCATCATGACTGATCATGAGATCACCAAGAAAGCCAAGAGGAAAATACAATTAGCTGAGTCTTCCTTTATCTCTCTCATTTGTATGTTTAATTAGCACAATTGGACCTAAGAAGAGTATTGCCAGAAATGATAGGGTAGCCGGCAGACTCAGAAATGATGCAGAGCACATTAAAGGGTATGAATCTTCTTGATGCCTTGGCCTGAACGTGTCTGCCCCCAGTCTTCAGTTAAAGACCTGGAGTGGGTGGTAACACCAGGGTCTCTTTGTTCTCCAGTTGGAGGCATGCAGTTGGAGGCATTGTTGAAAGGTGTACTTGATCTATAGAAACAGCGGCATGGAGCGAGAGGCCCTCGGCTTTTGATCAGGAGTTACTCATTTCCTCTGCAGAATCTGAAACTGGAGAGGAAGATCATGGGGAGTCGAGAAAATTAAGTCCTTGCTAAAGAAGGGAACATTTACTCATGGAATCTTGAGTGGCAGTACTAATGCTTCTAAATAGCTAATGCTGTGCGTTTAGGTAAGCATTGGCCCCGCCAGCAGATCCCTAGCCCATAATTTAAGATGTGTTACATTACTCACTGGTTATACAGATCATATTGTAGAGTAGACGTAATCTGTGTATGTCAGGCTGAACTTAGTGCTTCGAGAGGAACTTATAAGCATGACCGAGATGGGAATTCAGCCCTCAGAAATTTAGGGTTTTCTGTCTTAGGAACTAGCTTTTTTTGTAACTTCATAAGGGAGAGAATAAGATGTATCTTGAAGTATATAAAACAGGATACAGTGGGGAGCAGGGGACTGAACAGAGAAGTTATTTCTAGTTGGAGAACTGCAACAGAAAAGGGAATGTTTGTGCATTCCTCCAGGAACAGACAGGTGGGATGCACGGAAGGATGGAATAGGCCCAAAGAAGGGAAGATATGTCAAAAGACTTACCTGCGGAGTCCTGCAGCGAGTTAGACTTCTCTTCCCACCCCCAGCTCTTCTCAAATGGTGCTTTGATTTTACCCTTTATACCCAAGCAGCCAGACTGGAGCGATAGCACAGTGGGTAGGGCGTTTGCCTTACACACGGCTGACCTGGGTTTGATTCCTCCGCCCCTCTCGGAAAGCCTGGCAAGCTACCGAGAGTATCCCACCCGCACAGCAGAGCCTGGCAAGCTACCCATGGCATATTCTATATGCCAAACACAGTAACAAGTCTCACAATGGAGACGTTACTGGTGCCCGCTTGAGCAAAATGACGAACAACGGGATACAGTGCTACCCAAGCAGCCCTGGGCAGCACTGCTCAGATTAGTTGTGCTGTTGTTGGGACCATCTCATCTAAAGGCTAAACTGGAATATGGTCTGTTCAGACACTCATTGTAACAGTTGTCAGGGGAATCTGGTTCCAGATGCGCTCTGGGCTGTAAGCATGCAGTTCCCACACAGCCAGCTCCCCAAGGGGCTAGAGACCTAGCCAAGAACAGAAGCTATGACACAGGAGTTTCAAGTGGACACAATGGCGTGATATTTGCCTCTTTGTTTTGAAATAATCACCGTAGTCATCTAGTTTACAGTCATTATCCCCCATAGCTCCAGAATTTTTATTTGATTATTTTTGTAGAGAGTCTCTTTCCCGCACGCCTGGCTGTCTTCCCTGGGGCCCCTCAGAGGGGATGGGCTCCAGCTTCCCTCCCCACCCCGAGCAGAGCTCCCGGCGGCCGAAGACCACCGGAACCTAGCTACAGCCATGCTGGAGGCCCCTCTCCACACGTTCGGACAGGCCTCATGCATGAATGTACCGGCGGAGGAACCCAGGTGTGTGTAATCCCATCAATAGCCAACATCCAGAGACTTAAAAGCAAGCTCCCAGAAGTGATATCTTGTAGCCTACTTCTCCCTCTGGGAGAAACTGGCAAGCTTCTGAGAGTTTCCTGCCCACATGGGACAGCCTTGCAAGCTTCCCATAGTGTATTCATATGCAAAATCCAGTAACAAGCTGGATCTCATTCCCCTGACCCTGAAGAGCCCCCAGTGCAACATCATTGGGAGGGCCGAGTCAAGATAGACTCAGGGAAAGGACGAAATGAGATGTTACTTGAGCCCGCCTGAGAAATCGGTGATTAACAGGATTTCGTGATTTCGTGATTTTTGTAGATTTTAAGGTTTACTCTCCTGAAAGTAGAGAGAGAACTCATGAGCTGGCCGCATGTGTTGCATGCAGGATGCCTGGGTTCAGTTCCCTGCTCATGATGGTCCCTCAAGCACGAACTGGTTATTTCCCAGAAGCACTGCCAGCCCCCAAAAATAATATTTGTTCTCTTATCATCTCCTAATGGACAGTAAAGTATCATTGATACTTTGGGGAAACAGTCCTATGATAGTTGTACTGTGACTAAGTATGCAAAATCACCTATCAATAAGGACATTTTTTTAACTATAAAATATTATAAAATGGAAAGATTTTCTAATATGTTTCCATCAAGTGGGTTCTGATTCTGCACATCCCTACATACCACACACAGTGTGGCTGTGTTTAAAATGTGTTAGAATTGATTCCAGAGCTGAAAGATACCAAAGGAAGCAGAAGCAGTTTTTTTTTTTTAATTTTATTGATTCACCGTGAGATAGGCACAAGCTTTCATGTTTGGTTACAGTCACACAATGCTCAAACACCCACCCCTCCACCAGTGCACATTCTCCACCACCACTATCCCCGGTATACCCCCCCTTTTCCAACCCTCCCCCTGCCTCCATGGCAGACAATATTCCCCATACTCTCTCTCCACTTTTGGCCATTATGGCTTGCAACACAGACACTGAGAGGTCATCATGTTTGGTCCATTATCTACTTTTCGGCACACATCTCCCATCCCAACTGATTCCTCCAGCCATCATTTTCTTAGTGATCCCTTCTCTATTCCATCTGCCCAGAAGCAGCTTTTGCCAGCTCAAGTACATCGCAACCGAACCAATGAAACTGGAGCCATGTATTGAAAAGTTATAGGAACTAACCAGGAAAAGTGTTTCCTTGGTTAGAGTTAGAGCCCTTTGAACAACAAATGATATAATAATAGTACTGAGGGACTGAGCCTGGAACGATAGCACAGCGGAAGGGCGTTCACCTTTCACACAGCCGACCTGGGTTCAATTCCTCCGCCCCTCTCGGAGAGCCTGGCAAGCTACCGAGAGTATCGCACCCGCACGGCAGAGCCTGGCAAGCTACCCGTGGTGTATTGGATATTCCAAAAACAGTAACAACAAGTCTCGCAACAAGAGACGTTACTGGTGCCCACTCGAACAAATCGATGAGCAACGGGATGACAGTGACAGTGACTGAGGGACTGGGGAGAGCTCAGGTGGTAGAACGCATGAGGCCCTGGGCTCCTTTCCTGCTACTGTGGGTGGTCCTGGGGGCCCCCAGCACAGCACAACAGGATCAGACACCATGTATGGCCTTCATAGCCCCATCAACGGCCACAAGGCAAACTGCACCCCACTTCCACCTACCACTGGCCCCTGCAAAAATAATAATAATAATAGCACTGAATGATAGCTATGAGAGCAAAATTGTTGAGACTCAGTGAATGTCAGATACTAAATAAATAAATGGGAGGATGGGGGAAGATCCTCATTCCAGGAAAATTCCAATTAGTGCATGTAAAAGTAAGGAGGGAAGTAGAAAATCGCCATTAGAACAACACAGTAATTACTGCGGCAAGCAAGGTCCTTGATGGATGGGTAAATTAGTGGGTGAAAGTTTAAGCAGAAACAGGGTATTTGCATAGTTTTAAAGGCTCTTCTCCAAGATACTTATTAACTACAATGGGGAAAAAAATAGTAACTTGACAGTGAAGCACCTTGGCAGATACCACCTGAAATTAAGCATGTGCTCTTGTTAACATCATTGGTAAACATCAGGCCAGCCCATCCTTTTGTACAGTGGGAGCATGGCCCCTCTATCCTCTCCCTAGTATGCATCCTCTCTTCTGCCATGAAACGGCATCAGAAAGACCCAAATTGAGAGTAGTATATAGCACCTCAGTTCTTTTCAGAAATATCAAAGTCCTGGGACCAAAGTGAGAGTACAGCGGGGAGGGCATTTGCTTTGCATGCGGCAGACCCAGCTTCGATCTCTGACATCCCATATGGTCCTCCGAGTCCCACCAGGAGTGATCCCTGAGGACAGAGCCAGGAGTAAGCCCTGAGCATCATTGAGTGTATCCCTACCCCCCAAAATAGTATTAAGCTCCTGAAAGCCAAGGAAAGATTGGGACAGTGTCGCACAGGACAGGAGACAAATGCGGGGGGAGATTCCAGGAGATATCCTGGGTGCTGGACTAGTAAAAAGGATATGGGGGAGGCTGTGCAGATGATATACTATAGCAGACCTTGTATGTGACTCAACTGTATTCAGTCCCCAGCACTCCCTAGGGCGCCTTGGGCCCCACCAGGAGTGATGTTCCTGAGCACAGAGCCAGGAGTCAGCCCTGATCTCTGTCGAGTGTGGCCCAAAAACAAATCAAAAGAAGGAAATTGTGGGGGAGAAATGACAAGTGCATCCTAGCCAGCGTCATTGTTGTTCCCAGGTAGCAGCTCTCTTTGGACAGCTGTTCTGTGGTTGAGCAAAATGTTAACAGTAAGTGGAGCTAAGTGTCAGGTGTGTGGAAATTCTGTACTCTTTTTGCAGCTCTTTTGTAAATCCAAGCTGATCTCAAAATAAAACATTTATTTAAAAAAAAACATGGCATATGTAAGTGGAGATATTTATTAGGCAGAATGACACTTAGTTTTTCAAAAATAAAGTGGTGGAATTTATCAAGTAGAAAAAAATTTTTTTTCAGTACCATGCATATTAAAAACAATAGATGTTTAGGGGCTGGAGCAATAGCACAGCAGGTAGGGTGTTTGCCTTGCATGCGGCCAACCCAGGTTTGATTCCCAGCACCCCATATGGGTCCCTGAGCACCACCAGGGCTAATTTCTGAGTGCAGAGCCAGGAGTAATCCCTGTGCATCGCCGGGTGTGACCCAAAAAATAAATAGATGTTGGCTAATGTGTCCTGGAGCCTTTCTGGAATTGCATACATAAACAAACAGATACCAGGGCCCAGAGAGATAGTACAGCAGGTAGGGTCCTTGCCTTGAATGTACCCTATCTGGGTTTCATTCAAGCTCCTCTAGGAGTGCTCTCTGAGCACAGAGCATAAGCCTTCCTGCCATCCTCCCCAACCTGCAAAAAAATAAAAAAATAACACTGGCACCAGTGGTGGTCTTGGGGGGTGGATTTCTGGTGACCAGGAGGCAGAGGGAGAAACAGTCTCACTTCTTCCTGCAAATCCTTTTTCACCTTTGAGTCACAAACCACATCAAGATTCCCTATTCAGAGACTGAATTTTTCTTTTCGAGGGTGTGGAGGGTGAGAGGAGCCATACCCAGAGATGCTCAGGGGTCACTCCTGGCTCTGTACTCAGGAATTACTCCTGGCACTGCTCAGGGGACCATACAGGATGCTGGGGACTGAACCCAGGTCTTACGCATGCGAGGCAAACTCCCTACCCTCTGTACTATCTTCCCCAGCCCCAGAACTGGAATTCTTTCAAAGCCAGAGCCATCAGAGGAACTCTGGAGTCCCCAGTTCCTCAGAACAGTAACCCCAAACCCAGGTGCCGGACACACATGAATTCCTCTCTGTCCCCTGGGTCTGTAGAGGTCTTCATATTCATTTCCCCAGGGGACCAGCCAGGTTCCTGGCGGTGGCAGCGACTTGGAGCTCCTTGCTCCTTGCCTACTTGTTTTTTATTTTTGGGGTTTTGTTGTTGTTGTTTTTGCTTTTGGGGTCACATCCGGCGATGCACTGGAATTACTCCTGGTGTTGCACTCAGGAATTACTCCTGGCGGTGCTCAGGAGATCATTATGGGATGCTGGGAATTGAACCCAGGTTGGCCACGTGCAAGACAAACGCCCTACCCGCTGTGCTATCTGATGCTCCAGCCCCACGCCTCCTTGTTTGAACCTGACCCCATTAGCTCGGGAAGGCTGCCGGCACCCTCGGGCCTGGCTTGTGTGGAGCCCTCTGGACAGAGCCTGGTGGAATCTGAAGCGGCCCCTGAAGACTCGTAGTGATTATGTCCTCTTTAAGGAATCAAGCAGCTGACATGCAGTCCTCTCGCACTCCGTCACCCTGTCAATATTCATCCATAATGGAACAGCCCAGGTCAGCAGCCGGCCTGCTTGCCCAGGGGCCCCGTGGTGTTGGAAGGGGCAGTGCTAGTGTCTTGTCTTGGCGAAACACTGAAGTGTTTTTCCCAGGCTTCATGTCAGGGATTACAGAGCCGAGATGTCCTAGCACCTCTCCGAGCCAGGCCAGACCTTGCCCAGCCCCCCAGGGAAGTGATGGACGTCAAGATACACAGTTCTAACTGTTGGAGTAGTTCACGTCCAAGTTGGAAAATGGAGCTAACTGTTTCCTGGGTGGGGGTAATAGGGGGAACAATTCAGTCGCCGGTTCCACCAGGTACCCAGGGAGCTAATTGGGCCCACGGAGATAAGCCCTGAAAGGACCATGCTGTGTTTTTTTTTTTTTAAGCTTCCTGCTTTCTGTTTTCACTCTCCTTGGAGATTCCAGACACCTGATCACACACACGCTGATGCTTTTTGCATATCAGAGTAACTTCCTGAAGAGACTGTTGGTAGCTAAGAGCTGCTCCTGCCTCTCATTGGCTGATACTTAATTACAGTGTCGGTCTAGGCAAGGACTCAAAATAGAACTGTATGGGCCAGACGGTCAATAGTTTAGATTTTTGTGGGCTCCAGAGTCATTGGACTATGCGGTTCAGCCTTTGCAGCTTGAAAGCAGCCCTAGGCGTGGGCCAGAGCCGGTAGGACAGTGAGTAAGGTGCTTATCTTGCACGTAGGTTCAATCCCTGGCGCCCCCATAGGGTTCCCAGAGCCCACCAAGAGTGATTCCTGAGCACAGAACCAGGAGTAAGCCCTGAGCACCATGGGATGTGGCCAAAAAAAAACTTAAAAATAAAAAAGACAACAGATAATGAACCTAAGTGAACCAAGGGAACACTGTGCCACTCAGGGACTATGTGAGTAGAGCTGTAGATAATATACCAACAACCCCAAATGAATGGTCTTGGGTGAGTTCCGGTACCACCATAGTTATGAACCTTAGTTATGAAGTCAGATTTTGATGACCCCTGGCTCCAGCATAGGTACTGGAGAGGGGGGGGCGGGGAGGCGCAGCTGGCTCAGGATCACGGTGTCGAAGACCTCTGGGCCAGGTGAGAGAAGGCTCCGGAGCCTTTGTTCAGAGTTCGGGGTTTGAGTGCAAAGCACAGCCGTCCCGTTCACTCCGCACAGATGGTGGATTGCAGCGCAGCGAGGCTGGACATTGCGGTTGGCGCTTGGGCATGTGGGGGTGGGGGGGTGCACCATGGCACAGAGGGTGGCCACCTGTCCCCAAGTTTGGAAGCCAGACGGGCAGGACCTGCCCGGGTGTGGGACTGGAACGCAACAGAAAGACACAGCGAAGGGCTGCTGCCCAGCTTCCGGCTCTCGGGTGGCCGGAGATGGCCTGGCAGCATTGTAATTGGTATTTGACGACGGTGTTTGTTTTCTCAGCCCTAACTAATGAGATTTTATGTGCAGTGACGATGGCACGCCCGGGGTAGACAGGTTTTCCTCTCCCAGGACTTTGCGGGGCTGCTTTTTTCTGCAATGCTATTTGTCTGTGATTACCCAGCACCACACAGACTGCTCCAAGCCTCGCTGCTCCCTGCCTCCCGCCTGAGTGAGCTGCCTCCTGCTCCAACCGCTGACACTGCAGGCTCCACAAGCCGTTGTATTGTAACTTCCCCAGCCTTATTAGCTGACCGGAAACCAACTGACCGTTGAACTCAAAGGAATGTCTGCTAAGCACTTAATTTTGCAGCTTCCACCCAATACGGCAGGTAAATAGATGCAGTGAGCAGTGGATAGAGTAATTCCACGCGGCGCTCCTGATTCAGCAAGTTCCGGGAGGCACAGATAGTCAGCGCTAAGCACCTCCCCAAAGGAGCGCCCCAGGATGTCCAAGGTGGGAACCTGAGGACAAGGCGGGGGAGGGGGGAGGGTGAACCAAGCCCCAGAAGGAGAGAGGTGCCCCCGGGGTCTCTCCTAGCATAGCTGGCATCGAGGGAGCCTTGATCTTCCACTTGAGCTCTTGTCAAGGTGTCCTTTCTTCCCCTGCTAGCTCTCATGGCTTTAGCTTTCTGTGGCTCCCTGGAGCAGAGGCAGCAAAGGACTTCTGCCACATACACTACCACCACCTCCACCTCACCCCCCCACCACCACCACAGACCCACCCCTGGGTTCACTGCCTCCTTCTCTTAACCCTTTTAAAGCCACGCAGTTGAGCAGAATTCTGAAAAGGCCACGAGGTCCCTAGCTTTCTATTCCCTTCAGCACTGAGTTGTGATAGCTGTTCATGGTCTTGCTCTTAAAGATGTCCCTCACTACTTTAAGTAGCCAAAATGACATTTCTTAGCTCTCAGCCAGTTCTGTGATTGCCATGAGCCTGTTTCTGAGCCAAGAGGCATTCGCCACCGAACTCCCTGGATTCTGACAGGGACCTTCCTTTCCCGAGGCAGAGAGCGGGCTCCACCAGAGACAGACCACAGCCCCGTGCCAGGCTGGGAGAGCCTGGGACTCACTGGGGCTTCCCCCCTCCCCAGGCACTGGCTAGAACCGCAGCCACTGGTGGGTTGTGTCAGTAGCACTTGATGAAGGTGTGAGCCTTGTAGAGATGTGCCCTATCTACTGCCCCAGCGGTGGGCATCAGTGATGGGTCAGCCTGGCAGGACCCCTTTGGTTTCTTAGAATAAGCACATCAGAGAATTCCCAGGGTTCTGTCTGCCTCCTTCCCCCACCCCAGCGTTACTTCTAGAACTTCTTCATCTCCAATATCGCCCTCCTCTCTCTCTGTCTCTCTCTGTCTCTCTGTCTCTCTCTCTGTCTCTCTCTGTCTCTCTGTCTCTGTCTCTGTCTCTCTCTGTCTGTCTCTCTCTCTCTCTCTCTCTCTCTCTCTCACTCTCTCTCTCTCTCTCTCATCTTAGCCCTCCAACTACTGGCTCCTCACCAGAGTCCTCCTTCCCTCTGTGGCTCCCTCTGGCTGGGCGGGACCAGGATGGCTTTCTGCCCAGGTCCGTCTGATGCTGGACAGGCCGCCCCCCTCCCCTGAATATCCCATCACAATCCTTTTGGTTAATTTTAGAAACTTGGGTTGCTATGGTAACAGTTCAGCGGAGTTTTCCTCGTTCTCTCTTGATTCAGTCATTTTGCCGGTCTGCCCTTTAAATTAAACTTTGTCAGGCCACGTCTAAATTGGGACAGGGATATGCTTGGAATAGAGGTTCTCAATGGGATTAAAGCCCTCACCCCTGACCCCAGATTGGGTTGGCTTTGTTTTGTTGTTTTATAAGCAGGGAAGTCTGGGTCCACAGTGGCATGATGTGGTTTACACTGCTATTACTATTATTATTATTATTATTATTATTATTATTATTATTAGTGAGTCACTGTGAGACAAAGTTACAGACTTACAGGTTTTCATGCTTACGTTTCAGTCATACAATGATCGACTACCCATCCCTCCACCAGTGCCCATTTTCCATCACCAATGGTCCCAGCATCCCTCCTACTACCCCCACCCTGTCCCCTTCACCCCACCCTGCCTCTGTGGCAGGGCATTCCCATTTGCTCACTCTCTCTTTTTGGGTGTTTTGGTTTGCTACAGAGGTATTAAGTAGGCATCATGTTTGGTCTATAGTCTATTTTCAGCCCGTATCTCCCATCCCTAGTGGGCCCGCCTAGCACCCTTTGCTTGGTGATCCCTTCTCTATCAGAGCTGCTTCTTCACCTAGCATGTGAGGTCAGCTTCCAAGCTGTAGAGTACTCTTCTTGGTACTTATCTCTACTATTCTTGGGATTTACATGGATCTTGAGCCAGGCTACTTGCCTGGCACGGAGGTCTGCTGGACTTCAACCCCCCACACTTCCTATGGTCCTCCTGTGTACCACCGGGTGTGGCCCCACCCCCTCAAAAACATGACAGTCCCTGCATGCTGCCCTCTGAGCAGGTAACCTCAGCTGTAATGTGGGGGCTGTGTGTTTTTGGAGGGGGGGCGGGGGGGGCACACCAGGTCCCAAGGCCTCCACCCACCGCCTGAGCTTCTCCCAGGTTACGTCTGGGCCAGTGGGTTTCTGAATCCCCAGCACTGCTCCATCCAGGGTGTGTGTCTGACCATGGAGAAATGAGCATGCCCCTCAGTTCTCTGAACCCCCCAAAACCCCAGCTGTTCTTTCCGGGGTTGGGGGGGACACATTTCCCTTCTCCACTTTGAGCACTCACCCAGGCCTGTTTCCTTTCTCTGTGTTGTCTTAGCTTTTGCTCCCTGCAGCTTTCCACGACTTTGCCGTATTTTCTTTATAATTGCCACTGCTCCCAAGTTCCCGATCCACCTGCGCCGCCCCCTCTGCCCCCCATACCCTTCTCCTCATTCTTCCCACCCCCACCCTCTTCCCTCCAGCAGCCACCCCAACTCTGTCTCCAAGTCTAGGAGTTAGTTGTTTTGTTTCTTTCGTTTCATTTCTGCCTGGCCCAGGGAGCTCTCAGCAGTGCTCGGGAGGTCCAGGGTCCCACCTGCGATTCTGGGGCACCTCCAGGGCCTTCCCTAGCAGTGCTTAATGACCACGTGGAGCCAAATCTGTGCTGGGCTCAGGGCCAAGGGAGGAGGTCGTGGGTCTGCTGCAGAGGAGGTGCAGGGGTGGTGGCCAGGAGCAATGGGGGCAGGATTCCTCAGTACAGACCAAGTCATTGGGACACTGCTGGGACAGCTCGGACCTCGAGCACTGGTTTCAGAGATCACCCGGTGGCAGCACTGTGGGGCGGGATGGAGGAGGCCTTGGTGGGCAGCATGAGACTCGGGCACCAGGACTGGCCGGACTGTGTGTGGAGGCCTGCCCAGAACCCGATTCGGCTCCTGTATCTTTTAACTTTACCCCCTTCCTTGTCATTGTCATTGCTGTTGCCGCGGCTCGAGGTCTCACACCCTTGGTTGTGGTGCTTTAGGATCCCCGCTCACAAGCCTCAGCTTTGCTTTCCTGTCCCCTTCCCGAAGAGGAGTTCCTGGTGTGTGAAGTCCAGTGCTCCCTTCCTTGGAGTCCTCCTGGGACCCAAAGACCCATGACCCAAGGCAACCTGGTTGGCACAGCAGGTGCCCTGCAGAGCTGTCCTGGACGGTGGTGGCTCAGGTGAAATGTGTTCCTGCACAACCTCCTCGGGCAGGGTCATCGCCGCAGGAAGAAACACACTGAAGAAGATGACGAGGGTAACTTACACTCAGGCAGAGGGGTGAAGACTGGAACTCTTGCGTGATCCCCCTTCCTTCTTATTTGCCATAAGGAGTCAAGTATGAAGAGTCTTACTGAAGGTCACACAGCAAATGAAGGGCTCCACTCGGCTCTTTGCGCCTGAATGAGAAGCCAGAAACATCACCCAACCTCAAGAGTCATGCTCCCCTCTTCCTTTGCCCAGATGTCCCCTCTGCCTTCTACACACACACACACACACACACACACACACACACACACACACACACACACACTTCCCTCTTTTGCAGTGGGGTCCCTCCTCCAGTAATTCCCATGTAAGTCTCCATCTCAGCCTCTGATCAGTTATTCTGCAGTGCGATTGCTGTGAGCTGGCAGACACGGGGAAGGAGCTGTCCTGGGGGGTGCCCAGCTACACCTGGTTCCCGTCTCTGTAGCGTCCACGGGGTGCTGTCCATGCCCCCCTCTCACTGAAACAGGAACCCAGACCCCTGGTGTGTGCAAAAGTCCTTCCGGTGGTTATGTTCGGATTTTTCTGGAATCTCCCGAAGCCGCTAATGTGTTCACGGTCAATAAAAGTCCCCCTGGAGAGCCCCGCTTGTTATGCTTCTGTTATCAGCCCTCGCCTTTAAATTATTCAGGAAGTTTTCTGCACTCCCAAGCTCCAGGTGCACACACTCAGCACTTCCCGAGTCACCAGCTTCACAGGCAGATGCCGGGCGACTGTGCAGTCAGCAGTCAGTCAGGCTGGCGAGCCTCGGGCCCCGAGAGCAGGGAGGGGGCCCTGCGTTTCTCCTGGATTTGACCTGGAGTGCTTGTTCTCCCGTAGCGCCGGGGTGCCAGGCAGCTCTCTGCACGGCATTTTTCATTTCACCCTCGGGAGCTGCTGAATAACCGCGTGGGCTGGACGCTGAGCACTGTGGCACCTGCTCCTCACCTTCCCGTCTCAACAGCATTGGCAGCCTCCACCCCAGAGCTGCCTCCAGCATGCTGGCTAGTGTGCCCAGAGGTCAGGGATGAGCGTGGGCATGACAGCTCCCAGACTGGGCTGTCGCCTCGTCACCCCGGTAGGGACAGGATGCAGGTGTTCTCTCAGCATCCAGCCCTCCTCAGGCGCGTCACAGTGACCAGACTAGTGAACACTCGCTAGTCCTTCTCGTGGTGCCGGTGGGAGATGAACCAAGGGACTGGAGCACATTCTTTGCATTCGGGGGACCCAGGTTCCATCCCTAGCACCACATGGTCCTCTGAGCACTGCCAAGAGCAGCGCCTGACCTGACACTGCCAGGTCTGAACCCCCAAAATTTGAAGGGGAAAAAAAAACATGCGGTGAGATGAGTTCTGCTGCTGTTCTGCTTGCCAGGTGAGGATTCTGAGGCACAGTGAAAGGTGCTTGTCCTCAGTTACCCAGTTGAGACATGCCAAGGATCGGTTCCGGATCCTACCGCCCAGACAGCGGAGAGGTTTTACTTTGTGGAGCCCAGTTTTTCTCACTCCTATGTGAGCTCAATCCCATTTTTTCATGAAATTCCTCTTGCCTCTTGCCGGCTTACAGAAGTGGCACTTCAGATTATATTGATCCAAGATGGAGACTGAACATTGGAATTGCTAGAGGAGGGACCCCCTACTGCTAAAGTAGGATGTGGGGGGGCAGAGAGGAAATCTGGGCAAGGGAAGAGGTGAGAGCATGACTCCTTTCCTTAGGTTGGGTGATGTCTCTGACTTCCCGTCCAGGGCCACAGAGCCACGTAGTGCCCTTCATTTGCTGTGTGACCTTCAATAAGACTCTTCCCTGCTCTGGGCCTCAGTTTCCCTCCTGGCAAGAAAAGAGGAAGTGGGATCGTGCAAGAGGTCCAGTCTTCACTCCTCTGCTTGCTTTTTTGGGTCACATCTGGCAATGCATAGGGGTTACTCCTGGCTCTGCACTCAGGAATCACCCCTGGTGATGCTCAGAGGACCATATGGAATGCTGGGAATCAAACCCGGGTCGGCCACGTGCAAGGCAAACGCCCTACCCACTGTACTATTGCTCCAGCCCCTTCACTCCTCTGCCTGAATGCTACCCTTGTCATCTTCCTCAGCGTGTCTCTTCCCGCAGTGATGACCCTGCCTGAGGAGGTTGTGCGGAAACACATTTCACCCAAGCCACCACTATCCAGGAAAGCTCTGAAGGGCATCTTATTTTTTGAAACTTTTTTTAATTGAATAATGGTGCAAGACACATTTAAAGTTGTTCATGATTTTTTTTTTCAGTCATACTATGGTTCAGCACCCATCCCTTGACCAGTGTACCTTTCCCGCCACCCATGTCCCCTGTTTCTTTCCTGCCAGCCCCTCAGGCTCAGGCTGCCTCTATAACAGATAATTCAGATAATTTTCTTCTCTCTTGTCTCTCTCCCCTCTCTTTCTCTCTCTCTCTCTCTCTCTCTCTCTCTCTCTCTCTCTCTCTCTCTCTCTCTCTCTCTCTCTCTCTCTCTCTCTCTCTCTCTCCCTCTCCTCCCCCCTACCTCTTATTTTTCATTTTAGGCACTATGGTTTACAGTACTGCTACTGAAAGGGTATCATGTATATTACTTTACCTCCTTTCAGCACTCAGTTCTTTTTTTTTTAATTTTTTATTGAATCACCATGTGGAAAGTTACAAAGCTTTCAGGCTTAAGTCTCAGCTATACAATGCTCAAACACCCCTCCCTTCACCAGTCAGCACTCAGTTCTTGTCCAGAGTGATCATTTCCAACTATCATTGTCACAGTGGTCCCTTCTCTGACCTAACTCCACTCCCCCACAATTTGTATCAGGCTTCCTACCCTGGACCAGTCTTCCTGGCCCGCATTTCTGGCCCTACTGTCTTTGGGTATTATGGCATACTATGTATTATCATCTGCAAATGAGTGTGAGCATTCTATTTCTGCCTCTCTCCCTCTGACACATTTTACTCAGCATGATACTCTCCACTTCCTCCCATTTGTAAGCAAATTTTATGACTTCATTTTTCTTATCAGCTGTGTAGTATTCCATTGTGTAGATGTATCATAGTTTCTTTATCCACTCATCTGCTCCTAGGCATTTTGATTGTTTCCAGACTCTAGCTATTTGTGCTGCGGTAAACATAGGAGTGCATATGACTTTTCTGCATTACTCTGTGCTTTTTCGAAAAGGTGTGGGACAGGTGAGCAGAAAAGTGGCTATGCAGAAATAACTTTGTAGTCAGAAGGAAAGGTTATGTGTGTGAGAGAGAGATAGAAAGAGAAAGTGGGAGAGTGTATGTATATTTGTATACACAGAGACAATAATTTCGATGCATCTACACTACGCTGTCACTAACTCCAGCCAGTGGGACAAATCTGACCTGCCGCCTGTGGAGGTAATTAAAGTCTGATTAGGATACAACAATACTCATTCCTTGACATATTATCTGTGAATAATTGTGTGCTGCAGAGGCAGAGTTGAGTGGTTGCCACTGAAACTGACCCGTGGAGCATAAAATATTTATTATCTGGCCCTTAACAGAAATCTCCAACCCCGTGACCAGAGCAAAATTGTTAACTATAGGATTTTTTTTCTAGTAGGCTTATGAGAGAGGACAGATTTTTTTCTTCTGCCTTAAATATTTCTATGTTTTAGTGAAATTATTTTAGTGAATTTTTGTAATCAGAAATAAAGTTTAATTTAGAAGGAAAAAAAGCATCCAGGATTCACAATAATTTTGAGACTCACTATAAAGCTGCAATTATCAACACACTTGTTGGCATAAAGATTGGTTTATAGCTCAATCAAATGAATATAGAGTTTAGAAATAGATCCAGACTTGTATGGTCAATTGATTTTCAACCAAGGTGCCAAAGTAATAGAAAAGAATAGGCTTTTCAACAAATGTAGCTAGAACAATTAGATATCCAAAAGTAGGGGGGAAAATGAAGCTTGAACTTCACCTTGCACCATAAACAAAAATTAACTTGTGAATCATAGATGAAAATATAAGAGCTGCAGCTGTAAAATGTCTTCTAGGCAAAGATTTCTTGGATAGAATACAAAAACAAAAAGCATAGGAAAATTAACACAGTAGGCTTCATTAAAAAAAATCGTCAAAAAACATTTATCTTCTAAAGGACCTTGTAAAGTCAACAAAGAGACAAACCACAGAGTGGGAGAAAACATGTCCAGAACACATTGCTGAAAAGAGATGATGTACATTTAAAAGACTTACTGCAGGTCTTCTGAGTTATTCCCCACCCAGTAAGATGTCGCCAATCCTATGTGGAATTGCACATGAGGAGCTGGAGAAATAATACAGCAAGTAAGGAGCTGGGGCTGCCAGGTGTGATCCCAAATGAATGGACGGGCACTTCCACAAAGAAGACAGATGTTCAAGGTCATTCACCTCTGGGAAGTAGCATTAGGCACCTGTGCACTATTTGCCTTGCTGATACTTGAGAGATGAGTCACATTAAGTGCTGGTGAAGACTCAGAACCACTGGGCAAGGTGAAAACTGTCTACCTTGAAGAGCATCTTGACCTATTCTTATGAAGCTAAATATATTCTTCCTTAGTGGGCAGCCGCCTTTCCCCCAGGAAGATACCCTGTTAAAAACACAAAACTGTACATTCAAGGAACCGGAAATTAGCCAGTTTCCTTCCTTGACTGATAACTGAATGACCCTGTTGTGGGATCCTTTCCCACCTCGGACAACAAACAACTGAGTGATCAAAAGGACTGAAGAGCGAATGCTGAGAGAAGTGTGAAAGAACAGGCTGGACGCCTCTGCCAGGTGCAAGCGCTGTATGCGTCCACCTAACATTACTTCCTGTCTGAAGTGACTGTGTTGGCTTCATCGCAGACCTATGGTTTCTGTGAGAGAGGAAAGAGAGAGACTCCAGGGAGCCCAGGGGGGACTCTGGGAAGGAACACAAAGGTGTGGCTGCAGTGTCTTCATTTTGTCATAATTCACCTAAGGGCAGGAGACATTGCCAATGGGCTGGAGGATGTACTTTGCAATCCCCAGCACCACATATCCACCCCCCAGCCCCCACCAAGTAGCACCAATCCCCAAACATTGAGCCTGGAGTAGTCCCTGAGCACTGATAGCAATGAATAAATAAAAAAACTTTCAACTAAGTGGCATTATAAAGGAGCAGATTTTATAGGGAGTAAATTTTCCCTCAGCAAACCTGACTTTAAAATAAATATCACGATCACGATCATGAAATCTTGTTGATCATCGACTTCTCAAGCGGGCTCAGTAACCTCTCCATTCATCCTATCCCTGAGATTCTAGAAGCCTCTCTCCACTTGGCCTTCCAAACAGTGCCGCATTGGAGGCTCTTTCAGGGTCAGGGGAATGAGATCTAGCTTGTTACTGGCTTTAGCATATGAATACAACATGGGAAGCTTGCAAGGCTGTCCCATGTGGGCAGGAATTCTTAGTAGCTTGCAAGTTTCTCCCAGAGGAAGAAGTAGGTTATAAAATATCAGTTTCGGGAGCTTGCTTTTAAGTCTCTGGATGTTGGCCGTTGATGGGATTACACACACCTGGGTTCCTCTGCCGGTTCCTTCATGCGTGAGGCCTGTCCGAACGTGTGGAGAAGGGCCTTGAGCATGGCTGTGGCTAGGTTCCGGTGGTCTTCGGCCGCTGGGAGCTTTGCTCAGGGTGGGGAGGAAAGCTGGAGCCCATCCCCTCCGAGGAGCCCCAGGGAAGACAGCTCGGGGTGCAGGCAAGAGACTCTCTTAAGTTTATTTTCTCTAGTAAAATAAATATACTAGAGAAAAATCAACCAAAAAATCATTTTCATGCAAAAGGCACAGAGGAGTTGATTCCTTCAGGAGAATGATAGGCAATTTTAAGGAATCTTGAACATTCTAGAGCAGGAACTCTGGGCTCTAGGGGTCAGACCTAGTAGCTTTGGAGCTGTCCTGGGTGATGGTTCGTAAGGGAATATCAACAGTCGGGGCAGGTGCCACAAAGAACCATCTGCCCTATGTTACAGGGTGAGAAGGAGGGAAAGCAATAAAGAAACAGGGACTGTCTTCCTGGAGAGACACCTAGACACCTATAGTTTTACAGCAGGGGACACACCTGTATCTCTTTTTCTTGGTTTATTTTGTTTTGGGGGAACACCTGGCAGTGCTTGGGGGTAGCTCACAGCATTGCTTGGAGTGCAGTGCTGAAATCAAGGCTGGGGCTCCTGCATGCAAAGCACACACTGTAGCCCATTGAGCTTCTCCCCAGCCCCATCGGTATCTATCCAACAGGGACACAGTGTATCCCAACAGGGATACAGTGCAGGGATACAGTGCAAGTAGTATCAGGCAAGACCGTGTAAACAATGAAAAACGGGCCTAGAGAGATAGTACAGCAGATAAGGCACTTGCCTGATTCAGTTCAGTTCCTGGTACCCCGTATAGTCCTCTGAGCTCCGCCAGGAGTCATCCCTGAGCACAGAGTCAGGAGTCAGCCTTGCGCATTGCTGGGTGTGGCCAAAAAGCAAAAAAGAAAAATTTAAGTCTCCCCTTAAATTCTCTTTCTCTTCCCAGAAGCTACAAGCATTAGCAGTTGTGTCTTGCTAGAGATGATTTTATCCATTTTCTATAGAACTTTACATTTTCCTCCTAGAGGTTTCGGTTTGTTCCATCTGTACTTGTATACCTGCCTAATTTTCCTTAAGTAAGTGTACTATTGTAGGGATACACCATCATCTAATTAGCCAGACTGCAACTGATAGATACTTAGTTTGTGATATTTGTTGCAATAATGAGTAATGCTTCAGTGAATACTTCTGTTTAAAAGTTATTTTTCATAAGAACAAAATAGATGTTGCCAGAAGGGAAGGGGGAGGGGAGTTCGTAGGCAAATATGATGCTGAAAAAAAAGTTCTCTCTCATTTGTTTGACTATGATAAATGCCTTTTTTAAAATGCAATAATGTTGTTTGATCATACAAGCTCAGGTGTACAGGTTATAAATCAACATCTGAATATGTAATACCTGACGTGTGTGCCTCCCCCCTGAAGCCAGGTTCCGTCTACCACCTTACAGTTGACCCCTTTCATCTAACTTCCCAGGGATGTTTAGGAGAGATGTAGCTGGCTCAAAGGCTCGGCACTTTTTTTTCTTTTTTCTTTTTTTGCTTTTTGGGTCATACCTGGTGATGCACAGGGGTTACTCCTTGGTCTGCACTCAGGATTGACCCCTGGCAGTGCTCGGGGAACCCTATGGGATGCTGGGAATCGAACCTGGGTTGGCCGCGTGCAAGTTTAATGCCCTACCCGCTGTGCTATCACTCCAGCCCCGGCTCTGCACATTTTTAACGGGGTTATTTAGCGAACCTCATAACCTGCATATAGGAACCATATTTTCTCCAGCCAAGCACCAGAATTCTCCTTATTTCCCCTTCCTCCCACCCCCAGCCAGTGAAACGTAAAATAAGACTTTGCCAATCTAGTAGTCGCAAACTAGTCTCCTGGGGCCTCCAGAGTGGTCGTACAGCCCGGGCCAGAGCTCTGCCTTATACTTGAGTTCGATCTCCATGCACTGCCAGTCGCGATCCCTGAGCCCAGAGCCAGGAAGGAGGCCTGGCTACCGCCGGGTGTGGCCCCCAAACAAACAAAAAGTCTTCCCATTCGAAATTCATTTTTTTTTTGCATCTGGAGGAGATAAGTCGCTTCCAAGCGAAGGAACATCAGGACAGAAGTTAGCAGCTGCTTCCTGCCCTGCGCCAGCCCAGACCGCCTGTGCGTGAAGGAGAAAGAGGTTCCTCTTCTGCAGAGTGCTGCCACCATCTGCTAGGAAGCTGCTGGGATCCCTGTGCAAGTCTGTGATGATCTGAAGGAGAAGCACAGCCCCCCACCCCCGCCCATCCCCCCGCTAGAGTCAGGCAAAAAGACAGCAGGAGCTCGTGGCAGCTCCAGGAGCACAGTGCTCTCTGGGTAGTCCCCAGATTGTCTGGAATTAATGCAGGAGCAGCAGTCGCTACAGGACAGGAACGCGAGCTGTTTGACAGTGGAGCATAAGGGCATTTGCTTGAGGGACAGCCAGAATAAATGGAAACTTCATTATCCATGGATTATGCACTTGGATCTCGGGTCCCAGGCAACTCTGATATTAGCAATTTGGCCGGCGGGCTCATTAAGCTCTTAAGAAAAGTGAATCTAGTTAATGAATTATTACAAGATGACATTTTACACACAGAGCAAGGACGAGATCAGGCGCCCCTGAGTTATGGAACATCATAATTCCTGCAGCGAGTGTGATGGCCACGTCGCGCCTGCCAAAGCGGGCAGACCTGGAGCGCGCGCCTGCTTTCCAAGTCTTCAGTGAGCTGGTTCGCAGCGGCGGCGGCTGACATTCCATCCATTTCCAAGAGTTCCCACTTGCCTTTTTAGAACTGCACGTGGTTCCACGAAAATCGGAGTTTGAGGACCTTAGGACCTGTTGTTATTCATGTGAAGACCCACTCCTTGCCCCCCTTTTTTTTAGGAGTGAATCTTGCTGGGCTGGGGCAATAGCACAGCGGGTAGGGCATTTGACTTGCACGCAGCCAACCCGAGTTCTATTCCTCGCCCCTCTCGGAGAGCCCAGCAAGCTGCTGAGAGTATCTCGCCCACACAGCAGAGCCTGGCAAGCTACCTGTGGCGTATTGAGATGCCAAAAACAATAACAAGTCTCCCAATGGAGACGTTACTGGTGCCCGCTTGAGCAAATTGATGAACAATGGGATGACAGTGATACAGTGAATCTTGCTGGCGAGGAGCACCTTGCATCCTTTCCCCAACACTGGCTTCCCACAAGAGGGGCTTCCCCGAGCCCCACTGCCACTCGGGAAGTGGGTGCGAGGAATGGAAGTGCTGACCACAGCATGATGCAAAGTTTTGCAGATGGATGCACCATACTATGAGTCTCCTTAATGCCCCACCTCCACGCCCCAGCAAACCGTTAATGTCGGTGGTTCACATGCTTCCTTTCGTGTGACCTCTGCATTTTGCCCCAGTGAAAAATGAAAAGGCCTGGCAAGATCTGAGTGCAAGATGGCAGGTTGAGGGCATGACTTCCGGCGACCGGCGACAGGGGCGGGCTGGAAGCTGGGGTGGCGCCTCCCCATTCCAGTGCTGGCAGAAATACCTCTGGGCTTAATACCAGAATCCCAAAACTGGGCAGCCGCTTTCTCGACCATGCAACATCATAGGCTCTTCGTTATCAACAATAGAAAACATTGTTTTCTATTGATCTAATGATCTAATGATGCCATTCTGACAGGTCTGACTGTTGGGAGGGAAAACTCCAAATAATGATAGTGAGTTTCCTGTCGAAAATTGAATGTAATCAAAGTAAGGAGAGAGTAAAGTGAAAATCATCTGCCACACAGGCGGGGAGGTGGAGAGTGGGAGAAGGGGTCTGCTGGGGTTCTTGGTGGTGGAACATGTGCACTGGTGAAGGGATGGGTGCTTGAGCATAGTATGACTGAGACTTGATCCTGAAAACTCTGTAACTGTTCTCACAGTGATTCAATTTAAAAAATAAATAAAAAGCAAAAAATAAAAAATAAAAATAAAATAAATAAATGAAATAAAATTAAAAGTTCTGAGTGCAGACCCTTGCTTGGGTCTGTTGTGCTTTGCACTTACCCAACAGAGTGTGTCTTGCTCTCTCGGTTCCACAAGGAGCTGGCTGCTGGGACCATGGGCACCGTCCCTGCTGTGATCTGAGACAGCTAAGGCTTCCCAGTGGATCAGGTCACTGAATGGGGGGTGGGGGGGTGGGGGGTGACATGAAAACCTTAAAAATGTCTGCATGATCTTTCATCAGTAAATGTATGCCTGTTGCATGTGCCTAGGCACATATACATAGATACCCAGGATCAGGGCTGTATGAAAATTTCTCAAGTAAAGAGGGGTGGCAAGTTGCAAGACATTTAAGATGGCCTGATCTAAATGCTTTGTATTTATTCGTGCCTTGCTTGCTCAAGGAGCCCAGAGAGGTGGGAATGACACTCTTCACCTACAGAGAGGACTTGCGGCCCAGAGAAGTAGACTGTTTTCCAAAGGGTACACAGCTAGTAAACAGAAGGTCCGCATTTGGACCGGCTTCTCCTCCCGGCTCTGTGCCAGGAGCCTGGGCTTTGCAGGATCTCGAGGAGGTGTGGCTTGGGGCTTGCCAGTAACTCAACCCTCCGCAGACGTGTGGAATTCCAGGCACAGACACACCCAACCTGGATGATTTATTGTTACAAGTTTCACTTGGGAAAAAAATGATTTCTGCCACGGGAATTATTCACTGGGGATTAGGTTTTCTCGTGATTGTTTTAAAGCTGCTGTTTGGGAATACCATTTATTTAACATAGAATTCACCTGTTTGCAGTTAGCAGCCGTAAATTTTGTAAATGTGACTCAATTCGTGCTGCCACGTCAGTTCTAAACGCAGCCCAGACGCGCGCGCACGTGTGTGTGTGTGTGTGTGTGTGTGTGTGTGTGTGTGTGTTACCAAGGGATGTCCCAGCACCCATCAGTGGACATTCTGCCTCCATGCCTTTGCCTTTGCAGGACATGTCATGTAAATGTAATTGTGCATGCACCCCTGTGCCCTTTGTTTCTCTTTTGGGCTTGGCACACGGGTTCAGAGGGTCCTGCGGGTTGTCGCATGAACTTAGCTCTCGGTAGGGTCAGATGACTCTCGTGTGTGCCTCTACCCCCTTTGGTTCATTCTCGCACCAGCGGAGGGAGCAGCGTGGGCGGGTGGCGCTCCCGCGCCTCTGCAGCGGGGCGGGCCAGAGAGTGGCTGGGAGCCGCAAGGATGAGCGCCGAGGGTCACCCTCTCTCCTTTTCTCTCCCGGGTGCTGTTCCGCAGAGCCGGGCAGCGGGCAGGTGTTCGTGACTTCGGAGAACCAGCTGGTGTACTACCCCAGCATCACGTACGCCATCATCGGCAGCTCCGTCATCTTCGTGCTGGTAGTGGCGCTGCTGGCGCTGGTCCTGCACCACCAGCGGAAGCGGAACAACCTCATGACGCTGCCCGTGCACCGGCTGCAGCACCCGGTGCTGCTCTCGCGCCTGGTGGTCCTGGACCACCCCCACCACTGCAACGTCACCTACAACGTCAACAACGGCATCCAGTACGTGGCCAGCCAGGCCGAGCAGAACGCTTCGGAGGTGGGCTCCCCGCCCTCCTACTCAGAGGCCCTGCTGGACCAAAGGTGCGTGAGACTGGGGGGAGGGGTGCGGGGGGAGGGTGGGGGGTGGGGGAACGCGTCCCAATTCAGGGAGAGCTTTTAATTTTTTTATTTTACTTTTTTTCTTTTTATTGGTCACTGTGAGATACAGTGACAAAGCTTTTGTGATCTGATTTCAGTTCTAGTCTCCACACCCATCCCTCCACCACGGTACATTTCCATCACCAATGTCCCCAGTGACCTCCAGCTTGCCCCACCCCCCACCTTCTCTCTGTATGGCAAGTACTTTCTCTTCTCTCTCCTCTCTCTCCCTCTCCTCTCTCTCTCTCTCCTCTCTCTCTTCTCTCTCTCTCTCTCTCTTTCCCCCCTCCCTCCCGCCCTCCTCCATTTGGCCATTATGGTTTGCAGTGCAGATACTGAGAGACCATGATGTTTGGTCCTTTACCCACTTTCAGACACATCTTCCAGAGTGGTCCCCTCCAACCATCATTGTCATAGTGGTCCTTTCTCCTGTCAGGGAGGGTTTTCAAAGCCTGCACTCGGCTCCCAGCAGCTGCCTGGCATCCACTGAGTCATCCAAAAAGCGTCAGTTGTAGCACCTTTTCAGGGGAGAGGGCAGAGCCCCCCCCAACCAGTGCTCAGGGAGCCCCCCAGGGCCAATCCTAGTCATACTCTGCTCAGCCAACTAGGACAGGTGAGTGCACAGGCCCATTGTGATACTGCTAGGTGTAGTTGTAGGCATAGAACTGGGGTCCCTGCCATAAGGACAGTCACCCCTAACTCCTGCGCTGTCTCCCCATCACCTCATAGCAGTTCACCTACCCACTAAGGGGGGGGTCTATGTGTGCCTCAGTTTTAGAGCTGAGGAAACCTGGGTGCCAGGATTTCAGCAGATTCGCAGATACTGTTGTTCAAATGTGTCTCGTTTATTTTAACATTGAGGAAAAAGTCACAGTGATGCTGAACTGACTTAACTCCAAGACCTCCTTGTCATTCCATGGAAAGTCACAGTTTCCAGGAACCTGTGGTGTTGTTAGGAGAGGACTTTGTCCTTTGTCCAAGGACCCACCATTAGGATCCTCACTGAGACCCCTGCTCCTCCCTGGTCATTCCACCAAGGCACACAGTCAGACCACTGGGCTCTCGGGCCTCCCCTGCTAACAGCGCTAGGTTTGCTTACTATTTGTCCCCAGTTGATGGATGAGTGGATGGGTGATGAATGAATTGATGAATGAATGGATCGATGATGGATAGGGGATGGATGGATGATGGATGGATGAAGAGTGAGTAGATGGATGAATGAATGAAAGAATGATGGAACAAATAACTCCCTTGACTTTATAAAATAAATTGTTAGTGAAATAGAGTAGTCTCAAGCTCTGGTAAGCAGGAGAGCCCTCGTTACAAGTGGAGTGGTACAAAACGCTCCAGTGTATAAAGTCAAGAAGCAGAGTTCTGTGGTTGGAGCAAGTAGTGAGCCCAAATCCTCCCCCGCCTCCTCTGGGGATGCCGAGAACCCACGCTGGCTGTCCCTGGATAGGTGCCCTCTGAGGGCCCTTGGGGTTGCAAGATCCTCATGCCCTACCCCTTGGGAATCCTGCTTTGCAGCCCACTTCCTGTGACCCTGGAGCGCCGTGTGGCAGAGGGTAAGGGGAGGGTGGCATTTTGCAGGGGAGCCTGGGGTCCTCTGAGAACCTCCCCACTGGCAGCTCTGACAATGTTTAATCTTTCTTTTCCCTCCTAGCGGGGAACTTCCAGGGCAGTGCCCCGGCTCTCTCACAGAGATGTTAGTTAGGAGTGGGTGCAGGACCCTCACGCACTGCTCTTGGCTTTCTTTGGGGCATTCGGTGTAGAGTTAAACTGCTGAGTCTGCAGGACTGGGGGGACATAGTGTGGGGGCTAAGGGACATGCCTTGCACACATTCTGGTCCCAGTTTTATCCTCCTAGTGCCATCCAATATTTTCTCATGATTTGTGATCCTTTGCAAATCACAGACCTATCCCCTTGCCTCAGTATCCACCCTAGTGCCCACGGGGGATGCTTGGAGGCATGACACCTGACTCCGCCTTCGGAGGAAAACCAAGAAATGAAATGTCTTCTCTGTGATTTCTGTGACCAGTGAGCTTTCCGGAAGAAACCCCCAAATTCTGTGAAATGTCAGAGGCTCCATCAAAACCCCTGCCCGGTCTCTTGGCCCCTGTGGCTTCTGACTGATGCATGGCACCCCCCACACTGCACTCACCCAGAGGCTTCGTCACCCTCGGTCAGCCCCAGCCAGCCCAGGCACAGCGCCCGGGTTGTGACATGGCAGGTCGCTGTTTTTGCAACTCCCAAGCTTGGCTTGATTTGGACTTGGAGGGAAAGCCTCCATCTGAGTATCCTTCTGCAGTTGGCTCTAACAGACTCTCTTCCCCCTCTTTCCCGAACCCTCCTGCCTTTTTTTCTCCGCAGACCTGCATGGTATGACCTCCCTCCACCCCCCTACTCTTCCGACACCGAGTCCCTGAACCAAGCGGACCTGCCCCCTTACCGCTCCCGGTCGGGGAGTGCCGACAGCGCCAGCTCCCAGGCTGCCAGCAGCCTCCTGAGTGTGGAAGACCCAGGTCACAGCCCCGGGCAGCCCAGCCCCGCCGAGGACGCCACTGAACCCAGGGACTCAGTGCTCAGCGCGGGCCCGGAAGAAGAAGTATAACACCCCGCAACACCAGCGTCCACACGGGTTCATCTGCTCTGACTCGGTACCTTGCTGACCACCTGCGCTCATGGGAAGCTCACTCTTCCAGGTGCTCAAGGAGCGATGAGGGGCAGGGAGGGGCGCATCTCTCCATTCCCCTCCTCCCTCAGATTTTAGGGTCGTTCTGTAGAGAGCGACCCGGCATTTTTTTTTCTGACCTCTCAGTTGATAACCTCTTGGAGGCGACAGGAACCCCCAGGACCACAGCTTGACTTGACACATTCTTCAGTTGCCCGTGGGACCCGGCGTCAGAAACAGCACACGAATTTGCAGGTCGCGGGATAAAGAGACTCTCAGTCCCCCTTGAGCAAACAGTGTTCCTGCACCGAGTGGCTGCTTCTTTGGGGACTGGTTCTTCAGAGCTCCGTGATAGGGGCTGTGGATAGAGGTTCCCACCCGGAGGCATCACGGTTGGCCCGAGGACGGGGACCTGCTGCCAACGCCACGTCACACGGGTCTCACCAGTGCTTTCAGTTTGGCCAAAGAAAACTTCTGCCTTGAGTTTTTGCCCCTTTGGTAACTAGCAGTGTCATTGCGATCCCCGCAGCCAACAAAACTCTTGGAGAGACTCAGACCTTAGAAACGAGCCCGCCCATCCTCTTTGGGAGAGCGTTCTCTGGCAGCGTCACCCCCGAAGAGACAGGAACCCCAGACCGTGACAAGAAATGAGTCCTCAACTTGTTCAATACAGGCTGCTCAAAGCCATTGAGCTTTGTTCTCTGGTTCTACAATCCCTTCCCTTGGGGACTAGATTGCCCCCGCTTCTGGGAGTGGTAGGGAAAAATAGGAGCCCTGTTGAGTTGGCTTCGCCCTTGGTCTCTATGCCCGAGTTTGCCTCACCCAGCTGGCAGAATCCCCAGGGTCTCCCCTGTGTTCCCTCCACAGCCGAAAGTCTCTGATAGTCTGTGCCTTGGGACTCAAGGACACTGGTTTCTAACCCACATGGGACCTGGATTCAGTACCTCTCCGCCAGGGCTTCCTCATTCTTGGCTGCCCACACATTCTTGCCCAAAGCCCCCCGGCCCAGTTTAGGGTTTGGATGCAGTGAGGAGGTACTGAATATCAGGTCCCTCCTCAAGGCCCATGAGTTTCTCTGAGCAGTGTGGACTGTCGACATTCGGAGTCCAGATTCGCCTTGTGGACTCCATGCCCTTCTCCCTAAACCTTTAAGAAATGCATTTGAAACAGTGTGGGTTTCCCTCCCCCCTTCTAGTTAAGGGATTATTTATATGTGTATAGAAAAGCTTTTTTTTTTTCTCAACTTTTAGTGATATCCAAAGAAAGATGGAAGAGGAAGATTCCACCCTGGTCGCACGTCATGCCAATGACAGGGCATCCATCTGGCTGGCCTGTGTGCTGGGCACGCGTGCATGGTTGCACTTTGAGTTATTATTTATCGAATTCTTGGAGGGTGAGGGAGGATGCCCTCTCCCAGGGTCTCCCAGTCTGTGTGTGTTGGCCCTCCTCGGTCCCTCCTGCTCTCACCACGGGGCCCGCCCCCTCCGGAAATAATGGGGGAACAGGGGATATCAGCCACCAGCTGATGGGGAGCAGTGGCAAAAACAGGTACCGCCCCTCTCTGCAGCTTTTGCCCATTCAAAGGCTTCTTCAAAAACACGAAGAGAAAGCTCAGTAACCTCTTTGATGCTGATTCAAATAGAGCCTGCAGGAGGGGGGAATGAAGTGGATTCAATGATCCTGTTCTGTAGACTTTATCTTTCTTTCTCTGTGTCAAACACAAAGGGAGTTGCAGGAAAGCTAGGCACTTGATTTTTTTTTTTTTGAAGTCAGGGAAACTCTTTGCTCTCATCTTTCCCTCTTAAAAACCATGCATGAGTTATTGGCAGAATAACCAACTAAAGAATAGCCACCAAAGTGTGGGAGGGACTCTGGCTAACAATTTCATCTCCTGTGAGTCAGAATGACTATTTCTCCCTCCCGTGGGCCCCCTTTCTGGTGCTCCTAAAGTTGTTGAGAGGTAGGGATTCTAGTGTTAATTAATTGGGTTGGCATTAATCTCATTGCTTTTCTCCTTCCAAGCCTCTTAGGAAAAACAAATGGTTTGGGCAGATAAGGGAAGCTTGTGACTGTTGTTGTTTTAAAAGCAAACACAAGAACATGTTTTTTAAAACAAACACAGGAAAATTTTTATTATCGATTTGATTTTTTTTAATGACTGATTTTTAAAAGAGATAAGGAGAACACCAAAGCAGCAGGGTTTCTCTTGGGTTTTTCCTCTTCTACTCGAGATAGCAAATATGTGTCCAGGAATATTTTTTAAACTCCTTCCAACCAGAATATTTTTTGATACCTTGCCTAAATCTATGCCCATCCCAGCTTCATCTCTGCTCTCTCTTCACAAATGAAATCTGTAAGTCTTTGGTATTGTCATGAAAATAGCTTCACTGTGACCCCATAGCTCATCAACCCCCTTCAACTCCCTCTTCTTTGAAATTAACAGGTTTTTTTTTTAAAAAAAAAATGTACAACTTTGTGGTTACTACATTTTGTGTTGTATTTGAAGCTGATGTAAACTGGAAAGGCAGTGTGTGGTTGCATTTTGATTTTAGTTAGGTTCTGTTTTGTCATTTTTTTTATACTTTCAAATAAACTTGCAGTTCCATTCTTTCTATGGGGGTGCATGGTTCTTAAACACACTTGCTTCTCTGTGGTGAGACAAAGGGTGGGAATCACTTCTGGCGTGGCCCCAGCAAAGAAGTTGTGCCCATAACAAGGAGGCAAAAATAAAAAGAGTATCTTGGTGTGACCTCAGAATCCAGACAGGTGGATCAAAGGTGTGCTTGGGGTATGGAAGTGACCTCACGGAAAGCAGGGTTCTGGCTTCTACGATTCCATTCAGAAGATCAGTGTGAGTGGTTGGTTGATTAGTAGAGCTGCTGGAAAGAGAAGTGTGAGCTGGGGCTGGAGCCATAGTGCAGCAGGTAGGAAGCTAGCCTTGCACACAGCAGACCCTCACTCCATCCCCCGCACCCCATATGGTCCCCCAAGCTTGCCAGGAGTGGTCTCCGAGTGTAAGGCCAGGACTAAGCCCTGAGCACTTCCCATCAATCCATATATCCAATAGAAAGCTTGAGTTCTCTTTCTTAAGAGGAGGCAAACTGGGGCTGGAGCAATAGCACAGCAGGTAGGACATTTGCCTTGCACATGGCCAATCCAGGTTCGATCCCCAGCATCCCATATGGTCCCTGAGCAGTGCCAGGAGTAATCCCTGAGCATCGCTGGGTGTGACCCAAAAAGCAAGAAAAAACTGGTGAGAGCTAACATTCTAGTCACATACTCGGACTTACTGCGTGCTGGTCATAGTTTCAAACCACAAATGGTTCTGATTAGCCCCACCGTTGATGAGAGCCTCTCTCTGCTCTTGAACATCTTGATCGAGAATTACAGGTTGACTAAAATCACACCAAGAGTTTCACGAATAGTTAGGAGGCCCCAGGACATTATCACTACCCCAGACATGAACAGAAGTTACCCTGACCTTGGCCCAAGTTGAAAACTACAAAGATCTTTAAAGCCAGAACCCACAGAACCAAGGTTTAGATCACATACTGGTCCCACGTTTCCCAAGGGAAGCTCAGCTCTCATATTGTGTTCAAGTAAATGCTGCAAGAGCTCCAGAGCTGAGCTTCTCCAGCTATGAGTTGCAATCCCAGAAGTGATCATTTAACTGTGTAGGGGCTGCTAAAGCATCAGCAATATCAGTGTTTTCTAAACACTCAGCAAACTAAAACTAATTCAGTATCAACCACTCAGTGAAACGGAGATGCTTCCGGCAGCACTGGCCCGTGTTGCAATTCTCAGGCAAAAAAGGATCACAAGTGTGGAAGGGTCACATGGTTTAAGAAAGATCACAAAAAGGGTCACAATGTTTAAGAAGCTCGGGGCTGGAGTAGACATTTCCAAGCAGTCTGCCTCAAAGGCTTGTCAAGATATGACTTCTTTCTGATCTCAGGGTACCATGTTTTTGTGACTGTCTGATGAAGATTTCTGAGTGGCTTGATGTTTTGTGGGTGTCTGATGATGAGATTGAGAAGCCCTGATCTAGAGCAGAGATCAGCAGACATGGAAAGTACCAGGTAATTTTTTTGACTGCAGCCGAATGGTCTCTGTATACATAACTAGTCCTGGAGAATACCGAGATGGATGGATATGGCTGAGTTTCAGTGAAACTATTTACTAAAGTAAGATGAAATTTTTTGGACTTGACCCATGGACTGTGGCTTGCCAACCCTTATGAAAAAAAAAATCATTCCTAATTGGGTCATGGATTTAAAACCCAGGCATAAGGGGAAAAAAAAGAGTTCTTTAATGGCTGAGAATAGTAGAACCCTTGAAATAGCACCAGCCACTAAAAATTAAAGTTAGAAATGCTTATAAAGCAGACAACTCAAAGACTTGTGAAATTAATTTTAATTGACCCTATTAACTCCTTCCCAGTGACTAGAATATGTAGGATATGGAATAAGTGCCTGCCCTCTGCAGTTCTAAACAGCTGGATTGAGTACAGAGTTCCTAGTCAAAAGCCTACGTCTGCTGGGGCTCCTCTAGGGTGATAATTGGCACATCCTTCTTTTAGAGGAAAATCCATGGGAATGAGTAATCTGAGAGATCATGTCCATTTTCTTCTGTTAGCTTGCCACCCTTAGAGAAAAAAGTGGATATAATGAATAAAGCCTGAGAAAGATGCATTAGAAGGCCTTGGTGGAAATGTGTGTAAGAGGGGGGAAAAACAGATTCAGGGAAACCAGGAGAAATGTTGAGAAAATACCAGCTTCTTAAATTCCTATCACTGAGTCCTTGGGAACCTCAAGGAGGGGAGTGCAAGAGAGCTCAGAGGACTGCTGGGCACAGACCAAAATTAAAAATAGAAAAAAATTGTGGTCTAAAGAATGTTTCTGGCTGATGTAACAAAATTCAAGGGTGTGAAGTGGTTGGTTTCAGGCAGGGCTGAACCTAGGTATTCACTGTCGCTCTTTGAAAATGTTTCTCACTTTTGAGGACGGGAGTCATGCTTTGCTCCTTGTTGACTCCATAGCTTTATGTTAACCCAAAAGAGGATCCCCGACAATTTAGATTTATCATTTCAGAAGAAAAAAAATGCTGACTTCCCAGAGGTACGGACCCTTTAACAGAGCTTTGATTGGCTGTCTGATCATGTGACCATAGAGTGCTTGAGGACTCTGCCATTTGATTGACAGCTCCATCTGAGCTGTGAGAGAGGGGCAGTTCACATATGAATAAGTCTGCAAAGAAAGCCCCTATGCCTACTAACTTGTTGTACACCCTTGTTGAGGAATAAGACCCATAACTGACTAGCACAATTTTATTTTATTTTAATTAATTTATTTATTTTTAATTCGTGAATCACCCTGAGGGCACATTTACAGATTTATACACTTTTGTGCTTATGCTTCCCTCATACAAAGTTCGGGAACCCAGCCCTTCACCAGTGCCCATTCTCCACCACCAGTAAACCCAGCATCCCTCCCACCCTCCCCGATCCCATCTCCCCCCACCCCCCCCTGCCACTGTGGCAGGGCATTCCCTTCTGTTCTCTCTCTCTAATTAGCTGTTGTGGTTTGCAATAAAGGTGTTGAGTGGCCACTGTGCTCAGTCTCTAGCCCTTATTCAGCCCGCAACTTCCTTACCCCGCATGGCCTTCGACTACATTATAGTTGGTGATCCCTTCTCTGAGTTGCCCTTTCCCCAGAATGTGAGGCCAGCCTCCAAGCCATGGAGTTAACCTCCTAGTACTTATTTCTACAATGCTTGGGTGTTAGTCTCCCACTCTGTTATTCTATATACCCTAGATGAGTGCAATCTTTCTATGTCTGTCTCTCTCTTTCTGACTCATTTCACTCAGCATGAAACTTTTCATGCCCATCCACTTAAATACAAAATTCGTGACCTCCTTTTTTCTGACAGCTGCATAGTATTCCATTGTATAGATGTACCAAAGTTTCCTCAGCCAGTCATCCGTTCTAGGGCATTCGGGTTTTTTCCAGATTCTGGCTATTGTAAATAGTGCTGCGATGAACATACATGTGCAGATGTTGTTTCGATTATACTTTTTTGCCTCTCTGGGATATATTCCCAGCAGTGGTATTGCTGGGTCAAATGGGAGCTCAACCTCTAATTTTTTGAGAGTCGTCCATATTGTTTTCCAGAAGGGCTGAACCAGTCGGCATTCCCACCAGCAGTGTAGAAGGGTCCCTTTCTCCCCGCATCCTCTCCAACAGCGGTTGCTTTTGTTCTTTTGGATGTGTGGACTAGCACAATTTTAGTACTCGGGAAAAGACATAACACAAATGCAAATTTCAGGTGCCACAGCCAGGTCCGAAAAAGCAGAAGCAGGTGTTTCAGGGACAACTTGAGGACTCTAGCCTTTCCACAGGCCTAAAGGCAAGACCTGTGTCAGAACACAGCAGAAGGATGAGTTTGATTTGCTTCTCTGAGATAGTCCTTTAGGGTCCCAGGTTCTGGGTGGGGTCCCATCCTAAAGAAACTGAAATAGCTCATGGGATCCAAGTGTGACCAAACACAGTTAATATTACTGCAATATGTCTGTTATCCGACCAAAGGTCACTTAAGTCAGTAGTTCAGAGATGCAATCTCAGTTTCTACCTTTTGACCTACTTCCCAAGAGCAGTGACCTATCCATGACTAGAGAATCACAACTCGAGGAACTAGCAATAATAGAACTGTGCATGCGCCTGGCCTGGGTTTGATCCCCAGCACTGCAAAGCCCCCTCACGACCCCAACACCAAGTAATGTCAGCTGCAGCCATGGAGCCCCCTGAGCACCATCGGATGTAGCTGTGGAGACCCTCAGCACCATTGGGATGGCCCAGGAAACCCCGACCACTCAGAAACCCTAGCAGCATCACACTGAACTGTTGTCTTAGTCAGCCAAAAGTCACTGGTGGAGCCCTCAGATATCCTGAGCTCCAACCCCACCCTCCACATCACAACTTGAAACTTCTGGGACATCTAGTGACACAGGCACTGAAAAGGTGAATCCCCCTAAGATTTGGGACTCGAAGGCATGATCAGGGACATGCATTACTGGGAGGATTTTGTTGCTTCTGCTGGACTGGACTTAGGGGCTATGGTCTGATCAAAGGTTCCTGTCCTGGACAGTATTTGGCTTTCCTTGGCTTTTTGGTTCATGCTGGTGAATCAACCCAGTAAGCCAGAAGAAGCACAGATACAGGGAGGAACACACAGAGGAATACACAGGGGCCGAGTTCCTGGCCAGGCCTGGAAGCAGAAGCACGTGTCCCTGTGTCCCGTTGCCCAGGGTGTCATCCGTCCCACAGTCCCACATCCGCCTGCAAGGGAACGAGAAGTGGATTGCATACTGGTATCCAAATGTACCTTTGCAGATAACGTACACTCACAGCCTCTGGAAAGAAGCCCAGCCATCCTGCTTAACTGGGATCAAAGACCAGGTTCGTGAACATTTCTGTGTCAGGTCCAAATGTGGCGCCTCTGGAAAGAGTTTCTCAATCATATACACATCATTTTTCAACCCTATCCATAGAGTTCTCTTCGTCTGTCTCCCAAGATATCTCCCCCAGCCCTCCTCTAAAGGCTAGCTTACATCACTCCAGATGAAAGTCAAGACCAAAGAGGCCAGAGCAATAGTACAGTGGGTAGTGTTTGCCTTGCACTCAGCTGACCCAGGTTCAGTCACCAGCATCCCATCTGGTTCTCCAAGTACTGCCAGGGCCAGGAGTAATTCCTGAGTGTAGAGCCAGGAGTAACCCCTGAGCACTTCCAGCATGGCACACACACCTACAAATGTAAATACTATACTCGACCTAATCAGCTCCTACTGCCTATTGAACGCTCTACCATTCTTCCCTTCCCTCTGCTCCAGCTGCATTCTTGGCCTTGAGAGCTATTTGTTCTTATTAGTTGGAGGATGGGAAAGGGGACTACACCTGACAGTGCTCAGTAGCTATTCTAACTTGGTGCTCATGGGTCACTTCTAGCAGTGCTCAGGACATCATGCAATTCTCAAGTCCCTAAGTTCAGGGGTCATACCTGGGGTTCCTACATGCAGAGTGTGTGCTGCAGCCCAGTGGACCTTCTCCAACCCACCTCGCTGCCTCTTAGACACCAGGTACACGCCCAGCTCAGAATCTTGACTCGCTGCTCCCACTGCCTGGACCATCATCTTCAGACTTCTGTTCCCTATCCAAGTGGACTGGGAGCATGTCCACTAAGAATCCCAAACCCATGGCCTTTAGGACCTCAGCTGTGGCCACCTGGAGACTCCCAGAAGAGAAAGAAGTACTAGAGCGCACTCCACTCAGATAATGGAACCATCCAATGGCCGAGGGATTGTTTTTCATTTGCACCTTTTTGTTTCCTTCTCTCCCCCACCATCTTTTATTCTGTTGGCATTGAAGTGACTAGGGATGCTTACCAGAGCTCATATAGTTGTGTTTGCACATGTGTTTGCCCAGGGTAGCATCCCAGCCATAGTGAGTGCACACTTTATCTATAGTGCTCACACACACACACACACACACACACACACACACACACACACACACACGGCCATGGTGGGCCAGAGATCATACACTTTTGTATTATAGCAGTGCTGCCAGATTCCTGCCCAATGAAGTGAAGTGGTTCCAGGGATGGGGCTGAGAGATTCAACTGCACAAGGCAGGCACATGCTACTAAGTGAAACTCCAGTTTCTAATGCTGAGGGATTCTTAGACCAAAGCAATACATGGGGACTAAACATGCTGGGGGAAAAGGCAGCTCATATAGAGAAGGGAACACCAAGTGGAGGATGTTGGGAGGACCCATTCAGGTTGGAAGATGTGAACTAAAAGTAGATTATAGACCGAACATGAAGGCCACTCAATACCTCTATTGCAAACTACAACACCCAGGAGAGAGAACAAAAGGGAATGCCCTGCCATAGAGGCAGGGTGGGGTGGTGGGGGATGGGGTGGTGGTGGTGAGAGGGATACTGGGATCATTGGTGGAGGTGAATAGGCACTGGTGGAGGGATGGGTAAATGATCACAGTATGAGTGAAATGCAAACACAAAAGTTCATAAGTTTGTACATCACAGTGATTAATAAAAAAAAACTTTTTTAAGTGTGGTATAGGGGACCAGGAGATAGTATGGCCGGTAAGGTGTTTGCACACAGCTGATCGGGGTTCTATCCCTGGCACACAATATGGTTCCCCAAGCCCACCGGGAATGATCCCTGAGCATGGAGCCAGGAGCAAGCCCTGAACGCTTCTGGAAAATAAGGAATATAGAGGCTCTGAAAACAAGGAATATAGAGAGGAGGTTAGGGCTTAAAAGTTTAAGTGCGGTATCCAAATTTAATTTGGAATAATGCTAATAACCAGCCATGGCCATCAGGTGAGTCAGCACTCTGGACTGGGCAGCACAGGATCTCAGGGCCCAGGTGGTACTTAAATACATGCTCACAGCAGAGCCTGCCCTTTCAATGGCCATGCACAATGTGACTCCTGCAAGAGAGTCTTATCAGACTGTCATCTTGGAGTATGTTCCTGTGTGCCCACCTGTGAACAGACTAAAAGGCAGGTGGACATGCCTGAAACTTACTAAGACCATAGTCTCTGACTGGACACAGTGGCACCACTGATTCTGAAATGAGGAAGTGACCACTCACTCAAAGAGCAAAGACAGACATCGAGGCAGTATAGAAAAAGGAGTAGATGAAAGTAGATAATGGACCAAACATGATGACCTCTCAGTGTCTGTGATGCAAGCTATAATGCCCAAAAGTAGAGAGAGAGTATAGGGAATATTGTCTGCCATAGAGGCAGCGGGAGGATGGGAAAGGTGGGGTATACCTGGGATATTGGTGGTGGGGAATGTGCACTGGTGGAGGGATGGGTATTTGATCATTGTGTGATGGTAACCCAAACATGAAAGCTTGTAACTATCTCACGGTGATTCAATAAAATTAAAAAAAAAATTTAAGTAGATATCAGCTTTCTTATAAATGAAAATAATAATAGGGGTTGGAGCAATAGTACAGCAGGTAGGGCATATGCCTTGCACACAGCCGACCTGGGTTCGATTTCCAGCATCCCATCTGATCCTCTGAGCACCACTGGGAGTAATTCCTGAGTGCAAGGCCAGGAGTAAACCCTGTGCATCACTGGGTGTGACCTCCACCCCCCAAAAAAGAAGAAAGAAAATAATAATAATAATAATAGTAATAATAATGACTTAAATGACTCTAGCCTCCAGTTGGGATGCGTTACCAGGAAATGGCAGACTGTGTCTTGATCCCACTTGCTGCCTTGGCTTAAATCTAGTAAGTGGCGCTCTCATGCAAATGATGTTTGTGTTTGCCCAGTGGATCAGTAAAAGCCACTCCTCGTATTCCAGGAATAAGGGATTGAATATGGAAATTAGCATGTACAGTGAAGTGGAAAGGGCTGGCAGACAGAGAGCAGGACGGCTCCAGCTGGAAATCTTCGGTGGCCAAAGATGTTGTCTAGTCCTGGCACAGTGGAAGAAACCAGTGCTTGTAAGGAAAGCCAAGAAGCACCGCAGTCATTCCAAGATGGTACTTCAGATCAGAGAACTGCAATATTGTGTGTCCAATCATCCTAACCTCCTGAGAAAAATCACTGCCACATTGCTGCCTGTCGATCGCATTGGGGGGCCTTCCAACAACACCTCCCCCTAGGAACATATGCAGATGGCGTTTTCAGGAAGCGGGTTCCTGGCCATTGACTCAAGTGGAGTGGACAGTCAGTGATTTATCCCATCGCAGGAGACTGTGGTTAGGCACCATACAGTGGTTTCCAACACTCCATCTTCTGGGCAGGAGAATTCGAATTGAATTCAGAACAAATTAGACTTAACGATTGTTTTCTTTCATTTGAGAAATTGTTTTTCC
Source organism: Sorex araneus (assembly GCF_027595985.1). NCBI lineage: Eukaryota > Metazoa > Chordata > Mammalia > Eulipotyphla > Soricidae > Sorex > Sorex araneus. The sequence goes on from NC_073307.1 coordinate 138,062,260, forward strand.
TTTTTTTCTTCTTTGATTTTTATTGATTGAGGTTCTGTGATTTACAACATTGCTAATTGTAATGATTGTTTCTCATGCACATAATTCCAACACCATACTCATCACTTCCCTTTCCCAAGTATCCCAATGCCCCTCCCCTTCAGCCTCCCCATCATCTTAATTGTATGAATCAGTACTCTCAGTGTGTTGCCTTTGGCCCTTTGTTGTTACCAGGATGACTTTATATCTTTGAGTCCCACATATGAGAGAGTTCATTCTGTATCTATCCCTTCTGATTGACTTCACTCAGCATGACGTCCTCTAGTTTTATCCATATTGCTGCAAATTGCATGATTTTTTCTTTATTAGAGCTGTATGGTATTCCATCATGATATATATATATATATGTACCAACACATATGTATGTGTGTATGTGTATATATATGTAGGGGCTATGTATTCTCAATTCATTCATCTGTAGTTGGGCATTTGAGTTTTCCATACCTTGCTATTGGACTCTGAGCAGTGATGAACATAGGTGTGCACATATTCTTTTGAATTAATGTTTTTATGTTTGGGATATACATGCCAAGAAGTGGTATCACTGATTAATATATATATATATATATATTAAAAGACCGCTCAAAATATATGAGAATGAAGACACCAACTACCAAAACCTATGGGACACAGCGAAAGCTATACTAAAGGAAAAAATTATAGCTCTTCAAGTGCAAATCGAGAAGAAAGAAAGGCTTCAAATCAACACATTAATCTCAGAGAATTTAGAAAAGAAGGACAAATGAATACCAAAGCAAATACAAACAAAAAATAGTAAAATTTGAATGGAAATCAATGATATAGAAAATAATACAGAAGGTCAGCAAAATCAAGAGTTTTTTTTTTCTTTTGGGGGAAGGTGGGAGCCATACCCACTAGTGCTGAGGGGCCCTGTGTGGTGCTGGGTATCAAAGCAGACTGACTACATGCAAACCAAGTGGCTGAAGCCCTGTACTATCTCTCTGACCCTGAGAATTTCAGTTTTGAACTTTAATATTTTTAGGACAATCCAATAATTGAAGTTCATCGTTTTCCAAGCTGCGATTATTTAATTTTAGTGTCAGTACATAATCTTCCGTTATAATATAATCGTGAGACTTGTTATTGTTTTTGGCATATTGATTATGCCACGGGTAGTGTGCCAGGCTCTGCCATACGAGCAAGATACTCTCGGTAGCTTGCCAGGCTTTCCGAGAGGGGCAGAGGAATCGAACCCAGGTCAGCTGTGTACAAGGCAAATGCCCTACCGCTGTGCTATCGCTCATGATGGAGACATTACTGGTGCCCGCTTGAGCAAATCGATGAGCAACAGGATGACAGTGACAGTTATAATGTAATATTTGGTGAACAGTGTGGTAGGTTTAGAGTTATTTTCATAAGTAACCTATTTGGGCCCTGAACAAAACTTTCACCCACCCTCTGTTACATACAGGTATGTATGTTGGGAGTCAGTTGTCTGTCATCTCAGAGAGGGAAGTGGCTAGAAAGTTGACCATAGGTGTGACTGTTTAGCCAAATAAGCTAGGGAATATATGGGAAGTGGTTCCCACTTCCCATATATTCCCACTCTTTCCTCCTTACCAACTCTTCTAACAAAAGCAGGTTTAGTAGGCATGAGCCATTCTAGTTAAACAAGCAATCAGGTCCTATCAAGCAGAGAAAAGATGGCTCAGACCAAAACAACGATTTCAGAGATTCCAGAAGGGGTCTCCCTTGAAAATACCAGGCAGATTGGTTTTCTCTCCTACCTCTCCCTGCCTGACTGGCTACATCCTTCCTCCCGCTCTCCTTCCATCTTCTCCTTCTTGTCCCCTCTTCCCTTCCTATGATGCCAGGTACCCAAGGCCTCACACATGCAAAGCACATGTCTACCACTGAGCCATGCCCCCAGCCTGACTACTTCACTTGGGGGCTGAGGAGAGGATTGTTAATCATTTGAAAAAAATCCTTGAGATACTGTGATTTACAATTACCATTAATGATCGCTTCCTGCATATATCATTCCAACACCACACCAACCACAAGAATACTTGCTTTCCTCCACCAAGATCTCAAAGGTGCCTCCCACTTACCACCCGCCCCCACCCCACAAACTCAGTTCTGTGGACCAATTCTTCAATTCTGTAGGCTTTGGTCCTTTCTTGCTCCCTTGCTGTGTGTCTTTAAATTCCACATATGAGAAAGATCATTCTGTCTCTACCCCTTTCCTTCTGACTGACATGACATGATATACTCTAGTTCCATCCATGTCACAGCAAATTACGTTTCTTTTTTTTTTCTGTTTGGGTCACACCCAGAGATGCACGGGGGTTACTCCTGGCTTTGCACTCAGGAATTACCCCTGGCAGTGCTCAGGGGACCATGTGGGATGCTGGGAATCGAGCCCGGGTCGGCCATGTGCAAGGCAAATTCCCTACCCGCTGTGCTATCACTCCAGCCCCGCAAATTACATTTCTTACCACTGCATAGTATCCCATTGTGTATATATCCCACAGTTTCTTGATTCATTCTTCTATAATTGGGCCTTTGGAATATTTCCACTTCTTGGCTTTTGTACTGAGCACTGAGATGAACAGAGGCAGGTTTATATTACTTAAAATAAATTTTTGTGTCTGGAACATAGTTGCCAAGAAGTGGTATGGCTGCCCAGGTAGTTCACTTGAAAGGCAGAGTCTTCATGCTCCTCAGAACAAGTACTTAGCTAAGTGTCCTCCAAGCTTAGTCGGCTGCTCTGACTCCCCACCAGGAGGTCTAAGGGAGATATAATTGCTGGTTCTCATTTTGACTTTAGCTCATAGCCATGTTTACCTCATGCCTTCCCTTTTGTTGTCATCATCATTGTGCTGTTCAGAGATCATATGCCTGTGGTTCTGGGGTTCCCACTGGCAGTGCCAGGACCTAATTAGAATGTCTAGCCTGGGGACTAGACTCACAGGTACTCAGCCACTGAGCCGCATCCGCATCCTTGATGGTCATATTTTTCTCATCAGCCGTCACCACCAGGAAGAACCTATGCTTTGAAAGATGCTAGGGTACTGGCATCTATGGTAAATGCTGACATCTCTAGTTTTCCTCTGGCTTGTGTCTCTATCCTCACACACTGAATCTGCACACCAGCAGACCAGGGTTGGAACGGGTACCCAGATGCTCATTTTCATCATCATGTTGATTCTGCTCTTTTTGTTTGGAGTCTGTTGCCAACACAGAAAGTTCGGGAGATGGCACGTAAATATTTCGATGTTTGGCTTCTTTTAAAGCACCAGAAGATACAGCAACATTAGGTTTTCCTTTCCTCATGCCAGCCTCGCCAGCGCTGAGGAGCAGCTGCCCCAACCGGAGGGGGTGGGGGGAGAGGAGGGGAACCATTTGTTCCTCGATTGGTTCATCCAAGTCACCGCTTCTGTGTTGTCTCCCATCCAAACCGTGTCACTCTCCTAATTGCCTGCTGGCCCCTGTCCTGCTGGAGAGAAACCATGGGGAACAGAGCAGCGGAGCTGAGCTGGCCGCCCAGCTTCCAACAGCACTCACAGCTTCTTTCTGGAAGAAGCCGGCACCGGAGAGGAAGACAGTTGACGGTGTGGCCCCAATCAATCTCGTCACTGTGGGGGCCTTTCGTGTCCCCTTTTAATAAAAGCTTCACCTCCTGGGGCTAGGGAGAGAGATCAAAAGGCTGGTGCATATAATTCAATCAGCTTAATCAATGGCTGAATAAATAGCAGTACTCCTACATTTAAAAAAAGGGGGGGGCTGGTGCCTATGCTCTCCATGCAGGGACCCCCGGTTTAATTCCCAGCACCATGTGGTCCCTGAAGTCCCTTCAGGTGTGGCCCCAATGCAGAAAAGAAAAGAAAAGAAAAGAATAAAATGAAGTTCTTATCAGGGATATAGGTTCGGGTCTGCACCTCTTTTTGTGGTCAAATTGTGATCATGGGGGGCTGGAGCAATAGTACAGCAGGTAGGGCGGTTTGCCTTCCATGGGGATGACCCGGGTTTGATTCCCAGCATCCCGTATGGTCCCCTGAGCACCACCAGGGGTGATTCCTGAATTTCAGAGCCAGAAGTAACCCCTGCACATTGCCAGGTGTGACCCAAAAAGAAAAAAATTGTGATCGTGGGGCCAGGGAGCCGGCTCTGCAGCCAAGCAAGGTTTGTGTGAGGTTTGCTCAGAAAAAAATGGCGACCAGAACCAAATCACTGCCACATTCCTGGAATCAGGGATCACCTGGTCCCCAGCATGGACTGACGGGTCACCTGGCGACAGGAAGCCACCGGGCTGCCTTCCATGCCTCCTGTGCTTCTTCACCTCCTTCCCCTACAGATAGCAGGCCAGAGCAAGCACACGGGCTCCACGGGTCTTTGTTCCCTTCCCCCCTTTCCCACCCAAGACAACTTAAAAGCCCCCTTAGTCTCTCCCAGGGTGTGACTCTGCCCCAGCCTCACCTGAGGTTCAGCGTCAACCTGGGAGCACAGAGAATAAACGTCTCCTGTTTCCTTCGCCTTACTCGTCTCTGGCCCTCTGTCTGCCCCAGACAGGATTCCCAAATCTATCAGTTTGCATGCAGTGGGATCCAAGTTTGTGATCCTCGGCACCGCTCCTGGCCCCCTGAGCACGGCTTAGAGGACTCCCCCCCCCCATACACACACACACTCAATAAAGTGATACCAGAAAACGTCCCATTTTAACTGTTCCGTGGTGCTGAGTACATTTGCACAAGCGCACAGCCACCTCCATCTCCATCCGCCCACACAGTCACCCTGTCCCCCGGTGCTGTGGGTCTGCTGAAAGTCCCTGCTGGTCCGCAAAGGCGTTGGTGCTGCTCAGCTCCTGGTCTGCAACTGCGAATATTGCTCCATGAGTATTGAGGTGAACAGCCTGTAAATAATGGTTTTCTACTGCAGTGGGCTGGGAAATACTTCTACATTCAAAGGCCTGCAGGTTTACGTAAAAAGGTTGAAACCCACGGCATTCAACTCTGCCTCTCCTTTCCCCAACCCCCATCATCTGCTTTCTTTTCTGCTTGTTTTGGTTTTTGAGCCACCCAGGCTATGCTCAGGGCTCACACCTGGACCTGTGCTCAGGGATCACTCCTGGCGGTGCAAAGGAGGATCATGTGTGGTGCCAGGGATTGGCACTGGGTGGACCACACGCAAGGCAAGTGCCTTAACCCCCTATATATTATCTCTCCGGCCTCCAACATCTACTATCTGGCTTCATGGACTAGACAGTCCTAAGCCTTCATAAAGATGTGGAGTCATACACCATGTGCCTTTCTTATGAGTCTTTTTTATTATTTTTAAAAATTTTATTGACTCACTGCGAGATAGTTACAGGCTTTCATGTTTGGGTTACAATTACACAAAGATCAAACACCCATCCCTCCACTAGTGCACATTCCCCACCACCAATATCCCAGGTATACCCTCCCTTTCCCACCCTCCCCCTGCCTCCATGGCAGACAATATTCCCCATACTCTCTCTCTACTTTTGGGCATCATGGCTTGCAACACAGACACTGAGAGGTCATCATGTTTGGTCCATTATCTATTTTCGGCATGCATCTCCCATCCTGACTGATTCCTCCAGCCATCATTTTCTTCATGATCCCTTCTCTATTCCATCTGTCTTCTCCCCTCCTCTCATGAAGCAGTCTTCCAGCCATGGGGCAATCCTCCTGGCCCTTGTATCTACTGTCCTTGGGTGTCAGCCTTTGTGATGTTATTCTATACTCTATAAATGAGTGCAGACCTTTTATGTCTGTCCCTGTCTTTCTGACTCATTTCACTTTGCACAATACTCTCCATGTCTATCCATTGAGTCTTACTTCACTCCGTACAATGTCTTCAAGATATAGCCATGTGGTAGCAGGGGGGAGGAGCTGAATTTCCTTCCTGTGCTGCATATTATTCCATCGTACCTGAGTTCTGCATTTGCCTCACCCACTCAGCTGTCACGTACAGAGGTAAGGTATCTGCCTTGTGCGTGGCTGACCTTGGTTCAATCCCTGGCATCCCATATGGTTCCCCGAGCACCACCAGGAGTAATTCCTGAGTGCAAAACTAGGAGTAACCCCTGAGCACCAATTATTGGGTGTGACCCAATAAGCAAAAAAAAAAAAAAAAAAAGAAGTATATGACTTTTTTCCACCTTGTGATTATTGTGATTAATGTGACCATGAGTCTAGGGTCCTAGTGTCTCCTCGAGTCGCTGGTATTGAAGGGTGGAGATAGCTTCACACCTTTTGAACATCCTTCCTGGGCTCAGGACAGTTCTAGGAGCCTTCCCTCAACAAGGACGGAAGGAAGGAAACCTGCTTTGCTCTGCAGGGACATTGGGCCTGTGTTTGACTGCAGGACACTGTCTTGAATGCTCATTATTTGAGCAAGACTCACATGAAGGAGGGGATGTGATGCAGAATCCATTCTAGGCTGGCTGGGGAGCAGGGGCAGGCCCCCAGCTCATGGCCTCTTGCAGTTCCTGTTGGGAGCATCTTGTCTTCTTCCCCTTGTTGTTCAGTTGGTTTTCTGTGGTGTCTCCCCAGCACTGTTGCGTGCAACCAGACAACAGCTGGTCTTGCGTGGCGGGGGATCGAACTCAGGACTTCACTCCTGCCAGGCACGTGCTCCAGCCTTGGAGTCATCTCTCGGCCCAGATGGGTGGGCGGTTTATTTCTTTTTTCTTTTCTTTTTTAGTGCCAGGAATTGAGAGCCCAATACATGCACTTTGGTGCTGAGTTACCTCCCCTGCTCTTGTTAGAAGCATCTGAAGGAAGAAGCAGCGTTATTACTGGGGTAACCTTTTCCCTGCATGGCCCCAAGCTGAATTCTCTGATCCTTCCAGAAGTTCCCCGAGCACTTACTTAATGAATTCAGTTTCTGTTTAAAACGGCTAATTTATCTTTCGCTTCAGAGCTCCCAAGTGGATGCTGACCCAGCACAGCTGGGAGGTGGGGGGGGAACAGAACTGGACTTGGTGTCCACAGACATAGACTCAGGACTGACTCAGTTCCCTACACTTCCTGCCACTGCACATGCCCAGCTCAGACTACAGCTCTGCACCCCCAATGGTCAGGGGGGCCTCGCTTCTTCAAAGAATGATGAGAAATCCATCCCAGATCGCCCATAAAATCCTGTGTGAAGGACAATGGAAACCTTTAACGAGAACGCTTAATATCCCTGTTATTTTATTGGGAGCCAAACTGCGCTTGCTTTTAAATGCTAAGTGATCTGGGAGTCTGCGTTAAGCAGACCTCTTCAGGGCAAACTCCTGAATGCATTTCCACCAGGATTTTGAATTAATCCTGTCAAGTGCCTTTTTACAAAATTGACTTAACAGGTTGGTGAAGTCTGGGAGTGCAGAGGTAGAGGCATTTATGGGGTAGCATAACATGATCCAAATGGCCAAATGCGAGACACTCATGCCTGTGATGAAGGTGGTGATACGCTTCTTGGGCTGTTATTTTGTGCCCAGCACTCTTGCTATCATTTTCACTGTCTGACAGAATCAGACAGTGGTTGCCAAACTGAGTTACAGGCCAAGTTTGGGCAACCACCTTGTGTGTGTGTGTGTGTGTGTGTGTGTGTGTGTGTGTGTGTGTGTGTGTGTGTGTGTATGAAGATTGTTGTATTTCACCTAGGAGCCATTAAGCCCTTCTATAAGACATTAGTAACACATTAAAGGTTGAGCCTTGTGTGCACATATATGTATATGTATGTATTTATGTATGTATTGGTAGAAATATATTTCCCCTTAAGATTGGTTGCCTTCCACTTTGAACTCCATCAAATGTGGTGTGTTACTATTGGTATATTAGTGGTGTAAAGTGTGAGATGTCCAGGAATAGATTCACTCACGGGTGAGTTCTGTCTGAGCATGAGGAGAGTGACCATGAGTATGGCGGCTGTGAGTTCTGGAGGTTTTTGGCTGCCGGGGCTAGCTCCATTGGGGTGGGGAAGGGCCTCACCCCCACACACACACCTCTGCAATGACTTGTTTTGTAAATAAAGTTTTATTGAGACACAGTCATGCACATTAATCATTTCTAGAATTAAGTAAATACTGCAATAGAATTTCTATTACCCTGTCGCTTCCTTGAAAAAAACAAAACATAGTCGCTCTCTAGCCCTTTGGGGGGGTTCACACCAGGTGGTGTTCAGGACTTATTCATGGTTATGTGCTGAGGGATCATTCTTGACAGGTTCAGAGGACCATACGTGGAGCCAAAATAGAATTTAGGTCAGCTTTGTACAAGGCAAATGTCTTACTTGCGATACCATTTCTCCAGACATCTTGTTGACCCTTTCTTTAAAAAAAAAAATGCTGACCCTGTCTCAGAGTGAAGCCTGAGAGATTGTTCCACTCACTTTGCAGACTGAGGGTCTGAGAGAAGAGCTGTACTGAGACCAACAGTTCCGCTGTCCTCAATTCTCAATTTGAGCTCAAAGATTTGTGCCCTATAGATAGATTTGTGCCCTATCCACAAAGTCCTAAGCTTGCCATCATTCATGACAGCACATCCTCTTTTGCCTGTCTTGTTCCTTGACCCCTCTGAGAACACAGCCACACCCTAGGGTTCTGCTTTGATGCAGGTGAGGTGGGTCTATGTGTTTGCTCATGATTCCCAGGTTCTTCGATATTTTCAAGAATAAAAATATTGAATAGTAAAAATGCTCAGACTCAGAGTTGGACAGTAGAAATGTGTATTGGAAAGTAGAAGAAAAAAGAAAAGGAGCTCCCCAGGTGGAGAGGAACTTAATATAGGACTAAGTTAAGGTAAGGGAATTTTCACGAAGGCTGTTTTAAGGGCATCCCTTATTGGTTGGCAAGTGTTTGCCAAAGGTAAAATTACAATGATATCTAGCTGGTCAAAATCTCTCTGAGTATTTTTGCCCCTTATCATAATGTCCCTATCGGCCTAGGCTCCAGGACAGGGTTTTCTGGTCCTGAAAATCTCTCTGACCACTGGGACAGGACTTTGGGAATGAAATGTGTCAGGTCAGTGGGGGAACAGTGGCAAGGGGAAGCTGCCTTGAAGAAGGTGGGTTTCTTCTTCACTGGCAAAGGGAAACAAATCTTCCAGGCATAATTGCCAATTATCTCAATTCCCTCATCAGCCTACACTCCAGGATTGTCTAGTATCTTGTTTCGCTGTCAGCCTAGAGTCCAGGGCAGAGTTTCATGGTCCTGAGAAGCCCCAGGAATGCTGAGACAGCGCCTTGCGGGTAGAATGTGTGTCAGGTGGAAGGGGGAGAGATGGAACATCTGGAGAGAGGGAACTGTGGTTGCCTCTCCACTGGCAGGGGGAAACTGAGGCTTCCTCTTTCACCTTCACCTGCAGTCAACAGCCCTGGGCCTGGTGAAAAGCCACTTCCTGCGTTTAGGTTCTTCTTCGGAACATGGGTTTCTCCAGCAGGGGAGCATTTGCTGCCTGGCTGCACTTAAACCTCTAGCCGGCCCCCTAGGTCCTGGGGTCTCCTTCCTCACAGCCGGGTAAGGCATGTGCTTTGCACGGAGCTCTCAGTTTGGGTGCCCAGCACACACACGGCAGCCACCCATGGGGCATGGCCAGAGGAGGAAGCTGGGGAGAACAGTCCCTTGTGAGGCCGGAGCCTCCCGCCCCATACACCCCTCCCACTCCCGTCCCTGCCTCACTCACCCCTCAGCGTGCCATTGATTTTGCAAGGTCATTTCTGGGGTCCGTGTGACCATGAGAGCTTTCAGGGGTGAGGGAAATAGGCAGCAAGAACCAGGCTGGGAAACTATGGCACATCTACACAATGGAATACTACGCAGCTGTTAGGAAAAACGAAGTCATGGCAACTGCCTGTAAATGGACATGGAGAATATCATACTGAGAGAGGGAGAAGGGCAGATATAGAATGACTGCGTTCATTTGTGGGATATAAAAATATAAAGTAGAAGACTAATATGCCACGGCTAGGGAAAAAAAAGGCTGGGAGGACTGGTCAATGGTTGGAATCTACCACAAGCTTGTGTGGGGCAGAAGGGAGGTAAAATAGAGAAGGGACCAGTGTGACAATAATAGTTGGAAATGATCACGCTGACTGGACAAAAACTGAGTGTTGAAAGTAGGTAAAGGAATATACCTGGTAACTTTTCAGTATCTGTATTGGAAACCACAATGCCCAAAAGGAGGGAGAGAAAGAGAGAGAGAGAAAATGAGAGGGAGAGAGAGAAAGAGAGGGAGAGAAAGGGGAAGGGAGAGAGAGAGCAAGAGAGGGAGAGAGAAAGAGGGAGAGGGGGAGAATGAGAGAGAGAAAGAGAGGGAGAGAGAGAAAGAGGGAGGGAGAGAGAGAAAGAGGGAGGGAGAGAGAGAGAAAGAGAGAGAGAGAGAGAAAAGTATCTGCCATAGGGGCAGGCAGGGGTGGGGGGTGATGGGAGGGAAACCAGAAACACTGGTGCTGGGAAATGTGCACTGGTGGAAGGATGGGTATTGAAACACTGTATGACTGAAACCTAATCATAAACAACTTTGTAAGGGTCTATCTCACAGTAATTCAATAAAAAATAAATAGCCACCTTAAAAAAATATAAAAAGAAACAGAGTGGACACCCCTGGCAGGTGGGCCCTCGTGGACTGGAAGCTGAACAAGTTGTCTGGACCGTGTCCTGAATCCTCTCTCCGGAGAATGATGGGATGGCTGTTTTTCAGGCAAGATGCCCACGGGCCTCACTTCCATTTGGTGCTGGCTCCTTGATCATCTCAGGGTGTCCAGGAGACCTGCTGTCAGGCCAGTTCCCAGGAGGGCAGGGCCCACCTTCATAGCTCAAGACGGCTGCTGTGCAAGCTCTTATAGGGGCTAGCTACGCCGGAGGGGTGGGGTGCTAGGAGGGTGGGTAGTAGTTTGGTGCTGGGGGACTACTAGGGCTGTATCTGGAAATGCAGGAGACATGGATGTGGTACTGGGGGTCAAACTCAGGACCTCGCACATGTGAGGTATGTGCCTTTCCATTTGAGTCAGTTCCCAGCCCCCAGATCAATTTCCATCTATAACATTCTTTCTCTGTGCCTCAGCCACCCCATCTGTAAAATGGGAACATAGCTTGCTAAGCAGCCCAGGGGCAATGCCTGCTCCCAGGACCCTGGGTCCCCAGACCTGAGGCAGCACCAGCAGCTGACACATTCTGCCTCCGAAAGAGAAGGCAGGGGGTCTACAGGGAGCCTATTTCTTGAATAAATCGTATGTTGGAATTTAATTTGGAATCCCTGCTGCTGCTTTGATGAACGCAAACCACACTGCAATTAGAGTGAGGAGGCAGGCTGCTGGCACTCCTGGGGGCAAGCTGTCGGAGCCGGGAGGGAGGGTGGGGCTGGCAGTTGGCAGTGGCTGGTCGTGCCCCACCAGGCCTGCTCTGTGCCTCTCCCCAGGGAGAAAGGCCTGTGAGGGTGCGAGTCTGGGCTCACAGGGCAGCACGGCAGCCATGCTTGGGGCCCGCTGCAACTCTCAGCTGCCACGGGCTGCAGCCAAGTGCTGAGCCCTGATTGGCGCCCCTTCACCCACACAGTCTGGGAGGAAACGGACATTTTGGGGGAGCACTGACTATGTGCGCTGGGCTCAGAGCCACCAATGCACCCTGGAAATTTACCACAGGGACACTTTCATCAGCCTCATTTCACAGATAGAAGGGGACACAAGGTCCCACGGCTCATGAGTGACGGTGACAGGTGGGATTTGAACCCCGTGTCATAGTTCCAAGTTCACTTTCCCCCTTCCCCGTGCATTTTCCCCAACATCTCGGTCTTCCAGGTCTGGCCTCCATGTGATTCTTCACTGCTGCCTCCAGTAGCCCAGACCTTCCTAGCTCTGCATAGACTTATTGGTCTCCCCACCTTACTGGGTGATGGGAAGAGGACAATCTTATCCTACGGAGATGTCCAGGAGCCCCCTGGTGGGGGGGTAGGGGGAAGCGTGTGGGAGCAGGTACAGGGGTCATACCCTGCCTTCTGAGTCACCAATGGGAAGCATATGGTACCTGGGCCTTCTAGAAGCCTGAACCAGGTACCACTCTCCTCCAGTCCCTTCCCCAGGACCGTTCAGTCTAGCCAGCATGGCCCTTTGTCTGGAATGACACTGTGGGCAAGTGGCAGGAAGGTCCTGAGTTCCTGCTGCGAGTGTGTACTTAGCAAGTTGAATCTGAGCTCATTTTGTTTAGTTTTTTTTTTATATGACTACACCATAGGTCAGAAAGAGAGACAGAGACAGAAACAGAGAGACACAGACACAGACTCAGAGAGATAGAGAGAGACAGAGGTGGGGGCAGAGAAACAGAGAGACAGGAATATGGAGTAACCAACTCTTTGGAAGAACTCTTGGGAAGCAGAGATGAATACCCAACTCCCAGGTGTGGGGTGCTCAGCAAGAGGTTGCAAATGATCACTCTGGACAAGAACTGAGTGTTGAAGGTAGGTAAAAGGTTATACATGATAACTTTTCAGTATCTGTATTGCAAACTATAATGTCCAGAATGAGAGAGAGAGAGAAGAGAGAGGAAGGGAAGAGAGAGAAGAGAGGTGCCTGCCACAGAGGCAGGCTGGGATGGGTGGGAATTGGGGGGAGTGGAGGGAAACTGGGGATATTGGTGGTGGGAAATGTACACTGGTGGAGAGATCAGTGTTGGAATATTGTATGACTGGAACCCAATCATGAACAGCTTTGAAATGCTTTATATCATGGTTATTCAATTTTTTAAAAAAAATAAAGAGAAACTACAGGTATCTCTTCTGTTCATAGCTTGTTAGTCACGTGGTCTGCCTTAGCTGTAAAGGTTGGGAAGGGAAAGGATCATTTTCTGGGTGACCATATGATGATGGGTAAAGATCCGGGACTGGGGGCCAGTGAGATAATACAAGGGTTAAAGTACTTGCCTTGCAAGGACTTATCCTGGTTCCATCTCCAACACTGCCCATGGCTCCGTAGGAATCACCAGGAGTAATCTCTGAGCACCACCACGGAACCCTGAGCACAGAGTTAGTAATAGATCACCACCAGGTGTGGCCTCAACGTCTGGGATTTCATTTATGCTGGGGAGAAAGAGAAATGAGCAACAATAAGAACTCCCTGACTCACTGACTTTCCCTTCTTTTAATTGCTACCCTTGGCGCCTATAGATGTGGGAATGTTCGACTCTTCCTAGACAGGGGCAAGTAGCAGCTGTGGGAATTTCATGGGGCTTCAGTACAGGGCAGTGATGAAAAGGAAACTGAACAGCCCAGATTTGAAATCACAGCAAGTCATTTAACTCTGGATCTGGAGATGAACAAGGAAGGAGCCAGTAACCAGGCCCCCACTGGCAGGAACCCCAACCGTGATGGGGCTGCTCAGTAGGCCCTGAGACCATAGAAGAGATTTCCAACAGGAGCTGGAACCATTTCCAACAGGAGAGATGCAGCAGCAGTTGAAAATGCCACTGACACAGAGGGTGAGAAAGAGCCGAGCTGGCTGCCCCCTCTTCTTACCTTCTGTCAGTACGGGCCATCAAGCAAGATCCTTGGAAGCCAGCTGGAAAGGTTCTTGAAAAAAATGTAGCTCTCTGCAGATCAGGGCAAGGGAAGTGTGTGGAGGGACTGATCACGAACAGACTGGTGCAGATTAGCACAGTGCCTTCTAGTATATTATTGGAAAATGGTATTTTCTCCAGGCTAGAGGTAATTAATATAATATAGTGAGCATTGATTTTTATGCAATAAGATGGAAACTCGAATTCTACTTTTAGAGGATAAAGTAAAAGCAGAATGGTCTTGAATTTTGTTTTGTATTACTGTTGTAATCAATTGTCATTCATTGAGTGGCTTAAAACAACACAAATGTATTATCTTACAGTTCTGGAGATTAGGAGGACAGAATGGTCATAATGAGTTAAAATCAAGACTTGGCAGAAGCGTGTCATCTCCAGAGAAGTCATTCCTGGACTTGTCTAGCTCCTAGAAGTTGCCACATATCTTGCTTTGAGGCCATATCACCAAACCTTTGCTTTCTGCATCACGATTCTCTTTCCCTTCCATCCTTCTGGTGAAGACTTTGCAATTGCAGTGGGCCTACTCAGATCACCCAGTGTTATCTCTCTCCAGGTCCAGCATCATCTCTCCAGGCCCACCCTGAACTCAGGCACAGTTGTCAAGTTCCCTTCACCATATAAGATCAGTCATCTTGGGGCCGGAGCGATAGCACAGCGGGTAGGGCGTTTGCCTTGCACGCGGCCAACCCGGGTTCGATCCCCGGCATCCCATATGGTCCCCCAAGCACCGCCAGGAGTAATTCCTGAGTGCAAAGCCAGGAGTAACCCCTGAGCATCGCTGGGTGTGACCCAAAAAGCAAAAAAAAAAAAAAAAAAGAAAAAAGAAATGACTGCTGTGCACCCCTCCCCCAAATAAACAAATTAAAGTCAAAGTCTAGTTCTGTTTTTAAAAAAAAAAAAAAAAAAGATCAGTCATCTTGGTCTCAGAGAGCCTGGCAAGCTACGAGAGTATCCTGCCCTCACGGGCAGAGCCGGGCAAGCTACCTGTAGCATATTCGATATGCCAAAAACAGCAATGATAGCTCTCATTCCCCTGACCCTGAAAGAGCCTCCAATCATTGGGAAAGACGAGTACGGAGAGGCTGCTAAAATCTCAGGGCTGGGTGGAATAGAGGCGCTACTGGTGCCCACTCGAGTTAATCGACGAACAATGGGATGACAGTGATAGTGATGACAGTGATCAAGAGTCAGTCTATAGGTGACTTTGGACATTCAGAGTGGATCAGTGATGCCATCTTTGAAAGTTTCTTGGCAATTTCTTGACAGTTGCTCCACAATCACCAAAGAGATAACCCCAGTTCCAGTATTATGGCCAAAGTCAAGATAAGGAGGATGAAAGAGAGGGCATCAATAACTCTTAAACCTGTCATCAGAAAGCAAGTTTTTCTGATCCACTTCCCCCATCCCCCCAAGTAGACTTACTCCTAGTTCTCATCGCCCTAAAATAGTCATGTTTCTTTCTATCTCTAGAGCCAAGGGAGGTGGGAAAAGCAATGTTTGGCATTTCTGGTCTATACTGAAGTTGGGTGGGGGAGAAAGAAGGTAGAACTTGAATTGGTCTGGCAAAGCAAAAGAACCTGTCCTCACTACTTTATGTGTTGGTTGGTAGTGCTGGGTATCAAACCCAGGGCCTTACACACTTAAGGTAAGTCTTCTATCACTACCAGCCCACCTCCACCATTTTGGGATTCACTTGGTTTCTCTCATTGATTTCAAACAGGAAAAATAGTTGTGTGGAGCTGATCTTGCTTAGCAACATCTTTTATGTCATCTTTCCACTTCTAGTATTCATGACAAAGTTTCTTTCTTTTTTTTCTTCCTTTTTGCAAATGCCCATGACTTCTCTGCACATCCTTGGTGAAACTGGGGAGCTAAAACCCAGAGCTGTTATACGGGGAGCTCACTAAAGACACATAGCATGGATAATACCAAACGATGATGGTGGTGGTGGCAACACACACACTTATGTAGGTATTTACGTAAAAATTATCTTATTGTTCCCATTTTACAGAGGAATCAGAGGCTTGAAGATCTTGAGTAGCACCAAGGGAGCACCACTTACCAAGGAAGTGCCTGTGTTTTGAACCACTGCACCATAGTACCTCCTAGAATTCACTGTCTAGGAGAAAAAAGATCAAAAAAAGCAACAAATTTCCAAAGGCTTCAAAAGCCAGGGAAGCAATGTTGCAAGATTAATGATCCAAGTGATGCCACTGGTGTCCAAAACGTGTTGCATGTTCGGCATCGGTGGAGTCGGAGCGTGATCTGGAGAGGCAGCAGCCATACCACACACTTAGCCTTGTCCCACAGTTCATTAATCACCCTCCATTCAAAAACATTCATCATGATTAGATATCCAGCCCAGCCCCTGTGGTAATGGATTTTTCTTCTTAATAAGGCAAATAGAAAACCACATCTTCCCTGTGGCTTCTACAGATCAAGATGTGAAGGTCAGGTGCATCCATTCATTTAACAGATATTTATTTTATATGCACTGTGTGCAAGGCATTGTTTTGGAAGCTGAAATTTCCGTGGCTATCAAAGTAAATAAAAATCTCTGCTCTCATGTGCAGGTGGGTCTCTCCCCTCCAGTGGAAAGAAGGGCAGGAAACAAAATAGATAGAAAATCGTTCCATGGCGGTCTCATACTCCTAAGAAAGGTCATTGTTCTAGAGGCATAGGTATATGTTTCCACCAGAACTCGTTTTCTGCCTGTGCAATCCGTCAATGACAGTTCTATAATCTTGATATCAAATAAACCAAGAGCTCATTTTATACTTGATGAATTGATGAGTGATAAATCACTCCAATGACCATAGCTATGAAAGGCAGGAAGGCAGCACAGCTCGGCACTGTAAACGTCAAGTGATTGCAGCAGATTTGCTTCTGTGAACCTACAACTAAGGTTGATGCAACCCCTCCTGCCTCTAAACCCAAAGCACCCCAAAATTCCCCACACTGCTATGAGAGACTTGCAGTTTGCTTTGCTGAGAGAAATTCACCTACCCAGCATGGCTCTTCCTAACTTAACTTTGAGAAAGAGTTTTGGATTTGGAGTAGTGGTTTCCTCCTTTGATAAATCCAGGGATCTCAATTATCTAGAGAAGTTTCAGTTTAACAAATATATTCACCAGGTCCTTTATGTCCAAATTCTCATTTCTCTAGGGATTTTCCCAACAGGTCTCATTCAGATGTCTTTACAGAACTGATTTTGTATTCCTAGCATTTTTTTGTTTGGGGGTAACACCTGGTGGCACTCAAGGGTTACTTTGGCTCTACACTCAGGACTCAGTCCTCGAGGGCTCAGGGGCCCAAACAGAATGCCAGGGATGGGACCTGGGTCTGCTGCATGCAAGGCAAGTGCCCTTCCAATTGTATAATTTCCCCGACCCCATGTACTCCTAGTATTTTTAACCAAAAACGTCCCTACATAAAGAAATTAACCCTTGGCCACTGTATAATTAGGATGTTTAATGGGATGCGTCCCATGTGGTTAATATTTTGTTGTCTTTCTGCTTTCCTTTCTACACTTGCTTTACTTTAGGACTTTTTATTTCTTTGTGCAAAGTCTAATCTTGAGTGTTTTCTTATATTTGAATCTTATTGTATTTGTGATATGTCCATAGGCTGAGAAACAACGATGTAAGCTCTAATAAAATCCAAGACAGTCTTGGGGCTGGAGCAATAGCACAGCAGATAGGGCGTTTGCCTTGCACGCGGCCGACTTGGGTTCGATTCCCAGCATCCCATATGGTCCCCAGAGCACCGCCAGGAGTAATTCCTGAGTGCATGAGCCAGGAGTAACCTCTGTGCACTGCCGGGTGTGACCCCAAAACCCCCCCAAAAAAATCCAAGACAGTCTTAAGGACTATGAGGAGAGGTCCAGAAACCAATTCATGCAGAGGTGATGGATCAGATTTTGCTCTGAATTCCCTTGAAAATTTCTTGGGGGCCTCCCAAGGGGTGTTCGGGGGACCGGGTGTACTCCCTTTGATACTCTGACACCTGGTCTGGAGAGTTCAGAGCTAGCACTTGAGGATGTGGGGCTCCTTGGGCCCAGCAGTGCCAAGGGACCACCTCCAGGGCTGGTGGTACCCAGCCTCCAGGGTTCCAACCAGCGATGCTAGAGGATTACGTGGTGCTAGGGAACTTGTGGAACATGGCAAGTGCAAGGTGTGGGTCTGAAACAGGCAGGCAGGTAGATGGACATCAGGTGAGGCTTCATGGGGTTGGCAGGACGTGAGGTCCAAGCCCCGAAGGAGCTCATCACAGACTTATCAGTTCTTGATTTCCCCAGCCGTCCCCTGGGTGGCAGAGTGGACAGAGAAAAAGTGGTTGATTCCCTTCCCAAGGCTACTGCCACTCTCCCCACTTCACATAAATCACCCAGAGACCCCCACAGACATCAGACTCAAACCCTGTACTGCTCTCCTTTCCCCCGCCTTTCCTTCCAAACCATATGAGATCACTCCCTGTCAGACAACTTGTGAAGAAAGTCAATTGGTTAGAATATCCCAAGGCGAGCAATTGTTGGGTCATTTATTGTGGGGTCTTTTCTTTTACTTAAAAAAATTTTTTTTTATTTTGTAAGTTAGTTCACAGTATTTGATTACATTTAATATTCAAACACCCATCCCAGCACCAATACACCTTCCCACCACCAAATTTGGGATGTTTCCATCCCAAGCTCCAATCTCTGTCCCAAAACTCAACCAAAATAATATATTTCATATTGTCTGTTATGAAGAACTGCTGAGCATGCTTACAAAAAAAAGTGTTTATATAGGAAACAATGTGAAGATTGTTCTATTTTGGGAGGAGCTGTCAAGACATTCAATAAGATATTACTAACATGTTAAAAGTTTGGGTGATGTGAGCTTTGGTAGATAGATAGATAGATAGATAGATAGATAGATAGATAGATAGATAGATAGATAGATAGATAGATAGATAGATAGATAGATCTGAAAATGTGTATATATGCATGTATATATTTCCCTCTATGATTTGTTGCCTACTATCTGAACCCCATCAAATGTGGTGTGGTAATTATGGAGAATGGGTAGGGAGTGTCTTATGATGTGTCAAAAGCGGCCGCGTGGTCCAGTAATATGTTTACTCATATGTAAGGCTCAGCCGGAGCGTGTGGGAAGTGGCCTTCAGCATAGCAGCTATTGGGTTATGGAGTTTTTTGGCTGTGGAAGCTGGGTCCCTTGGGACCGGGAGGGCTCTCACCCACCTGCCTCTGGGGCACCCCATGTGGAACGGCCTGGTGCAGAGTCCGGTGGCATGGTTATGGGAGCCTCCTGTTGTGGGGTCCCTTCTTAGCCTCTGTTTGGCTGGGGAATCTGAAACATCATAAGCAAAGAGTCTTTTAATCAGCTTCCATGGTGTGTTTGTCCTGGGTTTAAATTATATAAATTATATAAAACCTCCTTTGGGTCAGAGAGATGGTTTAGCAGGTAAGGAGTTTTCCTGGCATGCGTAGGAGTTAACCCTGAGCACAGAACCAGGAGTAAACTCTAATCGCGGCCAACTATGGCCCCAAACAAAACAAAAACAAAGAAACAGAACATACTTAATCTTTTCCTGGCAGAATTTCTTCTTCTTATATGAATGTGCATTTAACTTAGTAAATTAAAAAATAAGAAAAGCCAAACATTTTTAGTCTACAGAGGCTTCCATAGCAAAGCACTCCTGACTGGGCGGTTTAAGTAACAGAACCGAGGGCCAGAAAGATAATACTCAGGTAAGGAGCTTGCTTTGTATGTGGCCAACCCAGCTTCAATGCCCTCAGCACCCTGAGCACTGCCAAGAGTGAGCCCTGAGTGCAGAACCAGGAGTAAGCCCTGTGCACAGTCGGTGTGACCCCAAAACCAAAATATATAATAATAATAATAATAATAGTAATGATGATGATGACGATGATGATGAAGAATTCTTGAGACTAGAGTTTCAAGGGGTCAGTGGAGCTGATTTCTTAATTTAATTTAGTTTTTATAAAGCTGTTCAATAATGATTTATTGCATTTAACATTCCAATGCCAATCCCACTATCATTACACCTTCCCATCACCATTTTTCCAATTTTCCCAACCACCACCAAAGCCTGCCCCAATAGTTGGCCCTAAATAGTTGACTTTGTATGGCTTATTGTGAATAATTCACTAAAAATAATCAAAAAAGATTTCCTTAGAAGAAGAAAGTGTGTGAAGATCGTTGTATCTCACCCTGGAGCCATTAAGCCCTTCTATAGGAGATTACTACTAACATGTGTTACATGTTAAGCCTTGCATGTTAATATTTTCTTAATCGAGGTTGGTTACCTTCTACCTTACAACCCATCCAATGTGGTGTGCTACTCCTGGTACATCAGTGGTGCAGAGTATGAGATGTTGCGGCTGCGCCGTTGACCTGATTTCTACCGAGACCTTTCTTCTGGCCTCAGAGACGCTTATTATTCCCTTGTGTCTTCATGTGATCTTCCCTCTGTCTGAGTTCTAATCTCCACTTATAAAGACACTAGTCATACTGGTTAGGGCCCATCAGAATTATCACATTGATTCAATTACCATTAAAAATAAAAAACCTGCCTCTCAAAACAGTCACATTCTGGGGTCCAGTGGGTAAGGATGGCAGCAGATGGACCCGGGAAGGATGGAGCACAATTTGGTTCAGAACCTTTGAAATAACTGATCATTTGTAGGAATTTTTGACTTGTCAAAAATTAAGAAATTAACATGTTTCACGGTAGCTCACAAAACAAGACAAAAATATGCTCAGTATCTGATCATCATCTTTGACTGGTATGCCAGCGACTCAAAGCAAAGCACTGACCCCAGAACACCAAGACTCCTTCCTGCTCAAACTCTGAGAATTTTGTCCTCTTCGATGTCAGCTTTAGTGTGTAGAGACACACTCAAATCCTTCTCTTCTGATTCCCCCCTGACTTTCTCAGTGATCTTTTCAGGGAATGAATGACCACATGTAAAATAAATCCCTCAAGACTACTAAGCCAGTAGGTACTTCTGTTTTAACCGTGGTTTGCATGGTTTGCTTTTTAACCATGGTTTGAAGGCTGTAATTATGGTGTTTTTTGTAAACCTCAGGAGGAAAAATTTGTGACAGAATCCAGGATATTGTTACACTGACTGTCCTGGCTATCAGATGTATGCCAACCAACTAACTTCACCATGAGGTCCTCGGAGAATATCAACAGAAAACCCAATCACTCAGCTATGCCACCATCTTTTGAATGGCCCAGGAAGGACAAGAAAAAACAGGTAATTTCTTTCTTTTTTTTTTTAATTTATTTATTTTTAATTAGAGAATCACCGTGAGGGTACAGTTACAGATTTATACACTTTTGTGCTTATACTTCCCTCATACAAAGTTTGGGAACCCATCCCTTCACCAGTGCCCATTCTCCACCACCCGTAAACCCAGTGTCCCTCCCACCCTCCCCAATCCCATCTCCCCCCCACCCCACCCTGCCACTGTGGCAAGGCATTCCCTTCTGTTTTCTCTCTCTAATTAGCTGTTGTGGTTTGCAATAAAGGTGTTGAGTGGCCGCTGTGCTCAGTCTCTAGCCCTCATTCAGCCCGCAACTCCCTTCCCCCACATGGCCTTCGACTACAATGTAGTTGGTGATCGCTTCTCTGAGTTGACCTTTCCCCGGAACGTGAGGCCAGCCTCGAAGCCATGGAGTCAACCTCCTGGTACTTATTTCTACAGTTCTTGGGTGTTAGTCTCCCACTCTGTTATTCTATATACCATAGATGAGTGCAATCTTTCTATGTCTGTCTCTCTCTTTCTGACTCATTTCACTCAGCATGAAACTTTTCATGCCCATCCACTTGACTACAAAATTCTTGACCTCCTTTTTTCTAACAGCTGCATAGTATTCCATTGTATAGATGTACCAAAGTTTCCTCAACCAGTCATCCGTTCTGGGGCATTCGGGTTTTTTCCAGATTCTGGCTATTGTAAACAGTGCTGCGATGAACATACATGTGCAGATGTTGTTTCGATTGTACTTTTTTGCCTCTCTGGGATATATTCCCAGCAGTGGTATTGCTGGATCAAATGGGAATTCAATATCTAATTTTTTGAGAGTCGTCCAAATTGTTTTCCAGAAGGGCTGAACCAGTCGGCATTCCCACCAGCAGTGAAGAAGGGTCCCTTTCTCCCCACATCCTCTCCAACAGCAGTTGCTTTTGTTCTTTTGGATGTGTGCTAGTCTCTGTGGTGTGAGGTGGTATCTCAAAGTTGTTTTGATCTGCATCTCTCTGATGATTAGTGATGCAGAGCACTTTTTCATGTGCCTTTTGGCCATTCGTATTTCTTCCTTGGTAAAGTTTCTGTTCATTTCTTCGCCCCATTTTTTGATGGGGTTGGATGTTTTCTTCTTGTAGAGTTCAACCAGTGCTTTATATACCATTGATATCAACCCCTTATCTGATGGGTATTGTGTAAATATCCTTTCCCATTCTGTGGATAGTCTTTGTATTCTGGTCACTGTATCTCTTGCGGTGCAGAAGCTTTTTAGTTTAATGTAGTCCCATTTGTTGATCTCTGTTTTTACTAGATTGCTTAGTTCCGTGTCACCTTTGAAGATACCTTTATCTTCAATATCGTGGAGGGTTTCACCGACCTTGTCTTCAATGTACCTTATGGTTTGTGGTCTAATGTTGAGGTCTTTAATCCATTTTGATCTGACTTTTGTGCATGGTGTCAGGTCAAGGTCTAAACCCATTTTTTTGCATGTGGTTGTCCAATTGTGCCAGCACCATTTGTTAAAGAGGCTTTCCTTGCTCCACTTCACATCTCTTGCTCCCTTATCAAAGATTAGATGGTCATACATTTGGGGTTGTGTGTAGGGATATTCCACCCTGTTCCATTGGTCTACGGCTCTGCCTTTGTTCCAGTACCATGCTGTTTTAATTGTTACTGCTTTGTAGTAAAGTTTGAGGTTGGGGATGGTGATGCCTCCCATCATCTTTTTCCCAAGAATTTAAACAGGTAATTTCTTAAATAAGGCCATTCAGCTTTCCCTAAAGGCAGTGAAGTGTTGGTGAACGTTTAGTACCTGCATTCTCTTGAGCTGTGAAGCAGGAGCAGTTGAGGGTCTGTGAGGGTAAATACTCCCACCCAGGCTGATTTCCAGCAAATGCCATGGCATCCATCACTAAACTCTGCATGACATCTCCGAATACAGCATGATGTTACCAAACATGGTGATGCAAGTGATACAGAAGTGATACAGAAGCACTGGCAGCAGGTCTGGATTCTGATTCGTTCTTCGGGTTCTTCAATCTTTTTTTTCCGATTCAGGTTCTCCAATCTTTTCAAGAATGAAGCTATTGAATAATAGTTTCAAGAATGAAACTATTGAATAATAAAGCTGTTCAGACTCAGAGTTGGAAAGTAGAAAAGTTTATTGGAAAGTAGAAGAGTTCATTGGAAAGTAGAAGAGAAAAGAAAAGGAGCTCCCCAAAGGGGGAAGGAACTTAGTAAAGGACTAAGTTAAATGTAGGAGGGGGGTGTATATAAAGATTCTCTGATCAATCGAATTTCTCATCAATTGACAAATGTTCCAGAGGATATAAGGAAGTTACTGGTTTGTCTCTCTAGCCATTTGTCTTGGGAAAGAATTTTATGGTCCTGGGGAGTTCCTGGGATGTTAAGACAGGACCTTGGGGATAAAGTATGTGTTAGGTCAATGGCGGGGAGAGATGAAGCATCTGGCAAGAGAAAATGTGGCCTTCTCTTTCACTGACCAGGGGAAACTGAGGCTGCCTCCTTCAAAGGCATGAGTCACTGGACACAGAATGACACCATTAAATGCAGTCATGGTGCTGAATCCAGTGTGAGGTTGAGGTCGCTGAGTGCTGTGTTGGAGAAAGAGTAAATGCAAGAGCTGGCTGCAGCACACTGCGGCCTCAGGGAAGCTTGGACAGCTGGGGATTTGTGAAACAATGCAGATTCATATAGAAAATAAATACAGATGAATCGACAGGAATTTCAGGAATCTTTCCAACAGAGCCATGGGGTTGACTCACAGCCAAAATCAAGGAAGTCTTATGTTCTCTTCTTTGATGTCCTCTAACTTGAAATAAGGGATCAGGGTATATTTAAAAAAAAAAAAGAAAGGCAAAAAGAAAAATTAGAAACATTTTAATGGGTTTCCTTATTTGTAGAAATAAGTGCTCTAGAAATGGGAACAAACATCTGGCTTTCTGGGTTAAACAAACAGCCCAAAGATTCAAAAATAGTGTTATTTGCTCTGAATTCAGAGTCTTTTGAAAGGATCCCCTGCAGCTGGCTCACGCAGGAAGTCCTTGGAGGTTCTGATGCTCCAAGATTATTAGAATGACAACAAGGAAAATCCTCCAGTGACGCCTCTCAGAGAGACAAAGGACCCAATATTCCCATCCTTCCTTCCTCTAAACTCTCTATGGACTAGGCATCAGCTGTTTGTGCTCAGCTGGGCTTTCCCTGACCCCCGCCTCCCCTTCAGAGTCAGAACTGCTCATGGTTTCAGTGAAACAGACTCTAACTTCCTCCCCCCCCTCCACTTATGTCTTGCAAGTAACTTAGCAGAGGTCCTGAAACTGTGCCCCTAAAGGAACAAGGCTACCTGACATTGATAAATCAGGCTAAGGGGTGGGGGGTGTGGGGGAATAAGATTCATATTCCGTTTGTCAGAAACTGTTTTGTAGAAGCTGTAAAGATCTGCAGTTGTTTTGCAGAAATAAGCAGAAATTCACTCAGGGCACCCTTCGAACACACACACACACACACACACACACACACACACACAAGTTTGTTTCTGCTTGTCTTTTATCTTCAGAGCATCCAGAAGAGTCTTGGATGATTACAAATTTCCGAAGGGAATGCATAGAAAACACATCACCACCCACAAAGCTAGATAAGCTAATAACCTTCAGGCCCCCATCCTGTTTATCCTTAAATCTACTTCCTGTTTTCCTTCAAAGCTCTCATTCTGTTCAGAAACCTTATTTTCAGAAAATCAGTGAGATACATATTTTAAATTCCTCCTTCTTTCTGTACTCTTTCTGTACTTCTTTCTGGGAGGTGAGGGTGGAAGATGGTGGTGGAATAAAAAGGTAGGAGCAAGTGGCAGGGAGGTAGTTCTGAGTCTTCTTCCAGATCTCCAAAAATCCAGGCAATAAAACTTCTCCTCATGCAAAAGTCCATGGACAGCATTTGGCTTTCAGGCACAGCTGGCCTTCGTCTTGCATCAGCCCATCAGGAAGTCTAGCACCTTGGTGCCATAGGGGTGAGCACTACTTTGGAAGTCAATCTGTGCCCTCCTGGTCTGCAGGGTCTAGAAAGATGGTATCTAGTCTCTGGAGAGAGTTAGGTGCACAGTGAGGCACGCGGCCTCCACTCCTTATCTTATGTGGGCAGGACTGACGTGGGTTTCCCATGATATTGAGGGATGCTCAAATGCACATATGGGTAACAACAAAAATGCTTGTATCATTTTCCTCTTGCTATGCAACTGGGGAGAGGGAGTTCATCTGGATTGGGGACTTAATGAAGAGGAAAGTGCATTTCTTTCTGGGTTCTGTTCTCTTTGCGTGTTCTAGTAACTGGTGAGAAGTAGTTTCCAAAGGTCCCTCTTTATCAGAAACTTACTATGTCAAAACAGTTCACTTGGGGTCTCAAAGATTTTCTTTTTTCAACCACAAGTTATTTCTTTCTGTTTCTTCCTTTCCTTTCTTTCTTTTCTTTTTTTTTTTTAAAACTTGGTGCCTGTCACTGTACATTTAAAAAAATGTTTTAATCTAATTTTTAAAAATAAGTTGTTCAAGAAACTTTACCAAGGAAGAGATACGAATGGCCAAAAGACACATGAAAAAGTGCTCTACATCACTAATCATCAGAGAGATGCAGATCAAAACAACCACGAGATACTACCTCACACCACAGAGGCTAGCACACATCCAAAAGAACAAAAGCAACCGCTGTTGGAGAGGATGTGGGGAGAAAGGGACCCTTCTACACTGCTGGTGGGAATGTCGGCTAGTTCAGCCCTTCTGGAAAACAATATGGACGATTCTCAAAAAACTAGAGGTTGAGCTCCCATTTGACCCAGCAATACCACTGCTGGGAATATATCCCAGAAAAGCCAAAAAGTATAGTCGAAATGACATCTGCACTTATATGTTCATCACAGCACTGTTTACAATAGCCAGAATCTGGAAAAAACCCGAGTGCCCTAGAACAGATGACTGGTTGAAGAAACTCTGGTACATCTATACAATGGAATACTATGCAGCTGTTAGAAAAAATGAGGTCATGACGTTTGCATATAAGTGGATCAGCATGGAAAGTATTATGCTAAGTGAAATGAGTCAGAAAGAGAGAGACAGACATAGGAAGATTGCACTCATCTGTGGACTATAGAACAACAGACTATAAGACTAACACCCAAGAATAGTAGAAATAAGTACCAGGAGGTTGTCTCCATGGCTTGGAGGCTGGTCTCTCATTCTGGGCAACTCAGAGAAGGGAACACCAAGTAAAATGTGGTTGGAGGTCATGTGGGGGAAAGATGATGCGGGCCCAATATAGACTAGAGACTGAACACAATGGCCACTCAACACCTTTATTGCAAACCACAACACCTAATCAGAGAGAGAGAACAAAAGGGAATACCCTGCCATAGTGGCAGGGTGGGGTGGGGGGAGACGGGACTGGGGAGGGGGGGAGGGATGTTGGGTTTACTGGTGGTGGAGAATGGGCACTGGTGAAGGGATGGGTTATCGAACTTTGTAAGGGAGAAACATGAGCATAAAAATGTATAAATCTGTAACTGTACCCTCACGGTGATTCACTAATTAAAAATAAACTATTAAATTAAAAAAAATAAGTTGTTCACAATAATTTATTATGTTCAATATTTCAACACCAATCCCACCACCATGACATCTTCTCACCACCATTATTTCCAATTTTCCCAACCACCACCCAAACAAACCTGCCCCAATAGCAGGTCCTAACTAGCTTATTTTGTATTGCTTGTTATGAATAATTTGTTAAAAATTATCAAAAAGTTTCCTTAGAAGAAAGTGTATGGGGGCTGGAGTGATAGCACAGCGGGTAGGGCGTTTGCTTTGCATGCGGCTGACTAGAGTTTGATTCCCAGCATCCCATATGGTCCCCCGAGCACTGCCAGGAGTAATTTCTGAGTGCATGAGCCAGGAGTAGCCCTTGTACAACACCAGGTGTGACCTAAAAAGAAAAAAAAAAAAGAAAGTGTGTGGAGATTGTTGTATCTCACCCAGGAGCCATTAAGTCCTTGTATAAGAGATTGCTAACATGTTTGTCATAGGTTGAACTTTGTGTGCTCATATTTTCTTTTTTTTAAATTTTATTTAGTTTTATTGATTCACCATGAGATATAGTTACAAACTTTTTTGTTTGGGTTACAATCACACAATGATCAAACACCCATCCCTCCACCAGTGCATATTCCCCACCACCAATATCCCTGATATACCCCCACCTTTCCCACCCTCCCCCTACCTCCTTCCCAGAGCCACGCCTCTAAGTAGACTTAGCTAATATTTTCTTAATGGAGACTGGCTGCCTTCTCTTTTGCATCCCACCCAAAGTGATGCACCACTCCTGGTTCATCAGTGTCTTCCTTTTCTATTTTGGTTTTTTGGTCCACACCGGCAGAACTTGGGGCTTACATGGGGGAACAAACCTGACTTAACTGCCTGCAAGACCAGTGCCCACCCACTATGCTATTACTGCAGCCCACAGCAAAGGGCTTCTGTGGCACAGCCCCCGCTGGCCGCTCTATCTCTCATTTTAAAAGGAGAGGTTTTTTGGTTTTTTTTTTTTTTTCTTTTTGGGTCACACCCGGCGATGCACAGGGGTCACTCCTGGCTCTGCTCAGGGGACCATATGGGATGCTGGGAATCGAACCCGGGTCGACCGCGTGCAAGGCAAACGCCCTACCCGCTGTGCTATTGCTCCAGCCCCAAAAGGAGGATTTCTATTTGACCTAAGGTGCCCACTTCCTCACTGCCCCCGTTACCCCTTACACACACGTTCTCCTGAGGGTCTCTACAGCAGCCCAGCGAGGCCTGTGCTGAGACCCCTGCAGTTCCCTTCCGGGTGTCTGTGACGTGCAGTCTCCGCTCCTAACCTGGCCCAGGTGGCCCCATCCGCAGACCCCAGGAAGTAGGACCCCACGTCCCGCCCTCAATCGAGATCCAAGGCCCAGACCCACCCAGCGCCGGTGGGGCAGAGGCAGACCCCCTTCCTATTTGGGCCCAGCCCGGCTGTCTCCTTGGAAACGCAGACGCCAGGCAGAGGCCTTCCACGGGAGACAAAGCCAGTGTCCCTCTAGCCAGTGCCCCACTGCTGCCTTCCAGCAGATGCTGTGGTTTCCAGAGTAGCCGGGAAACCAAAGACAAAGGAGACAAAAGGGCTGTATTTCCATCCCCCACCAGCTGCTGTGGGTGGGGGAGGTGACCGGGTGTCGCTGGCCGGGTGTTGCCTAAGCCACTACAGGGGGGATTCCAGCCCCGCAGGTCATAGAACCTCTCTCCCCTGGGCCACACTGCTAAGAGCCCTCTCTTCTCTTGACCTCGGACTGAGTCCCAGGAGGTGACCTGGGTAAGGAGGTTTGTGGGCTCTGGAAGGTCTGCAGACCTGACACCTGTCCCCCTCACTGCATAGCGGAGGCTCTCCCGTTTTCCGCAGGACAGCGCTGAGGGCAAAGAGTCTGCTTGAAGGCACAACACTCCTTGGGGCTTCTCAGGAAATACTAGGGCCTGGGGGTCAGCCTCCCTGTGCAGAGAATAGCACCAGTGCTGAGCAGGAGACTCACTGTGACCTGGTGTCCACGACCCCCTCCCCAGCCTCCATGTCCCCAGGGACACTTCTCTCCTGCTCCCATCAGCAGGAAATTTAAGAGGATGCAACAACAACGCTCAAGAACCACCACAAAGGAAGTGTTAATGCCATATCGGAAGACAATCCTATTGCGTGCAAAAGAAATCACATGGGATCCAATGTCACAATCCCAAAGTCAAGGACAGCCGCTCCTGATCAGTGCCTGGGAATGCTTGCAGCTTTTGGATTCGCTGGTGAGTGGGTGGGTGTCAGGGTTCGGGCAAAACCCCTGCTGGCCAGCCCTGCCAGGGTAGACATAGCAGGGGGGGAGGGGGGAGGTGCTGAGATAGCCCCAAACCTCCCTGTCCTCCCCTGTGTGACAGGGTAAAGACGATGGTTTCTGCCAGCACAGGCGTGAGGTAACGAAGCCTGGCTGGCTCATCGTGGTTCTCATCTCGGCGTCACTGAACAAACCTCGGCTAGGTCCTGCTGAATCTTGCCTCACTGGGCTGGTAGGAATATGTGGAGGCTGCCTGCCCAAGCCCTTCTTCGGTTTTTTGTTTTTGTTTTTTTCTTTTTGGGTCATAGCCGGCGATGCACAGGGGTCATCCCTGGCTCTGCACTCAGGAATTCCTCCTGGCGGTGCTCAGGGGACCATATGGGATGCTGGGAATCGAACCTGGGTCGGCCGCGTGCAAGGCAAACGCCCTCCCCACTGTGCTATCACTCCAGCCCCCTTCTTCGTTTTTCCGGCCTGCAGATGAGCCGAATGGGGTTCAGCACACACCCAACTGGCCTGAGAACTGCCAGTACCCAGGAGGCTTCTGGCAACCCTTGGATAGCAGAGGGGGCTCTGTGTGGGGTGGGGGGGCAGCTGGGCCTAAGGAAGGTCTCACGTACAAGTGTCCTCTTTGGGAAGCCTTGCTCCCCCCTGATTCTCCTGCTGGAGAGACAGCTGACGGATTCCAGTTCTCGTCACTCGCAGTGACCCTGGGTGACCTTGGGGGGCCTTGGCTAAGTTATTGACTCAGGATCCCAGTGTCCTCCACTCTTACAGGCAGGGACTTTAAAAGTCTTACTTCACAAGGTGGTATGGACTTGACCTTCAAGGCCTTGGAAAATCTTGGCATAGAGTCTGACCCAAACTGATGGGCTCTTCTTCCTTCTCCAGTCATCCGGGGTCAACTCCAGGGCCGTACCAGGCAATAAAGAGACAGGGGAGGGGAGAGGCTCTGAAGTGCTGCCCCGACTTCTCAATGATCCCCAGGCAAAGCTGGGGTCTCAATGAGATGACCTTTCCAGAACATTTCCCCGGATTCCCAGGGGAAGCTTGACTGAGAGGAGAGCGTGACCAGGCAGGGCTGCACCCCCACCAGCCGCAGCCCACCCCACCTGCTGACTCCTCCTGCGGGAGGGAGGTTCAGTCTTTGTCTCTCTTTCCAAAGCCCTTTCGTTGGCTTCTGGTTCTTCTCAGCTTCCTTTGATGGCTGAGGGAGGCTGACAGGCTGGCGGGTGGAGGGTGGCAGAGGTGTGGCGAGGGAGCTGGCAGATAGCAGGAATCAAAGAATCCGCATCAAAGGAGTCAGGAGCGGTGGCTGGGATTGTCTGTCCTCTGAGATGCCAGGCCCTCTGCTTTAGGGATCTTAGTTCTGGTATCAGAATCCAAAGGGCAGGGGCTGGAGAAATAGCACAGCGGGTAGGCCGTTTGCCTTACACGCCGCTGACCCGGCTTCGATTCCCAACATCCCATATGGTCCCCCGAGCACCGCCTGGAGTAATTCCTGAGTGCAGAGCCAGGAGTAACCCCTGTGCATCACCGGGTGTGACCCAAAAAGAAAAAAAAATAATAATCCAAAGGGAAGGGCAGGAGCTGGAGCAATAGCACAGCGGGTAGGGCATCTGCCTTGCACACAGCCAACCAGGTTTGATTCCCAGCATCCCATATGATCCCCGAGCACCGCCAAGAGTAATTCCTGAGTGCAGAGCCAGGAGTAACCCCTGAGCATCGATGGATGTGACCCAAAAAGAAAAAAAATCCAAAGGGCAGGTACTGAGGGTGGTGTTGATGGAGGTGTCTCGTTTGTGGGGTGGATTAAGGAGGGTGACTGAGAGACGGTGCTGGGAGCGCGGAGAAGGGAGGTGACCTTCTAGAAGGGGACAAGGCCACAGGAGAGGGAGAAACCAGGTGAGTGGGAGGAGGCAGAAAATGGGAGGTGGGAAGTTTGGGAGATCAGGGAGCAGGTGCCTGGGGCTGCTTCCAGTGTGGATGTCCCACTAGTTTCTCTGAACCCTGGTTGCCATGCGTGGATCCCAAGAGAGCGTTTCAGGGCGACGAAGGAGCCTGTGCAGAGCAGGATAACAGAGAGGCCAGGTAAAATGAGGGACATGGGAGAGAGCCTCGGGCGGGACCAAGGAGAGTGGTGAGGAGGGGAAATCTCTGGGGGGGATGTTAAAGGGATAAACATACACACACACACACACACACACACACACGATGCATCCATGCACGCACATATGCACACATGTGGGAAAAGAATGGATTTTGGTTTCCCAAGGGGGCGGCCACACATGTGCCCCTGCGGACTCCTCATGAGGACCCTGCAGGACCTGGTGGGACCCAACATGAAGGACTCATGGTTTCCACAGGTCGGAGTGGCAGAAGGCACTCTTTCCAGAGCAGGTGGCCTGTAGTCTTTCCCTTCATATCACTTAAGGACCACATCTTGGCCTCCTGCACTGAAATTACACCAGGACGGTGTTGTGCCCGTTTCAGATCCCGAGTTGCGGAGAGACCCAGTTCCACACATGATAATGCAAAAAGTGAAGGAACTTTATTATTAGCCCAAGCTAGCGCTAGCTCGAGCTAGGGTCCAAGTCTCATCCAACACAGTGGAGTCTTGACAAGGACCCCGACTCCAAATCACAAGCAGTTTATATAGGGTTCAGGTTTAAGAGGCAATTTATACTGATCTATTTTTATCATTGGCCCTGTTACAATGGGGGTCAGCACTTAGGCAGTGGTTAGCAACAGTTTCTAAGGAGGGTGCAGTGACCTCTCATGACTGGCCAGACCCAACTGCCCAATTCCTTATCTTGGCAAATTACTCAACTGGGAGTTTACCAGAAACAGCAAGTCCTGCTTTGGGGAAACAGAAACCAAGGCCTAGTTGAGACTTCATGTTAGCTGCAGCTCGTCATGGCTTCTGAGGAGCCTGCTTTTGGGCCTCATAATAGCTTGGGTCACCGACCACATTAGAGCAAGAGTGTATCAGCCCCTACTCCAATCAGCAAATCCATCAAACCCACAAAAGTATCTGCGGGAGCAAGAAACAATAGAACCCTGGGACTGGAGTGATAATACAGCAGATAGGGCATTTGTCTTGCACGAGGCTGACCCAAGGTCAATCCCTATCATCCCATATGGTCCCTCAAGCACTGCCAGGAGTAATCCCTGAGCATCATTGGGCGTGACCCCAAAACCAAAAGCAAAACAAAACAAAACAAAAATGAAACAACAGAACCCTAATCACAGAGCAGCAGTAAGCACGTTCCTAAGTCAGCACAAGGACCTCTCAGTTACACAGGAGCACCAAGTTGGAAGGGCACATCTCTGGTGGGGAAAGAAGAGACCACCGCCCACTGAATTCCCCCAGTATCCTCTCTGGCAGTGGGAGGGGTGCCAATAGTGTATTGAAAGGAACCGCCCCCAGGCTACTCAGGCACCATGGGGAAACTACAGAACTCCACCACGTGTCCTGGATGAAGATAGGAGCCCTGAAGTCTCAACCAGGAATGTCCACCTACAGAAACTCTTCGAAAGATTTCTGAGAGGAAACGTTGAGGATGTTTAATGAGCTCACACAATCATGAAGAATGGATGTTGCTCAACAATTGTAGAAGTTGAGAGGTCCCTGAGTGGGGACTACTCCCCCCATCTTTGAGGAGTCTAGGAGAGGCACTCCTATCCTGGGCAAGTGTGATGGTGGATGTGAGGCAGGTTGGACCAACGGAACACCCTGCGTTCTGTGCAGAGGGAAGATGGAAAGGATCTGACAGGCTCTGGAGCACGGCAAGGGTGGAAGCAGGGATCACCCTCATTTCTAGGGGGAGCTTTGAGTTGGAGAAGTCCAGGAAAGGGGATCAAATCCAGAGGACAGAATAAACCTCCCGGAGGAAAGGAGGGAAGGGGGAGAACAAAAGACCACCCCAAGCATAGGGGCTGGAGCGATAGCACAGTGGGTAGGGCATTTGCCTTGCATGCGGTCGACCCGGGTTCCATTCCCAGCATCCCATATGGTCCCCTGAGCACCGCCAGGAGTAATTCCTGAGTGCAGAGACAGGAGTAACCTCTGTGCATCATCGGGTGTGACCCAAAAAAGCTAAAAAAAAAAAAAAAGACCATAGCAAGCAGAAAGACTGAATGTTGAATCCTACTCCCAAGATGATGGCAGAGGATGTGGCAATGTGGCCTTTGGGGAGGTGCTGAACTCCTGGATAGATCCAGATCCTTCTGAAAGACGCCCCAGGGAGCACTCTCGCCCCTGCAACCGGTGAGGTCAGGATGGGAGGATGGCTGTCGCTGACCCAGGCGGTGGCTCTCACCACAAACTGCCTCTGTGCCCTCCTGATCCCAGCCTCTGAGGCCTCAGCACAGGGAGAAGCAATTTCTGCTGCTAAAAGCTACCCAGTGTGTGGTATGCACACAGCAGCCCCGAGCATTGCCCGCAAAAGCCAAAGGTTGGCACCTGTCCATCAGCAGGGAGCAGGAGAAATAAATTACAGTGTGTTCAGACAAAGAAACTCTACGTGTCCTGGACTGCGATGAGGAAGGTCTCCCGGACTGCCCCGGGTCTCCAGGAAAGATCATCGAGCAGGGAGGGGAAGCATCGTCTTTAATTTTCTTTCAACCCTTTAAAAAAATTCCAAAACCCAGGGACTTGGTAAGGCACTTTATTTGCCTGTGGCTGACCCGGTTGGGTCCTCGGTACCACCAGGAGTGATTCCCTGAGCACAAAGCCAGGAGAAAGCTGGGAAAACACCCAGTGCTGTTGTGTCACAGCATCATTGCATGGAGTCTCCCTGAAAGTGTCCCCAGAAGAGCTCCTGCAAGGAAGGAGCTGGTGCAGGTGCTGGGATGGGATGTGCCACCACTAGTAATGGGGGGTGGGGGCGGTGAGGATGGAGCAGAGTCAGGGCGAAGGAGGAGGCAGTGATCGCCCCCTGTGTAGGCAGAGCTTTGATTTGCTGAGATGGAAAAGCCTGGGAAAGGGGATCAAGTTCAGAGCCCTGAATAAGATGCAATTTCCTGCCTTGTCCGGGCTGGATTAGGGAAGGCAGGGAGCTGGGGAGAGAGTTGGGGGGTTAGAGTACAGTACATGCAGCCCCCCCAAACCCTCTACAGCCCCCAGTGTGGTGCGCGGGCACTGTGGGGCATGCATGGGGCAGCATCCTCTGGCCCTGCAAGCAGCCTTCCTGCCCTGTGCGCTGAGAGCTGTGGGGAGGGGGCCCGGTCCCCTAAGCACCTCCTGGGGGTGGCTATTCCCCCCAATAAACAAACCCACCAGGGGGCGAGAGCTACAGTACAGCGGGTAGGGCGTTTGTCTGCTTGCAGCCAAGCCAAGTTCCATCCCTGCTTGGAGGGCCCACGTGGTCCTCCAACTACACAGCCGGGAGTAATTCCTAAGTGTAGAGTCAGAGCCGGGGGTAAGCTCTGAGCATCGCTGGGTGTGACCAGAACAAAACAGAACAGAACACCGAAAAGCTGACGACGTGCAGAGCTTCCGGCCTCTGCAGAAGAAAGAGGCTCTCTAGGGCGGGCTCTGTCCTGGCAGGGTGGACAGAGGAGGCCAGCTTTGGGGAGAACCGTGAAGTGAAACGGCAGTAGGGACAGGCAGGGAGGCCAGCGGAGTGGAAAATGGGGTCATTGGCATGCCCGGGTGGACACGGTGCAGGGGCCAGGCCAGAGATGGGAAGGGGTGTGTGTGTGTGTGTGTGTGTGTGTGTGTGTGTGTGTGTGTGTGTGTGGTGGTTGGGGTGGGTGGGCCCCCCGCGGGGCAGGCAGCCTCGCTCTCGCCCCCTGGTGGCCAAGGGGAAAAACAGACCGACACACGTCCCATCCCCACCCCCACCACCGCACCCAGCCTAGACCTTCCTGCCAGGCTTAGGTAGGGACACAGGGAGAAGCTTGTGTCCGAGCGCCCCTGGCACTTTCTGCAGAGGTGGGCGCCCACTGTGGGCTGAGACCCCCGTCTGTGGTGGAGCGGGGGGGGGGGGGTGGGGATGGAGGGGTGGTCCCATGGGCTGGCAAGTTTTGCCAGCCGGCCGTCCTGGGAGAGGAAGAATGTCCCCTACAGGCAAAAGGCAGTGGCTGGTGACGACGGGAAGAAGTAGCAGATCCATCCTGAATGGCGCGAGGACATTCATGTCATTCATTCCCTCCTTCACGCGTTCCCATTTGCATCCGACGGATTCCCGACTGTCGCGGCTGCAGGTGGTGTCCACGTGTCGGGGGGTGACCTAAACCTCCTATGAGAGTAGGAGAGGGCACGTGGATGCTGGCGGTGGGACTTCCCGTTCCTTTCTTCCCTCCTCTCCCTGCTCCCCACTTCCTGCCCCGAGGAGCCCAGAACCCTCTGCCCTTCCCTACCCCTCCCCCCCAGTTTATTCCGCTTCATCCCTCCATCTCCTTGCAGAAAATTAACATGGAGGCAGAAAGAAGATGGTGAAAGCACCTTGAGTAACGTTTTTCTGCCCGTGGCCCTTATTCCGACAGCACCGAGAAGCCGGTGGCGTGTTTAAGGCAGGAGAGTGGCACGAGAGATTTCCATTTAAAACACACCTGCCTCGCTGTGGCTGAGAGTGTGGGGTGCATGGAGGGGGCCAAGGCAGGGGGGGGAGGGAAGGGGGAGGGCCAATGAGAAAGCGTCTGGGATGATGTGAGGTGACAGGGCTGGGGCCAGCCTCACTCTGCCAGTCACCTGCACCCTCCCGTCAGGAGAGAGGGTGGGGGGTGATCTGGCTTCTGGCCTGTAGGAGGGCCGGGCCTAGCAGGGGTGTCTGTTGGTGTCTGAAGTTTAACCAACACTGACTGGGCGGCTTCCGCTTCTCAGACACCTTCATGTATAATTAATCCCTTCCAAGCTGTGCTGTCAGGGAAAATTAAACGCAATCTCTATTTCAGAGACCAAGACGGGGAGACTTGGCTCCCAGCTCACCTGGCTCCATCCTCCTCCCGGCTTCCTGCCTGAGGGCCGAGCACTGGAGGGGGAAGCCACCCCCAAGCAGAACCACTCGAAGGTCCCCATCTCACGACCCACCCGGATGGGGATTCTGGCACCTGCTGGCCTGAGGGAGAAGCGTGGGGTGGGGCGGGACAGGGGGGTGTTCTCAGGACTGGGCCAGCCCGAGCACCCCTCCCTCCTGCTCTCTGCTGCTGCCCTGGACCCGAACGGGCCAGTTC
Source organism: Sorex araneus (assembly GCF_027595985.1). Lineage (NCBI taxonomy): Eukaryota > Metazoa > Chordata > Mammalia > Eulipotyphla > Soricidae > Sorex > Sorex araneus. The sequence continues at coordinate 138,098,171 of NC_073307.1, forward strand.
TGAAGGTGCAGGGCCTGAGCCCGCCAACTCTCTGCCAAGAAAGCACCTCTCCTTGCAGGCACCCCAGGACAAGGCTGCCCTCGCCCACCTGGCCCCCTCCTGCTCTTTGTTTGCTCTGGCAGCCCCCCTGCACCCCTTCCCATGGGGCCATCAGGAGAGCAACAGCGCCATCTGCTGGGAAGACTGGACAAGTCCAGCACCACCCCATGTCGAGCCAGCCACTGGTTCCCATCCCGTGTGGAGTTGGTCCTGAAAGGAAGAGTACAGATGCTGAGAGGCTATCATGTCTATCCCTCTACCTGCTTCCCACACTCAGTTCTCGTCCAGAGTGATCATTTGCAACGAATGTTGTCACACTGGACCCTCCAGGGTCTTAACTGGCCTCTAACCCCCACATCCTTGTGGTAATTTCCAACCACTGACCAGTCTTTCCGGCCCATTTTCCCTGGCCTTGGATATTTGTTTCATGTTATTTTCCTTTTAAATATCCCAGAAATGGACTCAGTAATTCTATCTGTTTTGCAAACATTAATGCCTAAAATGAGGAGAGAGAGAGAGAGAGAGAGAGAGAGAGAGAGAGAGAGAGAGAGAGAAAGAGAGAGAGAGAGAGAGAGAGAGAGGCCGGAGCGATAGCACAGTGGGTAGGGCGTTTGCCTTGCACGCGGCCGACCCGGGTTCGATCCCCGGCATCCCATATGGTCCCCCAAGCACCGCCAGGAGTAGTTCCTGAGTGCAAAGCCAGGAGTAACCCCTGAGCATCGCTGGGTGTGACCCAAAAAGAGAGAGAGAGAGAGAGAGAGAGAGAGAGAGAGAGAGAGAGAGAGAGAGAGAGAGAGAGAGAGAGAGAGAGAGGAGAGATGCCTGCCATAGAGGCAGGCTGTGGTGAGGTGGTTTGGGGGGCGGGCGGGCGGGAGGGAAACTGGGGACACCAGTGCTGGGATATTACACTGGTGGAGGGATGGGTGTCAGAACATTGTATGACTGAAACTCAATCATGAACCGCTTTGTAATGCTGTATATGGTGATTCAATACAACTTAAAAAATAATATTTAAAAAATTAAGCTGGGGGGCTGGAATGAATAGCACAGCGGGTAGGGGCTTGCATGCGGCTGACCCGGGTTCAATTCCCAGCATCCCATTTGGTCCCCCAAGCACCGTCAGGAATGATTCTTGAGTGCATGAGCCAGGAATAAGCCCTGTGCACCGCTGGGTGCGACCCAAAAAGCAAATAAATAAATAAATAAAAATTAAAATTAAAATAAGCTGGGTTTAAAAAATCACACTTGTTTGGATTAAAAAAGCCAGTCATCTGCCTTTAAAACTTCAAGAAGAGGAAATGGAGCAATAAGCACAGTGGGTAGGGCGTTTGCCTTGCACGCGGTCGACCCGGGTTCGATTCCCAGCATCCCACATGGTCCCTGAGCACCGCCAGGATTAACTCCTGAGTGCAGAGGAAGGAGTTAAACCCTGTGCATTGCCGGGTGTGACCCCCCCCAAAAAAACCCTTCAAGAATAATTTAATGAGTTATTAAGCAAATGAAACATTTAGAACTTGAGTTGCCTAAAAAAAAAAAAAAAGAAAAGAAAAGAAAAGAAAAATCCTGGGACAAGAGACCCCTTCTGTCAGAATTGCTCTTTTCAGAAAGGAAAGAACCCGGAACACCTGTATTATCTGGCAGCAGGAAACAGTACCAATTCGGGATATCTATTATCTGTGAGCTCAGGTGTGGGAATACAATGGTTTAACAGTGTGCTGGAGTTTGGGGCGGCGAATGCACAGGCTGTTTGGATGCAGCGTGCTGGAGGAGAGACGGAGAAGACGCATTTCTTCTGTGGCTTGCGCTGGCGTCGAGGGTTCCCTGGGCACTGCTGCAGAAACCACAGGGCCCAGGGGCTAAGCCAGGGTCGTGGGAAGGCTGGCCTGGAGCCCGCTGCACGGCTGCAGGGGCCGCGCCCGGGGTGAGCCCCTCCCCCTGCCAGCTGCCCTCCAGCTGTTGGGAACAAGGTCCCCCACACGGGAAGTGCTGGTCTCTGAGCTCCAGCAATAACAGATGCCAACACCTGTCCCTATGCCGGGAGACTCTCTCCTACTCTCCCCCCAGGGTCCAGGGGAGAGAAATGCATGTGGTTGGGAGGCAGCTATGGGCAAGCACCCCCATGTCCCCCGGACCCCAGAAGTCGACCAAGAAGACCAGAAAGTATGGGGATTGGATGGGAGAAAAATTCTTCCCCCACCCCCCATTTAATTTTAACACCGTCGTTACAAAGTTGTTCATGATGATTTGTTACAGACGCTCAATAGTCCAACACCAATCCCACCGCCGTCACCTCCCCTCCACCGTGGTCTCCATTTTCCCAACCACCCCTCAAGCCCTTAGCAGGCCCGCAATAATTTATTTCACATTGCTTGTGACCATTGGATGGCTAACAGAATGATCAAAAAAATATTATTTCTGTAGGAAAAATAAATTGATGAAAATTGTTGTATCTTGTGGGCGAATTAGGCTGCAGCTGGCACAGACCCCGTGGCAAGTGCTGGGATGAAAATGATCTGGGCCTCCAAGGGGACAGATTTCGGAAGAGCAATATTTTTTAGAAAGTGAATTCCGTCAATCAACCACTGTAATCGAGCTGGTGTAATTCCTCATAACCTCCTGATTCTCATCAGACGGCCTCTGTGCATTTGGGGAAGGAAGTCGAGCCACATCCACTGGGCAGCTGGCTGCTGTGGACACCGAGCTGAAGAGATATCGTCTCTGTCTTCTAAATGCTTCTTCTCCCACCTCCCCCTCCCCCCCGCCCACACACCCACCCACAGTCTTCCTCTGTTCTTCTTCCATGAAGCCTGCTCCCAGGAGTGCAGCTGGTCCATCAGCCGGACAGCAGTACCCGCCCTGAGGAGGTGTTGATGACTCTGCCTGTCAATTGGTCCACTTCCAGGCTCTCGTTCCCTCTCCAACAGGGAGCCACCTACGTGACTGGCAGGTCCCACACTGCCTCTCTCAGGGAGCCACGTGACTGGCAGGTCCCATACTGCATCTCTCAGGGAGCCACGTGACTGGCAGGTCCCACACTGCATCTCTCAGGGAGCCACGTGACTGGCAGGTCCCATACTGCATCTCTCAGGGAGCCACGTGACTGGCAGGTCCCACACTGCATCTCTCAGGGAGCCACGTGACTGGCAGGTCCCACACTGCATCTCCAACGGGGAGCCACGTGACTGGCAGGTCCCACACTGCCTCTCTCAGGGAGCCACGTGACTGGCAGGTCCCACACTGCATCTCCAACGGGAGCCACGTGACTGGCAGGTCCCACACTGCCTCTCTCAGGGAGCCACGTGACTGGCAGGTCCCACACTGCATCTCCCAGTTTTTCCTCGCGGCACAGTGCGGGTCCTAGGGCTGGGGTGCAGGTTGCTAAATAAGGCGTGACTTCTGGGGAACTCTCTCCTTCCCATCCCCTTCCTGGGGCCCAGGACTCAGGCTGAGAGCGTCGTGGCGAGCAGGCGGTGTTTTCGGGAGGAAGGGGTGAAGCCACAGTACCAAAGGACTCTGGATCTCTCTGTCATCCACTGGAGCAGAACCACTAAACGCTTCAAAGCTTCTGCCCCGCCAGACTGACGGGAAATTCAATCACCGCAGGCTTGGCGACTGGGTTTCTGAGAAAGCAGTCTCCAGGGAACACCCTCGTAACAGTGACGTGATGACTCTCGGCTGAAGAAGTCAAAGGAACATACAGAGCCGGGACTTGCTCTGGGCTCCTGACCTCCTACCTGGGAGTGGTCCCTAGAGCTGCAGTCGGGATGTGTAGCAATGACCCCAATGTCCCAGATATGCCAAAGACTCTCTCTATCCATTTACCACAAACCAGTTGGGACAGTATTTTATTCCACTATGCATGTATCAAAGAACAAAGACCAGAAAAACATGGATACCAAGAGCCAAGCAAGGGGAGAAAGGGCCAGATATTTGGGTCTTTTTTTTATTTGGTTGATATTTGGTTCATGGCTCTGCCTGTCAGTTGCTCCACTTCCAGGCTCTCCTTCCCTCTCCAACAGGGAACCACGTGACTAGCAGATCCCATACTGCATCTCTCAGGGAGCCACGTGAGAACAAGCCCACACAAGCTGGTTCTCTGTTCAAAGTAGACACCATGTCCAGCATCCTTTCCATTCAGGCTCGGTGTCCTAGCGTTACATGTTACCTGAGTTTCCCCTGTTCTGCGCAGTAAGCTCAGATATTATCAGATTAGGTTTTGATTCTTTTCTTAAAAAAATATTTCCACCTAGAAGCTATTGGCTACCTGGCATTTTGAAAGTTTTCCAGTGACTGAACATTGACAAGAATGATATTGAACTTTCGATGACTATACAATCCAAACAGTTTCCCATTCTCTCTTCTACGTGCTGTTGATGTCTGTGCAACTTTCTTCTTGGGTGCTTACATTTCTGCATTTTAATTGTCCTTTTTTTTTTTAACACGAATCACAAAATTCCGTTGATCATCGAGTTGCTCGAGCGGTCTCAGTAACCTCTACCTCATCCAATCCCTGAGATTCTAGAAGCCTCTCTCTTCTCGGCCCTCCCAACGATGCCACACTGCAGTACCTGATCGGACAAGATGCTCAGTGCTCAGGCTGGCAACACATGGTGCTTCTTAAGGCTCAGCCGTGCTGGATGTCGCTGGGGCCGCCGGGCCTACTCCAGACCCCTCCAGGGCTACCCCCAAAGGTACTGGAGGGCCATGCTCTAGGGGGCCCTGCAAGTGGAATGCACGTGACCCTGGACCCTGAGCTCCCCCAGGGGCCGAGCTGACTCTGTGTGACTGCACAGTTTTCCCGGGTGGGAGGATTCCAAACCAGTGTTCACACCTGCCGTCCCCTCACCCCGCTGGCCAGTGTTGACAAGGGCCTTCCAGGGTCCCTCCCAACCCCAACTCCCCCCAACCCTCAGGGGCAGTGCAGCAGCATTCATCTTTGAGAGGCGTGAGGGAGAGGCTGGGATGTGCTAGTCTAAGACACACACCCCCCCCATGCTCGCCCCCAGTGCCAGAAACGGCGGGGCCAGGAGCAGTGGCTAAGGTGTAACTCGGCCCACCTGTGGCTGGCGTGGGGTTCCCTCGGAGGTGAGTGTGCAGAGCCGCTCATGACACAGTACTTCGGGGAGGCCAGCCACTCGGGCTGCAAATGCCTACAGTGGCAGGAGGAATGGGACAGAGTCAGGCCGAGCAGGCATGGGGCCCCCGCCACCTCCCGCGTCTTCCCGAAGGCAGCAGACTAGCCCTCAGAGGTGGGTGTGTGGGAGGGCAGCGAGCAAGCGTGCTGACCACTGGTTCCCTTCACCTGCCCGCCATGCGGCCACACTGCGTTCCTTGGGCCCATCCTAACCTCCCAGGCCCCCATACCCGACTCCCCACTTCAAGTTGACTTCCTCAGGATGCTTGTGGGACCCAGAGAATGGAATTTGGAGGTCCTAGGTGCTGAACATGTCACAGAATCTCTCTCTCTCTCTCTTACACACACACACACACACACACTCACACACACACACACACACACACACACACACACACACACTCACAAAAGCCCGGGAGATTTTTTTTTTCTTTGATGCTGTTAGTCTCTTGGGGTGAGCCAGGAACAAGTTTATGCGTCCCCCCAACTGTGGCTGCAGTATTTTCCCAACAACCGTGCTAAAGTCACAGGCCAGAGCCCTGCACGGACAGAAAAAGCTAGAAAAATCTGGGCCCAAGTCTTGGTCTGCCATTGTTTGGGGGCCATACCCAGCAACGCTCAGGGCTTATTCCTGGCTCGCCGGAGAGGGGGGTAGTGTGGAGGCTCAATGAGGCCATTGGCCAGCAGGAGGGAGGAAACGCGCTCGCTGCCACACCCCCCTGCTCTGGCAGAGGACCAGCAAAGTTCAGCCTCTGCCCCACCCCCACCCCGCTCCCCTCCCGCTGATAAGCAAAGCTACTCATCACAGCCCACTGCTCGGTGCTTTCAGGGACAGTCACTTCCTCCCCAGAGATGCCACTATTCCTGCAAATTATAGAGGAGGAAGAGGAGTGGCGCAGGATGGGGGCTGAGAGGTCAAAGAGTGGAGGAGGAGGGAGGTTCTAGTCCACTTCCGGCTGCTGCAGGCGCCTGGGGCCAGGCTCAGGGTCCGGGTCCTTCCCTCCCCCTCCTCCCCCATGGGACTGAAGCCACTGGGACAGAGCAGAGGTGGGACACCAGGAGGTGGGTGAGCTGCATCAGGAAGGGGAGGGGGTTGCACACACGCAGAGCCCCCAAGGCACAGGCGGCCTGGTTTGGCCTCTCGTTCTGCAACAGGCGCCCGCTGACCACCAGCCTACGTGCCGGAGGACCCAGGATAGATACCAGGGTTGGGGCCTGGCCCAGGGGCTTCCTAAGGCAGGAGCTGGGAGGCTGGGAGGCTGGGCTGAGGCAAGCACGGAGGCCACGGGAAGGTTCTGGGAATCGTCTTTATTTCCCCTCACCCCCACTCCTGCCCTCGGGGGCGGCCGGGCTCTTCAGCTCGCAGGGTCTGGGTCCCTGTCCGACGCCCTGTGCTGGTGGGGAGGTGTCCACAGGGCTGAAGGAGCCTGGGGAAGGCTCTGGACTCTGGGCAGGGTTGGCTGCAGCCCCCAGCCCCGCTCTCTGGGGGGCAGCTCGCCACAGAAGCTGGAATGCTGGTGGCCCCAAGCTTGTTCCCCCCTCCCCCGACAGTCCTGGGGCTGCAGGAGGGAACCTATGGGCCCCACTCGGCGCTGAGGGCCTGGGTTAGCCCATCAGCCGGGCACAGGCAGCTGACAGCCAACGCGCCCTCCACCTCTGCAGCCTGACGTGGCACCCGGCGCCTGGCGCGGGCTCCTGCTCCCTGGCCTCCCATGGAGCAAAGGGAGAGAGAGGGAGGAGGAGGGTGGCGAAGGGGCCAGGCCGCTCCTGTCCTGCCAGTGGGGCCGCCCGACACTCCTGCACAGCTGCCGGGAGCTCAGTGCCGACCCGCGGCTGGGACACGCCAGGGGCCAAGGGCAGTCGGCCGGCTCATTTGTTGGCCACGGCGGAGAGCTGGTCCCGGATGCGGCCCAGCCCGTCGAGCATGGTGTCCAGCGTCTCCTTACTCAGCTCCATGGTGACCGCGGTCACGGACGGTCTGTCCCCACACAGAACGGGGTCTTCCTGGATCTGGAGAGAGAGAGCAGAGCTCCAGGTCAGAGTAGCCGCGCTTCCCCCTGCTATGCTGGGTGCGATGCGTGTGCTGGGTGAGCTGTGTGTGCCGAGTCATGTGTGCTGAGTGAGTCATGTGTCTGCTGAGTGAGTCTATGTGTGCTGAGTTGAGTGAGCTGTGTGTGCCGAGTCAGCCGTGTGAGCTGTGGCTGTGCTGAGTGAGCCGTGTGTATGCCACGCATGTGCCATGCATGTGCCATGTGTGTGCTATATGCCCCTGCAGGGAGGCAGTCTGCTGGGAGTCAGGAGGCATCTGAGCTTGGGGCCCCTCCGCTACGGGGAGAGGGTGGGAAGGAAATCTCAGCAGTGGGGCCAGTCTCTGTTGACAGGGAGCACTGGGCAGGCTGCGAAGGCCGAGCCACAGCCAGGGCACTCCTCTGAGAAGACATTTTCCAGGTGCCCGGGCTGCGGGGCACAGACCACCGGGAGGCGGGAGAAAGACTACAACTCCGTGTTTGGATTTTCCATCTCCTTTTTAGAAGCAAGAGTTATCAGAACTTCAGAAGCAGCGGCGGGAGGCAACCCTCCCTCCTCACGCCGACAGGGGCTGTGATTCTGGGTGCCGGGAAGTCAATATGGAGTTGCAGGCCTCTGGTTTTATCTAGACAAGCTCGCAGGTGCAGAGCTGCTATAAAGAGCTTCCTACAAGGGGCTGTACGGGGAAGATAACACCAGGAGAAAACAAAGGACTGACATTCGTCATTTCTCCAAGTGCTAATCTGTCAGCCGCCTCGCAAGCCGGGAAGCCTGATCAAACAGGGTCTCCGGTACCCACAGGGTGGAGCGGGTGGTCTGAGCGCTCGGCTCCGGGGAAGCTAAATCATCCCACAGTGTAGGGGACCTCAAGCCGGCAAGGTACCGAGTCCATGTCGCATGACTGTCGTTTCCAACTTCCACTGTTACAAAGACTACAGTGGGTCGACAGAGTAACTCTGGAAAGGAAGAAAGTCACTGTACTGTTTCTGAGCCACACACAACAGTGCTCCTGGCACTGTGCTCTGGGATCACCCTGGTGGTGCTCGAGGGGCTGTATGTGGAGCTGGGGAATAGAGCCCAGGCCGGCTGCATGCCAGGCAAGTGCCCCACCTGCTGTCCTATCTCTCCAGCCCTACCACTCTCTTTACTTAGGTGAGAGACGCCAAAGCGCTGGACACTGATGCTTCTGTGGCCCGAGGGGGAGGTGGGGTCGGGGGAGACACAGACCCCTTCTGGAGACCGCTGTACCTTCATCTGGAGCAGGCAGGTGGGGACGGCCATGCGGCTGATGCTGTCCGAGGCCGTTTTGACGTCCACTCTCCAGTCCAGGTCCACCAGGCGCGGCAGGGAGACTGTGGAGGGGAAACTCCGCTCAGGGCCCCGCTCTCCCGCTGCCCATGAGGCCCCAGGGTGTGAAGGGCAGCTCTGAGTGTGGACAGGCCATGGGCATTTCTCCCCTGGGGCAAGCCTCGGGGGAGAAAGACAGATAGACAGGACCCAAAGTCCCCCATCCCCCACCCCCGCCCTGGGCCTTCTGTGGCTCCGTGGTGGTGGTCCCGCCAGGCTCCAGCCCCCACACCTGGTGTCAGGATGGAACGAGACTGGCACTTGGTTGAGAAGCTGAACTTGTGGTGGGCTGCTGCCCCCCTAGGCTGACTCCCAGGGCGCAGGACGGGCTGCCAGCGTCACTGCAGGTACTTCCCCAGCGCCCGGGTGGACCCGGGGCAGGGGAGAGGCCATCTAGGAAGCGTCACCTCCGCAGTCTGGCTATGGGCTTATGCCCATACTGTGCTCGGGGCTACTGCTGGCCACTGCCTGCGGTTCCTGTCCTGTGCTCAGAGGACACGTGTTCCTGGGGCTGGAACCCACACACCTGCGTGCACAGCAGGAGCTCTGCCCTTGAAGCTCAGCCCTAAAACCCTACTTTCTTTTTTTTTTCTTTTTGGGTCACACCTGGCTATGCACAGGGGTTACTCCTGGCTCTACACTCAGGAATTACTCCTGGCGGTGCTTGGGGGACCATATGGGATGCTGGGAATCGAACTCGGGTTGGCCACGTGCAAGGCAAACGCCCTACCCGCTGTGCTATTGCTCCAGCCCCTAAAAACCTACTTTCATCTAACCTTTCGAACGTTTCATTTATGATCAGTTTTTTTTTTCCGCCCCGCCTCTTCCCCTAAGTGAAAATTCAATTATTTTAAGTCCTTCACTTACCCCAATCTTAGGATATTTTTGGTTTGGAGTTTTTGGTTTTTAACAACAGGTCTGTACTGTATGACGTTGATCATGGGGAGAAAATGAAAAAGCAGAATGCACACGATGGATACAGTTGGGTGTGGACTGGAATAATTCCCTTCCCTCTCTGGTTAAAGACACTCTCAGGGACCATGGCCAGGCAGGAGGGAGGGTGTCACGGTACTCACTCTGATTGTTCTGGGCTTCAGTTCTCCAAGCAGATCTGTGTGGGAGGGAGAGACAAGGAAAGGGCATGATGCAAATAAGACCCCAGGGAAGGCCCCTGGACTGGAGCCTCAAAGCTGTCATCATCAAAGGAGAAAGAAAGGCCCAGGGGCAGTTTCTCTCCAAGAAGTGGATCTTGTGTTTTATAAAGTCCAATGAAGGGGAGGCAGTTTGCTTTCAGTTTTGGGGAAAATCGAAGTCAGGCTGCACTGTCTTCTTACTGCACTTCTCGTTCCAGAGGCAACGCCTGGAAGGGACAAGTGATCTCTCCTTCCCGAGTCTCTGCTCCACCGAATCCCACAGCCTGGCTCAACCACTGCAGAACAGATGTTCTAATACGCCAGCAGCTACCAACATGATTGAGAGATGAGCAGGGTTCCACAGTGCATGAGCACCTCGGAGAACGCTTCTAAGTCACAAACTCCTCAGCTGTTACCTGCTCATGACCAGCAGAGTTTGGACTAAATTTGTTGCTAGCCAAGAGTGAACTGGTTCTGCTTAGGTTCTATGAGTCTAAAGGGTTAGTCTAGACAGAAAATTTACAGAATAAATACAAATGACTGCTGAATACATGAATAAAAGAAAGATCTGGCATAGTAAGTATCAAAAGTATCACTGTCACTGTCTGCCCGTTGCTCATCGATTTGTTCGAGCGGGCACTAGTAACGTCTCTCACTGTGAGATTTATTGTTACTGTTTTCGGCATATCTAATACGCCACGGGTAGCTTGCCAGGCTCTACCATGCGGGCACAATATTCTCGGTAGCTTGCTGGGCTCTCCGAGAGGGGCAGAGGAATCGAACACGGGTCAGCCGTGTGAAAGGCGAACGCCCTACTGCTGTGCTACTGCTCCAGCCCTTATCACAGCCAGTCTCAAAAGTATAGAAAATGAAATCAGGTACCATCTGCCATATGTGAAACTGGCAAGGGGTGGGGGGGATGTTAAATCCCCCCCCCAAAAAAAACCCACCAAAACCTCGGGGCAGGTGAAGGTGTGGGCAGAAGGGCACCTCACGCCCTCCTGGCGCATGACTAGTGATGCCACTGTGGAAATGAAGCCAGAGAACAGCGTTCAGCCCAGCGGGTGACCAAGCGCGGGAGCCAGGCTCCATCAAAGCCCAGTTTGCCAAAGTGAAAACTGCCAACGGTCTCAACGTCCAGCATTCAAGAACTGCTTAATTAAATTATACCCGGTTTCTTCACAGAATCCACGTAGGTGGTAGAATGAAACGCTGCCGCAGGTAAATAGCTATTGATCTGCAATTCATTTGTGCTAATGCTGTGCACCCGACACAGGCACGTTCTAACACGGCCTGCTCCACGGTGCCCACAGCAAGGCTGAGTTTCCGCGCTGGATGTGGGAATGGCAAAGACACCCAGGTCCTGAGGGGATTCCCGGGAAGGAGCGCATGCCTTCTCTTCCCTCCTGCCGACCTCCCCGTGCAGGCCCTCCCGAGCAGCCTCTGACTTCCAGAGCAGGGGGAGACTTGCACTCACAGGTGCTCCAGGAGGATCTTCGTCAGCAGGTTCTTGAGGCTCTGGTGGAAATCCTCCGGGAAGAGAGCCAGGATCGCCTCGGCGGAGGACAGGTTGCGGAAGACCACCAGGCTGGTGAGGCGGTGCAGGGCCTGGAGCAGCTGCGAAGACGGGAGAAGGGGCAGAGGACGGTAGGTGGAGGGGTAGGGAAGGGCCTAATCCGCCACCCGCTGCTGAGGCCGCTGCCACACATGCCCCCCACCCCCGCCGGGAAACTGTGGGGCTGGACGCCGTGTCCACCTGCTGAGCCAGGAAGCTGCCCGCCTGCCCACCACTCTCTGCAAGGGGGGTACAGGGTGAATGAGGCCCCTTCTTCTCCGTGGAGGTGCAACTTCCCAACCTCAAGTCAGGAGGCTGGGGGGGAGACGGGAGATTCGGCTGTGACACCAGGCAATTCTGCCCTGACTTGGGGACACCCTGAGGCCCCCAGCTGACCACAGCCTGTGAGGGGCCCTGAACTCCCTGCTGAAACCCAGAGAAGAGCTCTTTCACCTGAACCGGCTCCTGGGACCCCCGGGCTGGGCAGCGAGGGCCCACGGGGGGGGGGGGGGGGTGGCCTTGCCTCGCCTCGAAGGACACAGAGCCAGAGCCGATCAGATCACCGCGAGCCACCCTGGCCTTCTCCCCGCCCCGAGGTTCTCCTGGGGCTGAGCTAGAAGCCGTGGGCAGTCACGTGCTCGGGTGCGCAGCTTTCTCTGGGGCCAGAGGACGCCACAATTGGGCACCACCCAGCAGGGAGGGGCCCCTGCGGGTGTGGGAGCTGGGGGAGAAGAGCCCTGCCCGCTGCCCCTCAGAGGTGGCCTTTCGGGGGGCCTCCCGTACTCTTCCGCAGGATCCCAAGTCGGAGCCAGCTGCTCATGGCTGCACCGCTGGTGAGCACGTGCGGGCAGCTGCTCCAGCGCATCTCTCCCCGCGTCAGCTGTCCCCACTGCCCCCCTTCACGTTTTCTCCGCGACGGCTGGCACCCAAGCCCTTGCCTGGGCTCCCTCCCACCTTCTCCCGCCTGCCTTTTCGCCCTCAGCAGTGGATGTCACAGGACAAAGTTCCTAGGTATAACTCAGCAGCGCAGGCGGGGCTCGGCGGACACCCGGGAGGGCCCCTGACCTGTCCTGGGGCCTCGGCGCCGCTGGCCCATGATCCGGAGGAAACCCTGTCCCCAGCGAGCTCACGGACCACGGAGCAAGCCCGGCAAGCGGCAGGATCGGAGAGAAAACCTTCCCGATCCCGAGGCTGGCTCTGGCCCCCACGGTTCAGGGGCGTGAGTCTGAAGGGGAAGCGGTCAGGGGCTGCGGCTCGGCGACGAGGGCTCCCGAGGGCCCTCAGGGCACAGGCTCCTCTCTGCGCACTGACCTGCTTGGCCTCCATCTGGGTCACGGACAGGCTGGAACACGTCGTCTCCAGCAACGGCTGGGCGCTGAGGGCCGAACTGGAAAAGCTCTCCCGGCACAGCTGCCGGACAACATCTTTCGAGGAGGCCTAGGAACCAATGCACGGGCGGGAACAAGGAACAAACTCAGACTGCGAAAAAACACCCACGTTTCAGAACCACACACAGCCTTGGTCATGGCAGGGCGCCTGTGGGCTCCAGACAGGAGGATGTGCCCTTGGGGCTGGGGAAGGTAGCGCTAACACCCCCTTCTCCCCCCACCACATACACACACAGACAAACACACACACACACACACACACACACACACACACACACACACACACACACACACACACCACTGCCCCTTTTCCAATGCCTGGGGACCTAATGGTGCCCTGGGGGTAAAATCCCAGCAGCCTTGCTTGTTTGATTTTGGACAAAATCTGGTGATGCTCAGGGCTTATTCCAGTACTCTGGGATCACTCGTGGTGATGCCTGGGGACCACAGGGGGGTACTAGGGATAAAATCCTGGCAGCCTGCATGCAAGGTATGCACCTTCCTCTCTACTACCTCTCTGCCCCCAATGAGAAACAAAATTTTCAAACTGAAAAATATAGTAACAGAAAAAAGAGGAAAGGAGGATGGGAGGGAGGGAGGGAGGGAGGGAGGGAGGAAAGGAGGGAGAGAGGGAGGGAGGGAGGGAGGGAGGGAGGAAGGAAGGAAGGAAGGAAGGAAGGAAGGAAGGAAGGAAGGAAGGAAGGAAGGAAGGAAGGAAGGAAGGAAGGAAGGAAGGAAGGAAGAAAGGGTTTAAGGGCAGAAAAATTTAAAAAGTCAGACTTAAACCCTACATAACCAATACTATATTAAATGTAAATGGCTTAAATATATCACATAAAACTAGAAACCAGGGGTCAGAGTGATAGTACAGTGGGGATAAAATTTTCTCTTGCATACGGGCGACCCAGGTTTGATTCCTGGCATCCCATATGGTCCCCCAAACACTGCCAAATGTGATTCCTGAGTGTAGAGCCAGGAGTAACCCCTGCACACTGCTGGGTGTGGCCCAGAAACAACAACAACAAAAAACAACAAAAACCAAAAAACAAAAACAAAAACAATAAACCCAATCCCATGAACTGGCAGACTGAATTTTTAAATAATGACTCAAACATTTTCTACAAAGAAGTTTCTCCAGAGCCAGACAGATAATAAGATAACACAGCAGACTCATGCTGCAGACCTGGATTCAACCCCCCAGGTTCTGCCAAGAGTGATCCTTGAGTGCAGGAGTAAGCGGAGTACAGCTGGCTGTGTCCCCAAACCAACACATAAACAGCAAACAAAACGTCCTTTCCAATGATATATCACTTTATATACCATTATCTTTATAATGATATAGAAAATTCAGCCAAATCACATTATTCAAAAGAAAGCTAGAGTGGCTGTATTAATGAAACAGAGTTCACTGCAAAGGAAATTACCCCCAAGCAGAGAGAAACATCACAGAATGGTAAAAGGTTCTATTTATCAAGAAGACCTTCTAAACACGTATGCAACATGCAAGAGCTGCAAAAGATGTGAGGCAAAACCAAACTGACTGAAAGGAGACCCAGACAAATCCATAAACACAGTTGGAGGTTTTAACACCCCTCTTTCAACAACTGATAGAACCAGACATATATTCACAAGGATACAGAAGATGTCAACAACACTATCAATCAATCAAAATGACATTTATGCACACTCTGACAAGTAGCTACAGTATATTTATATCCCTTTCAAATGTCTGCTGAATACATATAATACAGGTAATATTCTGGGCCATAAAGCAAACACCAGCAAATGTCAATGAAATAAGAGTATATTATTAGGAACTACAATGGAATCCAGAAAAAGAGGAGGAAAATAACCAAACATACAGAAACCTTAGCAACACACTTCTAAATAATCAACAAATCAAAGAGAAACCTCAAGATAAAATTTTAAAATGGCCCTGAACAAATAAAACAACAACACAACAAAAATCCACCTCAAAATGTGAAACACAGTCAAGAGGTTAAAGGGAAATTTATACTATTAAAGGTATAGATTCTAATAAAGAAAGGGGATCAAATCACAAATGTGAACTGTCCCTTCAATAGCCTAGGAAAAGACTAATATGATAAACCCAAAGGAAGAATAAGGAGAAGATACTAATGAAATGGAAAACAGAAAAATAGAGAAGTCAATGGAACAAAAAACTAATACTTTAAATGTATCAGTAAAATATTTAGAAAGCTTGACAAAATGAGTAAGAAAGGAGGTAATATGACCCAAACCAAGAATGAAATGGTTATCAATATACATCCTACAGTTTTCAAAAGGAAAATAAGATAATACAGACACAAACAACTCTACACAGAAATTTGGTGGCTTAAACACAATAATATGAAACCGACAATTTGAATAGTCCTATACCTATTCAGAAAAATTGATTTTCTTGGTGAAGAATCCAGGCCGTTTGGGCAGCACCGCAAGCCGGAGATTGCTCCGGACCCCAGACTGGGCCAACAACACCGGGGTGCCAGACGGAGAAGGTACAGCCAGCACGCCTTCTCCAGATGGAGCCCTGGCGACACTGAGCTTCTACTAACATGGCTCCGGTATACGGGACTGGGATATCTCCAAACCGTGTGGCCGCCTAATACCTTTCCTGATACACAAAATATATGCTCAGGAATGGCTACACCACTCCTGAGCATCCATTAACCCAGAGGCACAGAAACCAATCTCAGAATGCAGCGGCTGCTGGCAGACATACACCCGGACTCTGAACTAGGCTACGGCCCCGTGCAGCCCCGGGAGGGGAAGGGTTTCTGTCCCTCAGCCTTTTCCCTCCTGCGACAGCATGGCAACCACCACTGTTCAGAACCAATTGGATAGAGAGGTAGGAGTTTGCAGTGACGGGACGGGGTGCATGGAGAATCTTGCGATGGGAGAGGCAGAACCGGCCCTGCCTCCTTCCCAAATGAGACCCCGAGCAGTAGCCCATGTACAGCTCCTCCACTCCTGAACAGCCATGATCCCAGCGCCACAGAAACCAATCTCAGAATGCAGCGGCTGCTGGCAGAAATACCTCTGGACTTAATACCAGAATTCCAAATCTGGGCAGCCGCTTTCACGACCGTGCAACATCATATGCTCTTTGTTACCAACAATAGAAAATAAACAATCTAATGATGCCATTCCGACAGATCTGACTGTTGGGGGGAAAACTCCAAACAATGATAGTGAGTTTCCTGTCGAAAATTAAATGTAATCAAAGTAAGGAAAGAGTAAAGTGAAAATCATCTGCCACACAGGCAGAGGGAGAGTGGAAGGGAGGGGTATGCTGGGGTAATTGGTGGTGGAACATGTGCACCGGTGAAGGGATGGGTGTTTGAGCATAGTATGACTGAGACTCGATCCTAAAAGCCTTGTAACTGTTCTCATGGTGACTCAATTAAAAAAAAAATGAATAAATAGAAAATAAAAATTGATTTTCTTATTCATAATTTAGAAATTCCCTCAAAAAAAAACCACTCCAGGCTCAGATGGTTTTACTAGAAAATTTAATATACACATATTTTCTGGAAAACAGAAGAAAGGGAATATCTCTCAAATCATTTCATAGAGCTAATGTCACAGATACCAAAATCAACCAAGAAGATACTAAAAAACAACTACCACTATCCCTCAAGAAAATAGATACAAAATTCCCTAAATTAGCATACAGAATTCAACAATATAGAGAAAGGACTATTTGTTATGACCCAGTGGGCATTATTCCAGGGTTGCCTTCTTCATAAGGCATTCTCCCTGTCTGCATCTCTCGTATCTGATGCTCCTGTTAAGAGGACAACGTCTTGTCCATTAGGTTGATGCGTCTCTTTTAATAAGGACAGTTCCCCACCCCAGGCCCACCCAAAAGCACAAACTATACCTGTCATCCCTTGCTCATCGATTTGTTCGAGCGGGCACCAGTAACGTCTCTCATTGTGAGACTTATTGTTACTGTTTTTGGCATATCCAATATGCCACAGGTAGCTTGCCAGGCTCTGCCGTGCGGGCACGATACTCTCGGTAGCTTGCCGGGCTCTCCAAGAGGGGCAGAGGAATTGAACACGGGTCGGCCGCGTGAAAGGCAAACGCCCTACCGCTGTGCTATCACTCCAGTCCGCAAACTATACCTGAATCTTCTAAATAGAACATTTGAAAACGAGTAGAAAAAAAAGGAAACCAAAATAATCCCAATCATATAATGTGCTCGAGATCGCAAAATTATATCTAAAATATAAACAAAATTATATTATAGGTTGATGACTGCCAGAAGAAAGAAGGTGGATGTGAAGGGGAAGTTGGAGTGGCTATAAAGGGGCAACGTGAAGGACCAATTGCAACGGCGATGGGAAAACATCTGTCTTGGCGACATCAGTGTCAATATTCTGGTATTAGTGTTATACTATTGTTTTGCAAGATGGCAGTACTGTGGTAAGCAGAGGAACAGGAAAATGGATCCCTCCGCATTATTTCTTACAACTTCAGGAAAGCCTGTTAAGCATCCAAAATTAAAACTTTCATAAAATGTTCACCAAGAAAAAGAGGGCATATGGCAGAATTGAACTATTGCTATACAACGGAAAGCAAAAGAAGCTTGACACAAAAAAATCATATGTTATATCTATTTAGGGGTGGGGGAAGTCACACCTGGTGGTGGTCACGGCTTACCCCTGACTCTGAGCTCAGGGATTGTCCCTGGTGGGGATTAGGGGACCTTACGGGGCCGCCAGGGATCAAGCTACGGTCCGCCACGGGAAAGGCTGGAGCCCTATCTGCTATAGTTCACTCCAGGCCTGTGCTATATCATTTAATGCACATTCAAACATGGGCAATATGAGGGACTGGAGCGATAGCACAGGGGGTAGGGCGTTTGCCTTCCATGTGGTAGACCTGGGTTCAATTCCCAGCATCCCGTATGGTCCCCTGAAACCACCAGGAGTAATTCTTGAGTGCAGAGCCAGGAGTAAACCCTGAGCATCGCTGGGTGTGACACAAAAAAAACCAAAAAACATAAAAAAAACCCCAAAACATGGGCAATATGAAACTGATGGTGTCAGAAGTAATGACAGTGATTACTACTCCCAAGGCGAGCACGGGTAAGGAAGGAACAACAGAGGAACTTCTGGAGTGCTGAACTTTGGAAGCCTTTTTTCTTTAGTGCTGGTCACAAGGGCATGCAATAGATTACTAGACTGTGCCTTATGATGTGTATGCTTTTGTGTGTTGTGCTCTACAATGAGAGTGAGGAGCACCGTGCTGGGGGTGGAGAGCTTTACGTTTCAAGTCACAGCTTTGTACTTTCATTAATTCTAGAATAACTATTTATTGAATAAATAACAAGAGTTCAAGTTATCAGGCATGGTGAACTGGACTTAATAATGTGGAGGGTTTTTTTTTTTTTTAAGAGGCTCTACTGCATGAACCAATGATGACACGATGCCACTAGTTGTTGACTGTCAAGCTCTCCATCCTTTACATGCTGCTCTTTCATAAAAAAAAGGTTCTCTCTGTCTCCTACATTCTTCTAGAAAAGGCCAGAGGCAAATAAAAGCAAAATGTTAGCACTCCAAGTTCCACGAAAGAAGTCAGGCTGCTTGTTCTTCAGTAGAGGAAGTCAGAAGTCAAGCAGATAATTCCAACCCATCAATGTCCTCGGACCCGTGCAAAGCCCTCGGCGCACAACCCTTCCGACCTCATAATCTTTCACAGGCTTTTCAGCAGAGCGCTGGGTTCTCCACGGCCCAAGCGAGTACAGCAAACGCGGGGCTGCGGCGGAGAGAGACGACACAAAGCCCTCGCGCGGGCCCGGGTGCAGAGAAGGGGCGTGGGGGAGCAGGCCCACAGCGCCCTGGTGCACCGAGCCCGAGGGCATGCCCGGGACGCGCGCCGCCTCCACCCCCGCTGCCTCAGTTTACCTTCAGAAGGCTCTGGAGCGCAGCAAAGTGTTCCGCTGTCAGCGTGGCCATCTTCCCCGGGTCATGTGACCACGACCCGCGGAGGAACGAGGTCGCGTGACTCCGCCCTCGGCCGCGGGGCCTGCCGGGAATTGTAGTCTTCAAGCGTACGCCTTGTAGTCCTCAAGCATCTTGAGGTCCTCAAGACTCCAGGGCCAGGATGCATGTGAGAAGGGTAGAAGGTTCAACCTCCCACCACCACCGTCCCCCACCCCCACCCCGGTACCTGGAGCATCCAGGCAATGCGAGGCCCAGGGCGCGGGAAATTTATTTATTTTGCTGCCTCTTTATTGGGTCTAAAGGGGAAAGTTGTACATTCCTTTAAGAACACACTGATTGAGGGGAAAGAACCTGTAGGCACCTTGGAAAAGTCTCCGTTATGCAGTAATGAGCGTGTGACTGTACACATTGGAACTCTTGGAATTTGCCTATCACCACCTCCAGAGTGGGAAATTGCTTCCGAGTGTCTAGCCCGCTTTCTGTCTGAAGGATGGGAGGCGCTGGTATAGTTTGCCTTATCCCAGGGCAAAGGGATCGCTTACAGCAGCGTTTCATCATAGGTCACCCCTGTACTGCCAGGATGTTCCAAGGAGGGGGAAACTGGGGAAAATCGCATGTGGGCGGCAGCAGCATGAGGCTGGGGTGGGGGTGGGGGCCAACAGTAGGAAGTGAGAAGTGAGGAAAACAGAGAAGTAACAGAGAAAAAAAACTGGGATTGAGAAACACCGGCTTAAAGAATTTAGGGGCTTTCTCATAGCCAGCGCTAGGGGAGGTCTGTTTGAGGAGCAGGGGGAAAGTACTCACGAAAAGGGGTGAAATGAAGATATTCCCCAGAAAGCTCCCTTAACTGTGATGCAAGAGGGTCGTTTATAGAAATAACTTATTCTGCAAGGTAATCTAAATGACTGTAAGGAGGATTTTGAATGGGAATTTCAGAATTGTGGCTTACCCTGTGTTCAGAGAGTCCTTCCACTGAAATTGTACAACACTGGAATTTTGTTTTATTTTGGTTTTAGAGCCACACCGGGGGTGATCTGGAGCCATTCTTAGTTTGGGGTTCCCCAGAAATGTTTGGGGGGCCGAGTTCTGTCCAGGCTTCAGCATGCAAAGTATGTATTTTGCGGGAACTCCTGAGCCCTGGAATTTGGTTTTGAAGGAACTATCTGCTCCTTTGTCTTACAATCTCCAAATAGATCTTTCTCTTACACAATTTTAGTGTCTGGTTGACTCTTTGCCTCCTACCAAGCCCACACGAGTAATGAAATTTGGCTGAAAACAGGTTTGAATAAATTCAAGCTCAAGAAAGATGATCTAATTGTGAAATTCTAAATAATGCAGAGCTGCTGGGATAATGTGTCCTCTATCCTCTGTCTCTTTGTCTTTCTTTTCTTTACCTCCTATTTTTTTCTGTGAAGTGTTGTCTAAACTCAGTTTATCTTAGGACAAACCATAACTGGACTAGATTGAAGAGACATATATATAGTCACAGAGCTGATTCTAGTATGCTCTCTCTCTCTCTCTCTCTCTCTCTCTCTCTCTCTCTCTCTCTCTCTCTCTCTCCTTATTACTCTTTTCTTATCCAAGGATTCACAGGGCTGGATTTTTGTTTTCTACCATAAACACTGTAAGCCTATGGACTGTCTGTGTCCATAGGGCCAACGCATCTTGAATAAATTAAATGTTTGTTAAAGTACACACACAGCATATACACAAAAACACAAACACACCCTGCCACTAACGTGGTTTGACTGAGATCAACTTCTGCCAATTTCCCCCCTGCATATATTTTCTTATTATTTGTATGATCATCTCTTCTTGCCTTCTTTTTAAAAGATGGGCAACGTGAGTGCCAGCCTCCAAAATTACCCAGGATCCCTGTACCCAGTATTCATTCCTCTGTGGATTCCCCTCTGACATTGTACTAGGGTTATTATGTATGACCAACAGTAGCTGACAGACACGACGGTGTGTCACTGCTGAAAGCAATTATAAATGACTGTAACTCCTGGATGTTCTCTTGTCTGCCTGCTCTCTTTTTCTGGGATCTCTTGCTTTAGAAAGTAAACTGCCGGGGTGTGGTGTGAACAATCTTTGGAGTCGCCCGGGGCAACAGAAGTTGGCCAGCAATCTCTTTACTACTGAGTTTAGAACTCTGGCAGAACCTTGAGGTGACAATGATTTTATCGAACATTCTCGTGAGAGAATATGAACAGGACCATCAGGGAAGCTGCTCGTTAACTCAAAATCTATACGATAATGAGTGTTTGTTGTTTTAAGCCATTATGTTTGGGGTGACTTATCACCCATCAATAAGAACTGAGGCATGGAGGCAGTAACACACAAGAACTTTAGAATTCAATCTAAATTTCAATCTCAACCCTATCGTCAATTGTTGGACTTTTCTATCATATCTGTAAAGCAGGGCTGATCATTCCTTCTTTAGAGAGCATTCTGGAATCATAGGTACTTCCCAGTAGAGAAATACCCAGCTCTTGTTGACCTCGTTTGCAATAGTGTTAATGAGAGTTTCATGCATGTATTCCTCTAACACCACATCCACTATCTGAGTACTTATTTCCCTCCACCAACATCTCAAGCACATTTTCCACACCTCCTCTGCCACCAGCAGGTAAGTTCAACTCTGTAGATCAACGCTCCAGTTCTGCTGCCTTTGGTCATTTGTTGCTCCCTTACTGCGTATCCTTCCCTTACATATGTGAGATCATCCTGTATCAGTCTTTCTTCTTCTGACTGACTTCACTCAGCCCTCTCGTCCTATCCACAGTAGTAAATTGCATGACTTCATCTTTTCTGACAGCTTAGTAGTATTCCATTATGTATCTATACCATAATTTATTTATTCACTCATCTGTTCTTGGGCATTTGGATTATTTACAGATTTGGGCTATTATGAATAGTGCTGCAGTGAACATAGAGACACAAATGTCTATTTTTAATTTAATATTTTAAAATTATTAAATAGTGTTTTTGGGCCCTTGGGGTGGATGACAAGAAGTAGGATTGCAGCTTCCAGTGGCCTTAAAATATTGACACTAAAAAAATTACTTTCCCATTACACTTTATATAATACTGTGGTTTATAGAGTTTTTTATGATGTCTTGTTACAGACATTCAATATTCCAACACCAATCCTACCACCACTGCATCTTCCCACCACCATTATTTTCAATTTTCCCAACCACCCTTTAAGCCTGCCCCCAAAGCAGGCCCTCAATGATTTATCTTATATTGCTCATGATCAATGATTTGCCAAAAGAATGATCAAAAATGTTTCCTTAGAAGAAAAAAGTTAGTGAAGATTGTTATATCTCACTATGGAGCCATTAAGCCTTTGTACAAGAGATTACTAAAATGTTGTTACCGGTTAAGCCGTCTGTATTTATATTTTGTTAATTGAGTTTTGTTCCCTTCTACGTTACATCCCATCCAGTCTGGTGTGCTGTTTCTGGTTTACCAGTGTGTAGTGTTTGAAATATCACTCCAGGAAGTCCAAAATTTTTCATGGGGTGATACACCTGGAGTTAAATTTTTTTAATTAATTTATTTTTTAATTAGTGAATCACCGTGAGGGTACAGTTACAGATTTACACATTTTCGTATAAATCTTTTTTGTTTCCCTCATACTGGAGTTAAATTTTTAACGAGGTGCTGGCTTTTGTGCGTGTGGGTGACTGCAGGTGCCTTCTGGAAGTACAGGGAGATGCAGGGAGATTTAACTCACAAAACCTGCATACCTGAGTTTTTCAATAGATTAGATTCTGGATGAGGCTCCTCCGAGCAGTAGGGTCTGCCTGGGGGCGTGCTGGCAATGGTGGGGTGTGGAAGTTTTCGGCTGCTGGGGCTCTGTTTGGGCAGGTGTGAAGCTCACCCACCCCGTTCCCGGTTGCCCCAGATGACTCACTATCGACATTTTTATGGGATGGAACAGAACAGAATGTCCGCGTCTGTGCTAATGATTTAATCTCATTGCCTGTTTTTTTGGTTGGTTTAAAGGATTAATCAGATGTCTTTCAAATTTGGGATAATTGAATCTGTGCTTATTTTCATTTATTTAATAAGTTGCACGTGTCAAACTCCATCCTAAGCCTCCTGCTTGATTAGCTTTTCATATCCATTTTATGTGATACACTTATTTTATTATTTCCCTATTTTACATATGTGGAGACTGAGCCATAAAGAGCAACTTGCTCAAAAGTCATGCAGAGTGGTAGTGGCACAGGCCAAACTCTCAAAGTGGAGCAGTTCTGGGTTTGCACTGGGTGTATCTCTGTCTTCCACTTGCCAAAACACACACTTCTGCTCAGAGGTCTGCCTACCTTGGCTACGGTGTAAGAACAATCTAAGCCTATTTCTGGACAGTCCTCTCAAACGTATGATGAAAGATTTGATGATGAATGGAAGGGGAGCTGGGGCATTGGGGAAGTAACTCAGGTTCAACTCCTCCTTCCTGTGTATTTCTGGCAAGTTACTTCAACTCTCAGAACCTCACTTTTCTCATCTGTGAAATGGAAACAATATTTCAAATAATATTTCACCATTAGGGGGCGCTCAAGGATGATTTATACCCAAACAGGAGCCCAGTGATTCATATAGGGACTCCATTGTAGCTACAGGCAGTGATTTCCCCCAACTATCAACCACCTCAGCTGGCCCCGAAGTCCTGAGCCTGCCCCACAATAAGGGAATTTTTTGGCACACAGAAATTTCAGGGCAAACACTTGCCAGTTGGTCCCTACCTCTAGTTTGAGCCTCACACTTTTGAAGAAATCCATCTTTTCTGAGCTTTTTGTCTTATCTTCCCTATAGGACAGCTGTAAAGAGAAGAATATGGAAACAGTCTTTCTAATGCAAGGTATTAAGAGTTGCAACGTTGTTTATGTGGGAAGAGCTTACCCAGCTGTGCTCAGGGCTAACTCCTAGTTCTGTGCTCAGAGATCATTCCTGGCAGCGCTCTGGGAACTTAATGGGGTGCCAAGGATTAATGCAAGGCAAGCACCTTATCTGCTGTATAATCTTTCCAGTCCTCGCAATCTTAGTTTAGAGTTTTTTAAAGAGTTTCTTCTTTTGTGTGTGTGTCTGTCTTTATTGCAAAATTCATTCTTCTTTTTTTAAAGTTTTTTTCATCTTCATTGAGATAGAATTCACATAAATAATTTATTCATCTAGTGAGAAAATGAAGACTCAGGGGAAAAATCTTTTTTTTGTGTGTGTGTGTGTGTGTGTGTGTGGCCCCAAAACAAAACAAATTAACCCCTAGTTATACCACCACTCTAGCTGAAGTCTGTAGAGTGAATTAGCCTCTCTTTTCAAGCTTCGCTTAACTTAAGCTTTCCAACTCAGCCAGCTCTAGTTTTTTTTATTATTAATTCTTTTATTGATTCACCATGTGGAAAGTTACAAAGCTTTCAGGTTAAAGTCTCAGTTATACAATGCTCAAACACCCATCCCTTCACCAGTGCACATATTTCACCACCAAGAATCACGATATACCTCCTCCCTTCCCCCCACCTCCCCAGCCCCCCACCCGCATGTGTAACTGGTAAATTTCACTTTACTTTCACCTTACTTTGATTACATTCAATATTTAAACAAAAAATTCACTATTATTGATTTGGAGTTTCTCCCCCCTAAAGTCGATCTGCTGAAAAGAAAACATTTGGTAATTTGTTTTCCATTGCTGAGAATGAAGAGATATGAGGTCAGGAGGCCTCACTAGCAGCAGCATAGTTTTGGATTTCTGTATTTTAGTAACTAAGTCCAGAGAAATGTCTGCCAGGAATCGCAACATTGTAAGCTTGTACCTCTCAGCTACTTTATATTCCACATATGAGTGCGATCTTTCTATGTCTGTCTCTTTCTTTCTGACTCATTTCACTCAGCATGATACTTTCAGGGGGAAAAATCTTACTGCAGTCTATGTGTCATAGTGATAGAACTTGAATTTGAGGCTCACATGAGAACAATGAGTGAATTTACTCACAGGACAGTATCTGGTGCAGTATGGGGCTTCAGTGGATGCCTCTCTTAAGTATGCCTTACCATACTTAACATACTCCTGCAAGTATGTTCCATGACCAGACATTTGTCCCAGCCAGGTGGAAACTGTAGATACAACACAGGTTTGGAGAGATGATATCTGTTTCTTTTCAGTTCTAACTTGTGAGTCTCTGAAAACTAATTAGAAAAGAAGGGGAGTGGCTAGAGCGTTATTTGGGAGTTTGTCATGCCTCAAAGGCTTGTTCCGTCCTGAGGATGTCCCCTCCCTGGTACAGAACACCGTGGCTGGGAGTCCAAAGTTTCTGGTGGCTCTGATGAGTGAGGTCCAGAGAGCCTCAGACCTTGGAGAGCACCGTGGCCTCGTTTCTCATCCTCCCATCCCCATGAGCCACACAGAACAGGCTGCTAACACTCAGCATTGTCCTTGCACACAGGGCCCCTTTGTTTCCCAGCTACACAGAGCAGCGGGACTGTCATAATGGCCTTGAATGGCACTTTTCTCCCCTCTCTCCTACGTTACACTTGTTTTTGTTCAGTTTGGGAATCGTCAAAACAATGATTTCCTGCAGGGGGATTTGCTTTTCATCTGTTCCGCCTGTTTCTCCATCAGTGCTCAGGCCCCAGGCTCTGGGGAGCTGAGTGGGGACGCAGGCCCAGAGAGAGCTGGACCCGGGGGTATGTCACCCTCCAGGGAGGCTGAGGAATCATGGGACCTCATCCTGCCCTGCGCAGCGGGACCTGTCATGGAGAGAGAGGCAGAGCAGGTAACACCGGAGGAAGACTGAGAGCTGCTGGTGGGGAGTGGAGGTGGGTGGATATGGTCGAGCGTGGGTCATTTTATTAATTCTATTTTATAAATGACAGGTTTGGGGGTTCTAGACAGACCCTTTACTCAAGAGCTACTGCTTCTGGTAAAGAAACAAGCAAAAAAAAAAAACAAAACAAATGACGTCAAGACCAGAAGCCTCTCTCTGATTCCTGTTCAATGCTTCTGATATTTTTTTTGATGTGGGTTTATTGCTATGTTCCTTAACTACAGCTGCCATTGCTGTTTTCCTATATGTATCATATTTAGAGAGACATATTACTTTGTGTTTATTTCTGCATTGCTAGCTACAGTAACACATATGCAATGTGCTTCCCATTCCAGCTTGATCCAAACCTAGACAGTCTTGCAGAATCTGTGTTTTCTACAGCGTGCTTCCTACATAAGAACCCTTTGTGGTAATTTGAGGTTAGCACCATTTTCACTGTGAGAGGTTATAATGTATAATGAGAACTGTGGATACCGAGTCCTTACCTTGTGGCAGGCAATGTTACAAGGATTTGCATGTGTTTCTTTCTTTCTTTCTTTCCCTCTAGTAACCCTATTGAACAGGCACTATTATTATCTTGATTTTATAGATGAGGGCATTGTAGAATAGAGAAATTAAGTAACTCACACAGTTATCAAGTGGCAGAAACCAGGATCTAAACTCTAGAGTATTAAGTGAATTTAAAGTTTCCCAAGGCTGGTATCAGTTTGGAGTTAATCTCCTCTGATTATGAGGTATAGAGGTTTGTAGAATTTTTGCCTTTGATTTGTCATCTTAGGGAATATAAAATCTCTTAAATGATTTGTCTATTGTTCGCTTTTGCCTTGCTCTAAGAAAACAGAATTGTTCAATAGTAATAAGGACAGAATTGGGAATGACATTGATTATTAAATGAATGCATTTTTAATTTTACCGGAGACTGGGCTATGTTGTCACAGATGTGGGAGAACGTATATTGAATGAATGGGAATTATGGGCTTATATATTCAGGAAGTAATCTTTAGTGTTGCTTATCACTATCCCAGATATTTCCTCTGTGAAACCTCAAATCTTTCCTCCCTTGGGGATGAGAATTAGTGTAGATTTCTGATTCCTCTGCCTTCCCGTTTCATGCCAATGCAACAATAATATTTTTTTTTATTGAATCATCGTGAGAACAGTTACAAAGCTTTCCAGTTTAAGTCTCGGTCATACAATGATCAAACACCCATCCCTTCACCAGTGCACATTTTCCACCACCAAGAACCCCAGTATACCTCCCATCCCACCCCTCTCGCTCCATATGTGGCAGATGACTTCCACTTTTCTCTCTCTCCACTTTGATTACATTCAACATTTCAACAAAAGACCCACCATTATTACTTGGAATTTCCCCCAACAATCAGACCCACTGAAAAGGCATCATTAGATAATTAGTTTTCTATTGCTGATTCTGAAGAGCATATGATGATTTTGGATTTCTGATATTTTAGTAGTAAGTTTGGAGGGATTTTGACCAAAAGCTGCTGGGTTCCGAGACTGGTTTGTGTGCCTCTGGGATCATGGCCATTCAGGAGCCAGGGGCTGTTCATGGGGAGCAACTCGGGCCTTCTCAGGACAGGGAGAGGGGCCAGTTCCACACTCCATCCTGTGAGGCCTGTGTGTCATGTCACTGCAGCCTCATACCTGGCTGTCCAGTAGGCTCTGTAAAGGTGGCGGCCACTGTGATACCGGGGAGAAAAGGCAAAAGGGACAAACACTTTTCCCCACCTAGGGTGGCACAGCCCTATATTTTAATGCTCAATCCAGATGCATTTCTGCCAAAATCCGCTGGGTTTCGAGACTGGTTTGTGTGCCTCTGGGATCATGGCCATTCGGGAGCCAAGAGCCATTTGTGGCCGGCAACTCGGGGCCTCGTCGGGGCGGGGAGAGGGGCAATAATAATTTTTTTTTTGCTTTTTGGGTCACACTGGGTTACTCCTGCACAGGGGTTACTCCTGGCTTTGCACTCAGGAATTACCCCTGTCGGTGCTCAGGGGACCATATGGGATGCTGGGAATCTAACCTTGTGTGCAGAACCCGGGCAGCTAGTATATCAGGAACACAGTCTGAGATCTCCCCATGCCCAAGACTTGAACCCCTCAGCTTGAAACCTTCTCATTCCCCAAGCATAGCTTATCAATAGAGTAAGGACAGAGATGTGGAATATCTTTTTGTGTGGAATTGCATGTAACCTCTTACTAAACATTCAAAGAATAACTTAAACCTGTTCTTTGAGTCTTCTTAAAAGATTACTAAATACATTTTATGAAAACAATATCACCCTAATATCAAAATTGGAAAAGAAATATGCAACTAAAGAAAACTAGGGGCCAAGATCTCTCACAAAGACAGATGCAAAAACTATCAAAAAATAGTAGCAAATCAAATTCAACAATATATCAATACATCACAACTGAGTGAGCTTTCTTTCAGGGATGCAAGATGATTCAACATACACAAACCAATCACTGTCATACATTATATCAGTATAAAAATAAAGACAAAAGTCACATGATAATATCAACTGATGTTGAGTAAACATTTGATAATACTCAGCATCCACTTATGATAAGAATTCTCAAGAAAACTGAGACTAGAAGAACCATATATCAACACAATAAAAGTCATATACTGTAAGCCTACAGCTAATACCATGCGCAATGGTGAAAGATCAAAAAATAAAAATTTTAATTAGGAACAAGATAAAGTTGTTGATTTAATTTAATATTTAAATTGTCTATTTAATTTAATATTTGAGGAATTAGTTAGAGCAATTAGACAACCACAAGAAATGAAAGGAAAGTAGATTGGAAGAGAAATGAAATTATCAGTATTTTCAGATTATATAATAATATATAGGAAACCCTAAAAACTCAATTAAAAAGCTATTAGAAGAAAATTTAATAAGTACAGTAAAGTACTGGTTACAAAATCAATATGAAAAAATCACTTTCACTCTTAGATGCAAATAATAAATGAGAAGTAGAAAGAGAAAACAACAGAAGCAATCTCAGTTACAATTGCATTCAAAAGCATGAAATGCTTAAATATGTTTATCAAAGGAAATGAAAGACTACGTAGTAAAAAATACAAGACACTGTTTAAAGAAACACTAAGAGAAGGTTTCACTTATTTGTGCAATGTAAGGATATAAAATTGATGAAAAGGCTAGAGAGATAGTACAGCAGAGAGGGCTTTCACCTTGCAGGCAGTTGACTGGCTTAAATGTCTGATAACTTATAAGGTCCCCCTGAGCCCTGTCTGGAGTTATTTCTGAGCATTTGAGCATTTTGAGCTAGGAATGAGCCCTGAGCACAGCTGAGTGTGGCCCCCAAATCAAAATAAAACAAAATAAAACTGATGAGCAAACAAAAAGGTATGAATTAATAAGCTGATGGTCTTGACAAAACATTTAAGATTACTTGGAGGATGAGGATGGGAAACAGTTGCTTGACTTTAAAAAAGAATAAATAACTTGACACTATTAATGCTGCTTTTTTACATATTTGCGTCTAATTGCCTAGAATTTTACATTGAGCAAAATTGCAATTTTTTTTTACTCCAAGATTTATAGAGAATGATACAATATAGAAACAATTGCAAAGAGTGTAGGTAAAAGAACTTCAGCTGTTAATGATTAGCTTTCAGGAATTTTATTTTCCAGTAAAATGATTTCCTCCATATGCTTAACCATGATTGCTGTTTCAAAATGTACTACGAAAGGGGCGTGTGCATATTAAAAAAGAGAAGTGCATGAAACCGTATTGTATTCTGGAAAACCTTACTTGAGTCTAAAGGAGCATTATCCGCTCATCTTCTCACTCCTAAGCAGTGCTTTACCTAAAGACTTCAAAGTAGGTATCTTATTCCTAACTTCTTAGGAACAACTTTTTTGTTGAAGTTTTAAATTATTTTCTTGAAATGTCCAAATCCCAGGCCTGCAGCTGCCTGTCCAGTTCCAGTTGTGGGGAAGGGATGGTGATAATAGGTCTGGCAGCACGGGGCTGCCTGGGCTAGGTGGGAAGCTTCAGAGACCCTCGGTTTGGGGCTGTAGCTGACTCGGGTCAAGGCCTGCACTTCTGTCACCACAGAACCCTGAGACTACATCTGAAGCTTACAGGCACGACATGGAGTCTGGCTCTTGAAAGGGCCCCGCAGAGTGGTGTCTGGGCCAATGCAGCTTCTCCATGGGAGATGGGCACTTCAGGGGAGGCCACGGAGTCGAGGAAAGTGACAGAGTATAGAGGATTTCCACCATCTATGATCAAGGGTAATATAGGAACAGGATTCAGGAGAGAAGGGGGATGAAGGGCTGATAAATTAGTCTTGGTGGCTGGACAGTTAGCTTGGGCCGCAGGTGAGCACAAAACGTAAGAGAAGTGACCCAAGTGGGCTTGTCTTTTGGGAGGAGTTCAGGACAGGGCACTGGAGCACAGAATGTCTGACCCCTCGGGCTGCTGGACAGGAAGGAGGACTGCCACATCGGAAGCTGCAGGCAGAAAGCCAGACTCCAGACAACGAAAGCCAGAAGCCAAGCTGGGGTCTCAGGTCTCAGCCCTGATACAGGAAGACGCTAAGTGCTTTTTCTTGAGTGCAGGCGTCAGCTGGATGGGGTCCATCTAGGGAGGCTAAGACCTCCCTAGAATACCTGTGGTTTCTGAATGGGACCGCTGCAGAGATGCTGTGCCATCATCCAGGGACTGTGTGTCCATGCGCCTGTAGAACTAGGCTGTGATTGGATGAGATGGAGGGCATTCTTCTTTTATTGCAGTAATTATCCTGGGTTGTTCTTTCTTTCAGCAAATATCCTTCTTGCGCCTTTGTGAGCTGAACGCTGGGGAGAGGGAGGCAAAGGAAAGATATTCCATTCTTCTCAGAGCTCACAGCTTGGAGCTTGGAAAATTGCAATTTGAATGCAGTGTGGTAGAAAGACTGCAAACAAGATTTGGGGACTGCTGGAGAAATTTGGATGTAGGGCAAGTATTTAGTGATCTTGAGAATCTTTTTAGGTACATGTTTAAGTTAGGAGAATGCTTTACGTTTTTTGTTTCCTTTTTTGAGATGCAAGTTGAGCTATTGTGAGAGTAGTGATATTGGTAATATACTTGGAAACAAAATGAGAGAGAGACACAGAGAGAGAAGAGAGAGAGGGAAAGGGAGGGAAGAGAGACACTTTGGTGAATCATTGCCAATTATCAGGGATATATAATAAGAGCTTATTCTGAAGTTGTACCATTCCTTTTGCTTTTGGTTTATCCTTGTGACATCATTAATAATGTCCATTTGAAAATACAAAGAAAAGGCCTGGGGATGACCCTGAGGCATGAAGCTGCAGTGTGATCCCTGGCACCACTCCACATAAAATATGACAGTATGAGATCCCCAGTTCACTATAAGCAAGCACCTGCATGCACCACAACTGAACTGTGTGCCCCCACCACCACTATTATAAAACAAAATCAACTGTGTGAAGGAAATCGGGGGTGGAGAAAGGGTTAGCTTTGTGGAGAATGCAAAATGGGTCAGCTCCCTACAGAGATGTCTCTTGGAACCCAACCATTGACAATGTTACAATTCCAGAGGACCTCTCATAATTTTCATAATAAGCAATAGAAAATAAATTATCTAGTATCTGCCCCTAGCAGGCAGGCTTGAATGGTGGTGGGAAAATCTGAAATAATGGTGGTGGGAAGGTGGTGGGATTAGTGTTGAAATCTTGAATGTAATTAATTAATGCGAAGAACCTTATGAAAATAAAGTTAAAAAAAAAAGAAACTTTGTGGAGAGCGTCCTGGCAGAGGGAATAGCACTGAGAAGGCCTAGTTGCTAGATGAACATAAAGACACTTACTACGAGACTAGACTGCGAAGCAGAGGATCACCAGAACGTGAGGGTGGAAAGGTGGAGAGGCTTTGCCTCATCATGTGAGATGAGTAGGCGATTTGGGATTTTGTTCTGATTCCGATGTAAGCAGGAAATCCTTCCAAATCCATAGCTCCATCCTGTCTCGATATAGATACAGCCTTATTTCTAGGAATATGAGATAGAGATCTCTCTTTCACAAACTATGTTTATATTTCATTTCAGAAGAAGTAGCTAACTTGTCAATCTATTGGGGTTTGACAGTCACTTTTTTTTTTTTGCTTTTTGGGTCACATCGGGTGGTGCACAGGGGGTTACTCCTGGCGGTGCTCAGGGAACCAGATGGGATGCTGGGAATCGAACCCGGGTCGGCCACGTGCAAGGCAAATGCCCTACCCACTGTGCTATTGCTCCAGTCCCCTTGACAGTCACTTTTAAGTGTCCTAAGCATTTCAGCTACATTTGTTCATGATTCTCCATGGCACCTTTTTCAAGTACCTGCAAATTAGTATATCTGCTAATTTGTGATTAGGACCACAAAGCTGATAGAGCCAGGAAGGTTCTGACTCTAAAATCCAAGTTATGACCAGTAGGCAATACCTCCTCTCAAGTCCAGACGGCGCCCCGTGCAGGGAAGGGATGTCAGGGAAGCAGGGATCAAGGCTACAGATTGCTTAGGAGGATCCAGAGAGTGGCAATAGAGACTGTGGAGATGACATAATGGACAGGGCAGAATTATTGGAGAGTGAGATCAGCAGGGCTTGGTCGCGGTCAGGTTGCAGGAGTTTCCCAGCATGCTACTTAATCCACACCTCACTGAGGACCTGCCCCATCTAGGCCGTTTGAAGTGGGACAGAGTCAGAGAACGTGCAGCCTGCAAGAGAGCGGGTCCCGGTCGGCCTCCATCAGTGGGATACCTGCCCTTTACCCTGTTTCCTTCCTTCCCTGCCCTGCTTCTCCTTCAGGGCTCTGCTAACCTCCATTCTGATGCATTTTGGTATTTTATTTGTTTAAATTCTCCTGCAGCTCTGGAATCTGCAGGGCATTTCTGTGCCCTGAGTTTAATGGCTCAGAGCACTCTCCACCCCAGCATGCTGCCAGCCCCTAATTATGGGATGTGAACCCCTATATTGTTCTACCAGAAGTCATCCATCCCTGCTCCCTTCAGAGGGCCCAGTGGGGATGTGTTATATAAATATTGAAAAAAATGATAGAAAAATGCTTGTCTATGCCCTTCTAATAAGCTTATCGATTTTTTAAGGCCTCCTGAGGCATGAATACAAAATTCCCTGCTAGTAATTGGCTACTAGATTGCTGTTCATGGAAGAGTGGCGTATGGATCCGGGTGAGTGCCCACCAGAGCAGGAGGAGGTGGTCTGACCTTCCAGATAATCCACCACAGAGAGGGTGCCCTTTTGAGAGGGACTTGTCCTCACCTGAAGTGACAGGCACTGTGGCCAGGAGGGGATCCTCTGGATCCTGGAACCCATTTATCAATTTCACTTCATTTCTCTCAGAGCTTTAGTTTTTCTTGCCAGTGGTCCCAAGAATTCCAAGTGTGTCTGTTTTTCTTTATCAAAAATGATACAAAGCCAGAGGGATAATACAGGGCACAAGGTTTTTGTCTTGCATGCAGCTGACACCAGTTCAATCTCCAACATTACATAGGGTCCTCTGAGCACAGTCAGAAATAATCTCTGAGTACAGCTGGATGTGACCTTCCAAACTCAAACTCAAGAAAAATGATAATACATCTACAGAGGTCTTGCATTTGGGAATAAAACTAGTTCTGAGAGATTCCTATCTTCTATTCCTCTCTAAAGGAGTTGTTCATTTAGCAGCAATATTCGGTTAGCTGCTCTTATGGACTACTTCCTGTTCTAGTGCTACAATACAAATCTCATGCATAAGAATGTAAAATATCTCCTTTCCTGGGACTTACTTTTTAGGGAATTTGTGAGAATTTTTGTGTGTGCTTTCTGATTCATATCTAAACATGAGTATTTATATCTGCACAAGTCTTTATGTATATCCATATCAGTATTTATATCATTTATATATGTATTATTTTAATCAACATCTACATTTATATATTTTACCTATATCCATATTTATATAATTTGCATCTGTGTCTCTATATTTTATCATTTATGTTCAAATCTATATATCATTGATATCTACAGTTATACCTATGTCATTTATGTCTACTTCTGCATCTGTTTCACTCCTATCTGTGTATTTAGAATGGCACCATACATGATTCTGTGCCTAGTTTTCTTCACTGCATTGTATTAGGAACTTGCTCCATATCAGCTTATAGATCTTCATTATTTGACTGCTACATGATGGTCTTCTGTAGTCACAAGCCCCTTATGATAAACCTTTAATTTATTCTAGTTTTTGTCTCAGATAGAAAAAAGTTTGCTGAATCAAATTTCCTTTTGCATATACTTTTGTATGCACAATGTCCATATGCTTATCGAGTAACAATGGGTAAAGTAATTTCTCCATGCCCCAGTTTCTTCATTTATAAAGCAAGGATAATAATAGTGTCCTGCTCTATTAATTAATCAAAAAAGTGTAAACTAAGTAAATGAGATGCCACTTCATATTTGCTGGGAAGACTGTAATTAAAAAGGCAGACAGTTGCCAGTGTTGGCTTGCAATGACATGAAGAAGTTGGAACCCTGTATGTGTCTGATGAGATTTGGAAATGGGAAGAACTAGAAAAAAAGTGTGACTGCTCCTAAAAAAAATTTAACATAAAAATATCCCTACCTTTCTAAGACTTACTTTCTAGAGAATCTGATGTAACAATTCTACTCTGACATATTAACTGCATAAAATGAAAACACATGTCTTCACAAACAATGTGTACCAAAAATTCATAGAAGTATTATTCATAATAAAAAAGAGGAAGAAAAATTATACATGTCTACTGATGAACAGAAAAAGTGTAACCAAGTATACTCTGAGGTATTATTTCATATTAAAATCTCAAGTTTAATTTGCTCGGAGAAGGGCCAGGTTCCATGCCTGACATCACATGTACCCCCTGATCAACACTGGAAAACACACCCAAGCACAGAGCCAGGAATCAAGCACCTTTAAGGTTGGCCCCCAAATCATCAACAAAAATAAGTATTAATACATGTTATGGCATAAATCCATCTTGAAAACACGATGCTAACTGAAGGCAGCCACTTATCGTGATTTCATTTATGTGAAGCACTCAGTACAGGCAAATGCAAAGAGACAGAAAGATTGGTAGGAGGCACCCTGCGGGATGGGAAATGGGGTTGAGGTCATGATCAATGAATGACTGCTTATGGACAGAGGATTTCTTGGAGGGAAGTAATAAGAATATTTCTAAATAGATTGTGGTAATGGTTACATGAACGATGTGAAAATCTACCAACTACCATTAGGTTGTACACTTTCAGCTGGTAAATTTATGACCCAAGAATTGTATCTCATGTTACCTTATTCTACACTCCACAAATGAGTGCAGTCCCTCTATGTCTGTCCCTCTCTTTCTGACTCATTTCACTTAGCATGAGACTCTCCATGTCTATTCATTTAAAGCAAATTTGATGACTTCATCTCTCCTAACAGCTGCGTAGTGTTCCATTATGTAGATGTACCAAAGTTTCTTTAGCCAGTCATCTGTTCTCGGGCACTTGGGTTGTTTCCAGATTTTGGCTATTGTGAACAGTGCTGCAATGAATATATAGGTACAGATGTCATTTCTACTGTGCTCTTTTGTATCCTCGGGATATGTTCCCAGAAGTGGTATTGCAGGATCATATGGAAACTCAATTTTTAGTTTTTGAAGGACTGTCCATATTGTTTTTCAGAAAGGCTGGACCAGTCAGCATTCCCACCAACAGTGAAAGAGCATCCCTTTTCCCCTACATTCACGCCATCACTGGTTGCTTTTGTTCTTTTGAATGTGTGCCAATCTCTGTGGTGTGAGATGATATCTCACTGTTGTTTTGATTTGCATCTCCTTGATGACTAGCGATGTGTAGCATTTTTTCATGTGACTTTTGGCCATTTGTATTTCTTTTTTGAGGAAACTTCTGTTCATTTCTTATCCCCATTTTTTGATGAGGTTGGAGGTTTTTTCTTATACGATTCTACTAGTGTCGTGTATATCCTGGATATTAATACCTTATCAGATGGATTGCCCCATAGCTGGAAGCCTGCTTCATGAGTGGAGGGGAGAAGGAAGATGGAATAGGGAAGGGATCATTAAGAAAATGATGGCTGGAGAGAAATGCCTCCAGACTGTGAACTAAGCCACGGCCTCAGGCCGCCCGAGGAGGGGAAAAGTTTTTCTCTCTTGGCTTTTCCTTTCAGGGGAGCGGCGTGGCGACCGCCATCTTATAAGGCCTACTAAACAGAGGTACGAGCTTGCAATGATGCAATTTTTGGCAGAAATTTCCCTGGACTTACTTACTAAAGTACAGAAATCCAAAACTTCATATCTCTTCATTCTCAGCAAGGGAAAAACAAATCTTCAAATGTTGCCTTTTCAGCAGGTTCGATTTTGGGGGGAAATTTCCAAGTAATAATAGTGAGTTTTATGTTGAAATATTGAATCTAATCAAAATAGAGAGAAAGTAAAGTGAAAATTATCAGCTACACAGGCGGGGGGTTAGGGGGTAGGAAGTACTGGGGTTCTTGGTAGTGGAACATGGGCACTGGTGAAGGGATGGGTGTTTGGGCATTATATGACTGAGACTTACGCTGGAAATCTTTGTAACTTTTCACATGGTGATTCAATAAAAAATTAAAAAAAGAAAAGAAAATGATGGCTGGAGGAATCAGTCAGGATGGGAGATGTGTGCCGAAAGTAGATAACGGACCAAACAGGATGACAGTGATACAGTTGCTGCTGTATCACTGTCAGTGTATGTGTTGCAAGCCATAATGCCCAAAAGTAGAAAGAGAGTATGGGGAATATTGTCTGCAATGGAGGCAGGGGAGGGTGGGAAAGGGGGGTATACCAGAGATATTTGTGGTGGGGAATGTGCACTGGTGGAGGGTTGGGTGTTTGATCATTGTGAGATTGTAACCCAAACATGAAAGCTTGTAACTATCTCATGGTGATTGATGGTAGCACAGCAGGTAGGGCGTTTGCCTTGCATCCAGCCAACCCGGGTTCGATTTCTCCATCCCTCTCAGAGAGCCCAGCAAGCTACCAAGAATATCTCACCCACACGGCAGAGCCTGGCAAGCTACCCGTGCCGTGTTGGATATGCCAAAAACACTAACAAGTCTCACAATGGAGACGTTACTAGTGCCTGCTCAAGCAAATCGGTGAGCAAAGGGATGACAGTGAAACAAATTTAAAAATTAAAAAAAATTGTTTCTCAACAGAACTATTATTTTCAATATAACAATAACTCCATCATGAGTTGTGAAGATTACAGTGATGACATAAAAGTGTGTAGGTCAGGCCTGGGCATCCTATACACTATGAAACTACTCTTGTTGCTGGAGACTAGGTTGCTAGAAACAGAATCCTTTGGCTAAAGGGGTTGCACATTTTCTTTCCATTCTAGTTTTTCATTCTCAAAGACTCTGCAAAGTAGCACTCTGAAAAAAATGTCTCTACTAATTCATTCTGAGCAGTGTGTGCAGGGAAACCTGGAGTTTTTCCTTTTCTCCTTAGAGCAGCAACTGTATCACTGTCATCCCGTTGTTTATCAATTTGTTCGAGAGGGCGCCAGTAACGTCTTCATTTGTCCCTGTCGTGTGCTAGTGTAGCCCAATGGCGTCTGCTCATTCCAGGAACATGAAGAGCACGTTATTGTTGCTGTTTTTGGCATATCAAATATGTCAAGGGTAACTTGCCAGGCTCTACTGTGTGGGCGAGATACTCTTGATAGCTTACTGGGCTCCCTGAGAGGGACGAAGGGAATCAACCCTGGGTCGGCCGTGTGCAAGGCAAACACCCTACCCACTATGCTATCGCTCCAGTCCAATTAAATCTTATAAAAATATAAAATAAAAGTAACCTTATATCAACCTCTCCTTGATCATCCTTCTTAACGCCGGCATATTGGAGGCTCTTTCGGTGTCAGGAGAATGAGGCCCATTGTTGTTTCTGTTTTTGGCATATCTAATATGCCACGGGTAGCTTGCCAGGCTCTCCGAGAGGGATGGAGGCTTTTAGGGTGGCCTCCAGTCACCCTTACAGGTGTTCCCATGGTTCACACCATATTTGAACCCTGTGAAATATGGTGCAGAAATTATGGAAAGTGGGTATTAAGTGTCTTATGGGGTGTTGGTCCGGAAAGTGGCCTGGAGCATGGCGGTCGCGGGGTAGTGGAGGTAGTGGAGGTTGGCTGATAAGGTATTTATCTGGCGAGGGTCGGGTGGATCCTCTGGGTTTGATCCCTGGGGTGCCGGAGATTGGAGGAGGCAGACAGAGGATCTTGTTTCCAGGTCTATATTCCCAATGAAAAACCAGCAGGACCGTTCTGTGTACTAGAAGGGAGATGTCCATGACATCGGCAACTATCACCCAATCTGCCTGTTGTCCGTCATCTACAAGTTGTTCACTCGAGTCATCCTGAATAGAATAGGCAGAACACTTGACAAAGGACAACCATGTGAGCAAGCTGGGTTCCGAAAGGATTTAGCATGATCGACCATATCCACACAGTGACCAAGCTCATTGAAGTTTCGTGAGAGTTCAAGATGCTGCTTTGTCTAACGTTCATCTATTTAAAGAAGGCCTTTGATTCTGTTGAGACTGAAGTGGTCATTGAAGCCCTAGCCAGACAGGGCATTCAAACTCAGTACATCAAGATCCTCCGAGAGCTGTACTTATGGATTCACCACTAGGATCTCACAGTTCTACAAGGATTATTGACATAAAGAGAGGGCTTCGGCAGGGTGACATCATTTCACCAAAACTCTTCAGTGCCACATTCGAGAATGTCATGCAATGACTGGAATGGGAAGGAATGGGACTGAAGATAGACGGTCGGCAACTACACCACCTCTGCTATGCTGATGACATCGTTCTCATAACACCAAACGTTAGCCAAGCAGCACAAATGCTGGCCGACTTCGACCTCGAGTGTGGAAAAGTCAGACTGCAGCTGAATCTCACCAAAACAATGTTCATGAAAAATGAACTAGTCACTGACGTTCCATTTGCTTTCAACGGAATTAGCATTTCCGAATGCAGCAGCTATGTGTACTGGGTCGAGAACTCAACATGAAGAACAACTTGGCGCCAGAACTGCGCAGGAGGAAGATAGCAGCGTGGAATGCCTTCGAGAGCTTTGAAGAAGTGGTTAAGAGGATGAAGAACCTCCGGCTTCAGGCACATCTTTTTGACTCTACCGTTCTACCTGCACTAATATGCGCCTCAGAGACCTGGGCCCTTACGAAAATAGGATGAGAACCCTATTCGGGTATCCCAGAGAGGAATAGAAAGAGCTATGCTTGGAGTATCACATTTCACTCAAGTGAGAGAAGGAATCCGGAGTTCCAACCTCCGTCGACGGTCAAGAATCAGGGACGCTGTCTCATTTGCCAAGGCATTCAAAAATCAGATGGGCTGGACACATAGTGCAATTCAGAGACGACTGCTGGACTAGAGCTGTTACTGACTGGATTCCACGGGATGTCAAAAGACCGAGTCTTTGTCAAAACCCTGAATGAATTGTTTGAGGCTCTTTGTGTTCCTGGAGTGAGCAGATATCATTGGGCTACACTAGCACACTACAGGGACGAATGGAGATGTTACTGGCGCCTGCTCGAACAAATCGAAGATTAACAGGATGACAAGTGATACAAGTGAACGTTATATATACTCTTTGTCCTTTGTAGGGGTTAGTGGTTAGAGTGGGAGTTTTATACTTCTCAGTTCACCCTAAAAAGGACTCCAGTGAGGTTTCACTGCAAAGTTCTACATGAAACAGCCAGAGGGTGACAACTGTAAACAGAGGGAGGGACTGACATGGCAAGTCTCCTCCCTGGGTTGTGCTTCCTTGCTCAGTGGAACTAGAGAGCACAGGAATAAAATTCATTCCCGACAGTCATTTGCAACCTCATCAGGCACCAGATGCGACAAAATTGCAAATGTTTCCTTCGCATTACTATCATCCTCATAACAATTCTTGGACACAGGTACTGAGCCAAGATGGAACTGGAGAAGAAAAGTGACTTCACCAATGCCGTCCCTCTTAGGAGTGACTGAGGAGATACTGCTAAAGAAGACTTTGGCTGTGAGTTGAGGTTATGGACCAGAATGTTTTATTGTCTCATTGGAAAAATAAGGACCAAATGAGGACCAACTTCTGGGGACACAAATTCAGTAGTTAATGGTGTTTGGGGGACACCGTTCTTTTCAACTCTCTCTTTGGCCATCATCCTGCAGTTTCTATCTTCTGGGATAAAGCTCAGTTGGGGCATCTAGACCAGAATACGTCTCAGAGAAAGAATAGAAGGTTAGTTTCTTTCTAAAAGGTCTCTCTTTAGCATAGAACTCCCCCCTCCAGCCCACCCATGAAGCTCTTTCCACGGCATTCAGCAGGTATACTCTCTCATGAGCCCATTTTAAGACACTGTTTTCAAATCATAAGAGATGGCTTGGATTTCCTCTGTACTACCAAAGGGAATGGAATTACCTCTGGATCAATCAAGCCTTATCTTTTGGGAGGAGCACCATAGGTGAGTTGTGTTGGAGGGTCATTATTCCCTCAGGAGGGAAATCTTTGGTTTGGTTTGGTTTGGTTTGCTTTGGGGGCCATAATAGTAGGTGTTCCTGGGCTTAGTCCTGGCTCTGCACTCAGGGGTCTCTCCTGGCTTAGCTGGTGGTAACCGTATGGGGTACATGGGAACTGAACCCAGGTCCAGTGTGTGTAGAGCAAGCACCTGACCCACTGTACTATCTCTCCAACCTATTTTTTAAAATTTTTTAAATTTTATTGAATCACCATGAGAGAGTTACAAGCTTTCATGTTTGGGTTACAATCTCACAATAATCAAACACCCATCCCTCCACCAGTGCACATTCCCCACCACCAGTATCCCGGGTATACCCCCCCTTTCCCACCCTCCCCCTGACTCTAAGGCGGACAATATTCCCCATCCATCTCCCATCCCAACTAACTCCAGTGACCATATGGAATGCTGGGAATTGAACCTGGTTCCTCCATCCATCATTTTCTTAGTGATCCCTTCTCTATTCCATCTGACTTCTCCCCTCAGCTCATGAAGCAGTCTTCCAGCTATGGGGCAATACCTCTGGCCCTTGTATCTACCATCCTTGGGTGTCAGCCTCATGTAATGCTACCCTACACTCCACAAATGAGTGCAGTCCCTCTATGTCTGTCCCTCTCTTTCTGACTCATTTCACTTAGCATGACACTCTCCGTGTTTATTCATTTATAAGCAAATTTCATGACTTCATCTCTAGGATTGGGGTTTCTTGAGCAATATTAGGCTTCTATTTGAAAGGGAGAAGAGTAAATGAATATTTCGGAGGTAGGGGCAGTGGTGTGAGAGGGGATCCAACAGAATCCAATATAAGGGAAGACTCAAACTTCTATTATTAAACTCAAGTCTCTACTCTGGCTACAGTACCACAGCTCGTCAAGACTTCCATTGTTAAAAGCTGCTAGAAATAGAGTCTATAAATCACCCACAGTTTCTTCTTTCTGGGTTCTCAGGTCCATCTTCTAAGAAGGCAATCTTAAAAATTTGACACAGAGCAGATGATTATGAGTAGAGTGGTTGATTTTTAAATATCCCAGTCTCAACTAGATAATTCCACCTTGGAGTCTGGGGTCTGGGAGACGACCACTTTATACGCCCCTCTCCAGAAAATGACCTTCAGGGTCATCTCCTCTTAGCAACCTCCAGGACTGACTTGATAGATCTATAGATTGATTGATAGGTTGATAGGTTAATAGGATAACATCAGCTTTTAGATTAGACTTTGGAAAAATGTTGTCTGACCGTCGTTCACATTTTCAGGAAACATGATAGATACTATATGAGTCCAAGAGTTATTTTGTTGTGTTTTGGTAGATCATTTGTTTTGCCTCCAGAAGTTGTCTCACTTTCTGACTAATTTCCTTTAGCCTAATTGCCTCATGTTCCAGCCATCTTGTTGCAAACAGCAAACAAACATTTTGTTCTCTTCTGAATAGCTGGGCAGCATTCTAGTTTAGTTACTTGTCAATGAACGTTTAGGTTATTCTCATATTTTGACTATTGTGATTAATGCAGACATTAATATAGGGTTTCATATAATTTTCAGCTAACGCTTCCGTATTATTTGCATAAATACTTGTGCATCACTGGATCATATGACATTTCCTTTTTGTTTGATTTTTGTTTGGGGAATAATCCTAGCACAGGGCTTTCTCCTGGCTCTGCACTCTGTGATCACTCCTAGAGGGGCTTGGGGGTAATTTGGTGTGCTGGGGATCGAACCCGGACTGGCTACATGCAAGGTAAGTGCTCTATACTCTGTATTGTCTCTCCAGTCCTTGCATAATATTATACTTTTGTTTTTGGTTTTAAGGGATCACTAGATTATAGTCAAAATGAACTGCACCAATTTATATTCCCATCTACAAGGTATTAGAGTTTTTTTCTCCGTTCCCTTACGAACACATATTGCTTACAGGTGATATTTTAGAGTGCTCCCCCAATGGGTATGGATGGTGTGGAGACAAGCTTTGAGAACATGTGCCATCAAAGCAGTTCCTGAAAGAGGAAGTGATAAGTTTTAACTGAGGGAGAAAATGAACTGAAGATGTTTGGCTGAGATTCTTGGATCAGCCCAAGAGAATTTTCTATAAACTGTTCTCTGACCCATTATCGCCAAACAAACTTTATAGCCAAGGAATTGCTAAATAATATGTTTCATCATTAGTAAATGCAGTATAATGTAGAGTAAAGAGCACTGAATATCACGTGATCTGGTACCATAATTCAACTTGTGTCCCTTTTGTGGATTTGGGTAAGTCATTTAGTCTTCAGGAACCTCGACTTTCCTTATCTGGTAATTGAATCTGGTTATAAAAACTAATCACATATATGTTGGGTTTTCAAATTGTTTTTCAGTGAGTGAGGGCTTTTTTGGACAATATATTATATATATGTGATCATTGAATACTATAGTCAGTAAAATTATTCATTACTTTCTTGGTACCAAGTCTTCCATTACTAGTGAAAGGCATTCTCCCAAAGTTTTTAGAGATCCTGACAGCCCAATCTGAAAATAACTTGTACAGTGAAAATCCTACAAAAGTTAGTGGTGATGGTGGTATCAGTATGTAAGATTTCATTCTCTCATGAAGTTATCTTAACTTCACTTTCTCCCAGATATCTCTATTGAATCTCATCTGAAAACCACAGATTTTTGTCTGTGGGAATTTCTGCACTTTCAGGATGGAAGGGATGAAAGACTCCAACCAGTCAGCCAGAATTCCAACTCAGCATGTCTGTAGAGCTGCTGTGTCTCACAGTGCCTTTTCCCATTTGCTCACACAGCAATTCTCTAACTGGTTGTCACCATTTGAGCTAAGTACCATACCACCTTGATCTGGAAGTCTATTAAGTCTGTTGCACATCATCAAAGGAGCACCTCATCATTCTGTGGAGAGCACAATTTTTCAGCTTACTTTTAAGAGTTCCTGTTTGTCTAGCCGTTGTTTCAGGACCACAGCCTTAATGATACTTGTTATTATTGTTGTTTTAATGGGAGCTATATCCCTGGTGCTGGGGTTGAGGTGGAGGGTCACTTTTGAAGATGCTCAGTCTGGCAATGGCTTGAGGGGTTCAAGGCTTGGACCCATTAATGTTCAGAGCAAGCAGTACTAGAGGGTAACCAGAGCTCTAGTGCAGGGCTGAGATGGAACTCATGACCTTGCACATGCTAGTACCTGCTCTACCACTTGACCTATGTCCCTGGAAGAGTAACAAGGGTATTTCTTCTTTTAAACTCACTGCTCTGTGTCTTATGAGTCACACACTCTAATAAGAATTTGTTCCTTGAGTCCAGCCAGAGAGCATTAGAGAGAAATAATGTGGATGTCTCCATTTGTATTCCCCTATAAGACAACACTGACACAAACTACTTAACACAGTAGTAGTTTATTTTGATGGTAGAGAGATACTTTTAGAAAAATAGGAGCATGACTGAAGCGAGGGAAGTAGCCAGTATATGTGCTGGCAATGAAACAGCAGTGTGGGAGGCTGAAGCTCAACCCTCTTAGGAACCTCTGGGAACTCGCATGAGACATGTATCTCATGGTTTCCCACCCGAGAGGAAAGGGAGCTGGAAAGTCATTTATACACCAACCTCTTAGAAGCAGAGCTGCTCTTAGGGAATTACCTTCCTGACTTTTCTATTCACATGTGTAAGCAGAGTGCAGAGAGTCAGAGAATGTGCTTAGCTATAGAGAAAAATGAAAGTGAGAAGGTTCGAGGGGGAAATGGGCAGGGCCTTGAGCATGCCATACAGCAGTTCTCTCTGTACCTCACACACGGACTTACCCTTGCCATCCTTTAGATTCTATTCTATCACTGCTTCTTTTTTTTTTTAAGTAACAGATTTTATTTAGAGGTTTCTGAGGGAAGGAGGAAGGGATAAGTAGAAAGGAAAAAACAGTAGGAATAACGCGCTCAAGAGAGAACGCGGGCTTCTCCAAGGGTGGAGGAAGCTCTACACACATCCTAGCACTGGACATGAAAGCATGAAAGTACACATCTCAAGTGGGGAGATGCGGGCGACACATGTGCTTGGGCACCACATGTGCTCGGCCACGTGGGCACAAGCAGCACATGGGCTCAGGCAGCATATATGCGCGCTAATCACGGCTTCTTTAAGATGATGGACAACTATAATTTAAAGTAAAACAGAGTCAGGGATGTGGCTCAGTGGTGGATTATGTAAGAACCTAGGTTTGAGCCCCAGGAAAAACACGCACACATACACACACATACACACAAAACACACACAAATAGTACAACTATTAAAGTAAATCAAAAGTCTGGGAACAGAATTGATGGAGCAGAATCCATTGCTAAGGGAACTAAGAACCTCACTGTGTGATAGTTGGGCTGAAGGCCACTGTTGATCTCCCTTTACCCCATATCCTAACTCTTCTTCTCCCAGTTATCACTTGCAACTCTCTGCATTACTTTTTTTGGGGGGCCACACCTACAATGCCCAGGGTTTACTCTTGGCTCTGCACTCAGGAATTAGTCCTGGTCGTGCTAGGGGGACTATATGGGATGTCAGGGATTGGAGTCGGGTTGGCCACATACAAGACAAATGCCCTATCTGCTGCTTCACCCCCATATCAGCACTGCTCTTGCATTCAAGAAATTCAGGTTTCCAGATTTCCATCCTACAAACATCTGAGCGTTGGGTTAGTGGGCCATTGGCGAGCAGTGGCTACTGCAGC
Source organism: Sorex araneus (assembly GCF_027595985.1). NCBI lineage: Eukaryota > Metazoa > Chordata > Mammalia > Eulipotyphla > Soricidae > Sorex > Sorex araneus. The sequence continues at coordinate 138,142,937 of NC_073307.1, forward strand.
TCCTTATTCAAGTTACCACTAAACTTGGAAGCACAATGAGGGATTCCCAGAGATCTTCTGACTTCCAGGCATAAGCCTTTGCCCTTACTAAATGATCATATATTAATCAAACTTGACACTTCTCATAGCAATTCCTTTCTTTGTGTGCTAGTGTATTAGGAATTAGGCGTACCTAAGATCAGGTGTCAATGATCTCTTTCAGTGTTGTGTGGCTCATGCTATATTCATGATAGAGACATTGTCTTCTCCCTACCTGTACCAGCACCAGCCGATCTTTTTATTTATTTATTTATTTTTATTTTTTTTTACAGTTACAGATTTATACATTTTTGTGTTCATGTTTCTCCCTTACAAAGTTTGATAACCCATCCCTTCACCAGTGCCCATTCTCCACCACCCGTAAACCCAACATCCCTCCCTCCCTCCCCAGTCCCGTCTCCCCCCACCCCACACTGCCACTATGGCAGGGTATTCCCTTTTGTTCTCTCTCTCTGATTAGGTGTTGTGGTTTGCAATAAAGGTGTTGAGTGGCCATTGTGTTCAGTCTCTAGTCTATATTCGGCCCGCATCATCTTTCCCCCACATGACCTCTAACCACATTTTACTTGGTGTTCCCTTCTCTGAGTTGCCCAGAATGAGAGACCAGCCTCCAAGCAATGGAGACAACCTCCTGGTACTTATTTCTACTATTCTTGGGTGTTAGTCTTATAGTCTATTATTCTCTATTCCACAGATGAGTGCAATATTTCTATGTCTGTCTCTCTCTTTCTGACTCATTTCACTTAGCATAATACTTTCCATGCTGATCCACTTATATGCAAACATCATGACCTCATTCTTTCTAACAGCTGCATAGTATTCCATTGTATAGATGTACCAGAGTTTCTTCAACCAGTCATCTGTTCTAGGGCACTCGGGTTTTTTCCAGATTCTGGCTATTGTAAACAGTGCTGCAATGAACATATAAGTGCAGATGTCATTTCAACTATACTTTTTGGCTTTTCTGGGATATATTCCCAGCAGTGGTATTGCTGGGTCAAATGGGAGCTCAACCTCTAGTTTTTTGAGAATCGTCCATATTGTTTTCCAAAAGGGCTGAACTAGCGGACATTCCCACCAGCAGTGTAGAAGGGTCCCTTTCTCCCCACATCCTCTATAACAGCGGTTGCTTTTGTTCTTTTGGATGTGTGCTAGCCTCTGTGGTGTGAGGTGGTATCTCATGGTTGTTTTGATCTGCATCTCTCTGATGATTAGTGATGTAGAGCACTTTTTCATGTGCCTTTTGGCCATTAGTATCTCTTCCTTGGTAAAGTTTCTGTTCATTTCTTCGCCCCATTTTTTGATGGGGTTGGATGTTTTCTTCTTGTAGAGGTCAACCAGTGCTTTATATACCATTGATATCAACCCCTTATCTGATGGGTATTGTGTAAATATCCTTTCCCATTCTGTAGATAGTCTTTGTATTCTGGTCACTGTATCTTTTGCGGTGCAGAAGCTTTTTAGTTTAATGTAGTCCCATTTGTTGATCTCAGCACCAGCCGATCTTGAGGGTGGGCGAATGAGAACTGCAAATGTGAGCTATTGAGAATGATGACAGGAGGAGCCATTCTCTCTCAAACCTGTGTTGAAGCCTGTCAATTCAAGTCTGTGAAGTATAGCTCTTGGTTGCAAGGCACCAGGTAATAATCCTTGGTTCAAAGTATGCGCTACTCATGAAAAAATGCTCCACATCGCTAGTCATCAGGGAGATGCAAATCAAAACAACAACGAGATATCATCTCACACCACAGAGACTGGCACACATTCAAAAGAACAGAAGCAACAAGTACTGGCATGGATTTGGGGAAAAAGTGACACTCCTTCTCCATTGGTGGGGATGCCGACTGGTCCAGCCTTTCTGGAAAACAATATAGATAGTCCTTCAAAAACTAGAAAATGAGCTTCCATATGACCCCGAAATACCACTTTTGGGAATATATCCCAAAGATGTAAAACAGCACAGTAGAAATGACATCTGTACCTAATTAATTCATTGCAGCATTGTTCACAATAGCCAAAATCTGGAAACAACCCAAGTGCCCTAAAACAGATGACTGGTTAAAGAAACTTTGGTCCATCTACACAATGGAACACTATGCAGCTGTTAGGAGAGATGAAGTCATGAAATTTGCTTATAAATGGATAGACATGGAGAGTATCATGCTAAGTGAAATGAGTCAGAAAGAGAGGGGCAGACATAGAAGGACTGCACTCATTTGTGGAGTACAGAAAAACATCACATGAGGTTGACACCCAAGGACAGTAGATACAAGGGGCAGGGGAATTACCTCATAGCTGGAAGACTGCTTCATGACCGGAGGGGAGAAAGCAGATGGAATAGAGAAGGGATCACTAAGAAAATGATGGCTGGAGGAACCAGTTGGGATGGGAGATGGATGCCCAAAGTAGATAATGGACCAAACATGATGACTGCTCAGTGTCTGTGTTGCAAGCCATAATGTCCAAGAGGAGAGAGAGAGTATGGGGAATATTGTCTGCCTTGAAGGCAGGGGGAGGGTGGGAAAAGGGGGGTATACCCGGGATATTGGTGGGGGGGAATGTGCACTGGTGGAGGGATGGGTGTTTGATCATTGTGAGATTGTAACCTAAACACAAAAGCTTGTAACTATCTCACGATGATTCAATAAAATTAAAAAAAAATTTTTTAAAAGTATGTGCTACTATGGAAGCACTCCACTGAGGTTCCACCTGGAATGTCAACACAGCATAAGCTACATGGAATAGGGAGAGAGCAGAGAATGAAGAGGTGAGTTAAGGGAAGACAAGACAAAATCAGTTTTGGTGGTGGGGGTTGGGGGATGAGGCACACTTAGTAGTATTCAGGGATTGTTCATGGTCTGGGGCTGGAGCGATAGTGCAATGGGTAGGGCATTTGCCTTGCACACAGCCAACCCAGGTTTGACTCCTCTGCCCCTCTTGGAGAGTCTGGCAAGCTACCGAGAGTATCCTGCCCACAGGGGAGAGCCTGGAAAGCTCCCCAAGGTGTATTCGATATACCAAAAACAGTAACAACAAGTCTCATAATGAGACGTTACTGATGCCCGCTTGAGCAAATCGATGAACAACGGGATGACAGTGATACAGTGATTCATGGTTCTGTGCTCAGGGATCACTATTGTCTGTGCTCAGGGGACTATAGGGGTGCCAGGAATTCACTATAGTTGGCCACATTGCAAAATAAATTCCCTGCCTCCTTGGCCCCAGGGCAAGGTTAAATCAAAGCACAATGGCTGTTAATACAATCAAAAACATCCAATTTAGGGACCGGAGTGACAGCACAAGAGGGAGGGCATTTGCCCTGCACCCGGCTGACCCAGGTTCTATTCCATATGGTCCCCTGAATACCATCAGGAGTGATCCCTGAGCCCAAAGTCAGGAATAATCCCTGAGCATTGCTGAGCATGACCCCCAAAAGCCAAAAAGCCAAAAATACTCCCTCCCAAAAGACATCTGATTTGTCCTAATTCCTTTTCCCTTTTTATAATTGCTACGTGCTATTGGTAATGATAACAGTTCAGCATAACTATTTTTAGTAAATCCTATAAAGAGATAAGAGAACAAGCATTTACTGTTTCTTGGCAATAAATCTTACACCAATGGGACATTTTTACAACTGCAGGTATGAGGGAAGTCTGGGGAAAGTGGATTAGGTTAACAGAGACTGTTGCTTGACTCTAATGGACCCAGCCAGAGACAAAGCCTCCCTACCTGGAGTCCTTTTGAGTTAATCGGATAAACTGGGTTGTCAGATTTGGCCAAAGGTGCAAATGAATTGTACATTTTTTAAATGAGCTCCATGCAAACACAGTAAATATTTTGAGAAGGAACAATGGTATATGTACACAATGAAATACTACTCAGCTATAATAAAAGATAAAATCGTCGGGGCTGAAGCAATAGCACAGCGGGCAGGGCATTTTCCTTGCACGCGGCAGACCCGGGTTCGATTCCCAGCATCCCACATGGTCCCCTGAGCACTGCCTGGAGTAACTCCTGAGTGCAAAGCCACAAGGTAACCCCTATGCATTGCCAGGTGTGACCCAAAAAGCAAAAAAAAAATCGTGCTATTCACTGGAATGTGAATGGAACTAGAGGCCATCACGCTGAGTGAAGTGAGAGGGAGAGAGACAAACACAGAGTGCTCTCTCTCACATGTGGAATATAAAGAAAGATACCCAATGGTAACGGACCCTGAGAGTTGTCATCCTATAGAATTGAGTTGGTCATGGGTGTAAGATATTGGGGCGGATCTTGAAATATTGGTGGAGGTACACTGACATTGCTTGTGGTGTTGGAATGTTGTATGCCTGTAGTTATATTATTAATCAGAATGCCAAAGTAAAATTTGGGAGAGAATAAAACACAGTAAAGTATTTACTCTGTAAAAATTTCCTAGTTCAAGATGTCATTCCCTCACCCCACCCCACCCTACCCAGACTGAAAAGCAGTGGAATCTTTGGGAAGAGGTGGCATAGTAAAATCTTACTTAGAGTAGGGCTTTTGCTAAGTGTTTTATTTCTCTAGCAGATCTTAGTGGTGAGAGTGTTGGCAATTTGGATGCTCTTTAAACTCTCTCCTTACTAATTGAGATATAGGCATAAGGAGTCAAGGTTATCAACCTACAAAGAGCAAAAAGTTGGATACCAAATAAATCTTCATCAAAATAGCAAAGTTAGGTTAATAAAATACATCCATTAAATGAAATACTATGCATCCCCGAAAATAAAAAAAACTACTTTCTCTGAATATTCATATGGGAAAGCTACAATCAAATGTGCAAGAATGGGAGACGACAACATAAAATTTCTGTATGTATATATAAAGAAGGTTTGGAAAGAATCACAAGAAAATATTCTCAAAATAGAGCTTGGGGATGGGCACAGGGTGGACAAAAGCATACATGGGAATGAGAGTTTTTCACGGAAAAACTATATTTTTATAAAATGCAAATATATTACCTACAGATGTCAAAGACCTAGAGAATTAAAGAGGAAACACACAGAGGGGTTGGTTGGAAAGAGTTGTATTTTTGAGATTACCCCATTCTTTTGTAATTGTCCCTCACTGTAAGGTGTCAGAATATCCCGCTTTATGACTTTGAGGAAGGGAGATGCAAAGGATTAGGTAGAAGGAAGATAAGATCACAAAAAGAAGGAACAGAAAATGAGGTGAGTAGTCTGCTTGAATACTTCTCCTACTATTTATGTCACAGGTGAGTGTCACGTGCTCAGCTTATGGGATGCTGGACTCTGTGCAGGTACTTTTGCACCCGAACTTTCCCACTGCTCAGTTCTGTACAGACAAGAATGTTGTACGCTCTGTTGACCTGTCTCTAGTGGCAGCCACTTAGGAGCTAGTACAGAGTGAGACTCCGCATCAGCGTCAACCTATGTTTCAGTCCTGGCTCTGCCCCTCACTAGAGATACGGGCTTGCATGTCTCATTAATCCCTTGTGAACTTTACTTTCTGCACGTGTAAAGCAGGGATCATCTGGGCGCCCATCTCACTGTTAGGTATGTCGCCTGCAGAGTGTGTGCAATGGCACCATGGTACATGATCCGTAACTCTGGGTACTTATGTTTACTCATTTACTCATTCTGGTGGTTTTTTTTCATGGCCAGGGGCACAAACCCTGAGTCTCAGTGGTAGGAGCTGCATTTCCAGCCCAACCATCGGAATGGAATAGGCAGGCAGGGGCTCTGCGGGGGAGCTGCTCAGCTGGCTGATACATCCTCTAGGATTCCCAGGCAGTGCCATATGCTGCTGTGCAGCTGCGCTCATAGAACACCCCATCGACGTTTCCGCCCTATCTAATTACCTAGGCAATGGCTGCATGCCGTTGTGAAAATGACTCTAAAAGTTAATGGTTCCTCTAATAGCAGAACCTTTCTCCTGCTTTGCAATGGCACCAGAGCCTTAGGCTGACTTCTTTCTGCCTCCTGCAAGGAAGCTACAAGTCCAGACTGAGCACCTCTCCTCCCCACACACACACCTCTCCCCTCTCCCACCTTCCTCCATGCAGAACCAGGAGTTTATTGAGAGTTCTGCTTGTGAGAACCAAATAAGACCAGGGTGAGAAAGAAAAAATGAAGTGAGTGTTAGCTCTGTTGGGGAGGAATTCTTGCTTGCTCTTGGGCTGTTTGCAGACCTAGCTGGCAAAAAAGGTTGTCAGTCACACCAACGTCTGAAGATTCAAACATTCAATTTGCATGAGGATTCAAAATGCAATTGTATGTGGTTTAGCAAAGACCTCATGCATCATAGTTTTGTCCAGGTCCCCCAAGTTCTGCCAGAAAAAGCGTTTGGTTGGGTTGCCAAATGGCGCTCGCTTTTGCAAGCAGCGGGTGACCCAGGGATGAAAGATCTTGCCCTTCTCTGCCAGTGGGCAGGGAGGCTGTGCTCCAAGCACAAGGTACCAGGGGCCAGACATCCAAACTCTGAGTCTTTTCTCAATCCCAGTGCCTTATCCTACAAGAAAATGCCAGCCTTGGAACCCAGCACCAAGAGCCTCACTTCTTGTGGAGGCCATTCCTCCTGCCTTGAAGATTCCTGCAGAGAATGAATAATGCCCACTCTGGAATTCCAGAGTGTAGACTAACAAGTGTGACGATTAAATTATTCCTGGTTTCTTCTCAGTGAAGTGGGTTAGGAAGGCGGTTCAGAACTCAAGTTCTGCAACCAGAGAGCCCAAGTTTAAGTCCCACTTGGACTTCTGACCAGCGGCTTCATGGTTTTTTGACCCAGTCACTTAATTTCTCTATGCCTTGGAGTCTCTTTTGTAAAATTTCTATCAGAATAATATCTACTCTCTAGGGTTGTTTGAGAGTTCCATGAATTCATAAGGATAGAAGGTCCGTTTCATCGTCAGTGATGAAAGTTTGGTCTCACATACCCCGCCCTATGTCCCTTTCTTTGTTTCGTTCCGTATCTGATATGAAAGGGTTTTATTTCATTGCATGTTGTGCTTGGCAAAAAGAAATTGCAATAAGCTTCTTATTGCAAATTGCAAATGATTTATGTCACTTGGATGGGAAGCCAGCTGGCCCCTTTAGGCTTGGGACCTGGCATCCACACGAGCACATTCTGTTTCTGCTTTATAATAAGCTGGGTGTGGACTTCTGGTTTGCTTAGTTACCTGAATAGAATCTGCTCGAGTATCATTGAACCAGGTGGACTTGACTGATCATATTCTGCCGAAGTCTGAGGAGGCAGGTGTCTATGGATATAGTCTGGCGCACACACACACATGCCAACCCACCACTACAAACAACTTCTTCCTGAGGCTTGGCTCTTCTCTGAGGGTTCCCCACCATGCCCTTTCCCCCACACCAGCCTCCAACGTTCTTTCTCCTCTCTCTCCCTCTTGGGAACTTTGCTCTTTTTAATTAGCAGTGCTGTCTGGCTCTGCCCCAGCTCCAGCCCACAGACTTACCACATCATACCCGACATCTCCAGCTTGATTCATTAGATGGATACAGATGGTGCTTTGCCCAAAGGGACCTCAAAGTACTTTGCAGACAGCCAAATACCCATTCTCCTATTGAATCCCACTATTATTTACTAGCTCTGTGATGGGGGGCACGTTACCCAACAAGTCAGCCCCTCTCACTCATCTGAAAAGTGACGATAAGGGCAGAACTGATGGGGTGTTTTGAAGACAAAGTAAATCTTGCCTGTGAAACATAGAACAGTGCCTGGCAGGTAGTGGGAAAGCCATATGTACTTGTTGAAGAAATGAAAAGCTAAATGGGGTTTCCTCTAGGGAAAAACAGTTGTCGATAAACTTATATGATGAGTGTATAGTAGAAGGCACTGAAACACAAATGGGTCAAGAGTTACTTGTATAGTGTTGGGAATTTTTGAAAATTTCTCAGTCGCTTTAACTCTTCTAATTTTCTCCATTATGAAATGGAGATAATAATAGTACCTATTTATGTGAGTAGTGGGAAGATTAAATAAGATGATACATGTAAAAAGAGAGACTACTTGGATTTAAAAGTGTAGAAAACTGTTACAATTAAATCTGTTTCTTCTCATTGAGGTTTTAGGATAGAAAAAATCTATTGGCCTTCTGCCACAGTGGCAGGGCGGGGTGGGGGGAGATGGGATCGGGGAGGGTGGGAGGGATGCTGGGTTTACTGGTGGTGGAGAATGGGCACTGGTGAAGGGATGGGTTCCCGAACTTTGTATGAGGGAAGCATAAGCACAAAAGTGTATAAATCTGTAAATGTGCCCTCATGGTGATTCACGAATTAAAAATAAATAAATTAAAAAATAAAAATAAAATAATAAAAAAAAGAACATTACAAAATAAAAAAAAATCTATTGGCCTTTTCTAGCATACCATTCAAATTTGCTAAGTTCACATATATTTAGGGGATCCCAGTGTGATTTGACCAAAGCTTTAGTTAAGATTTAAGACAGAAATAATAAAACATTTAGAAATTTTAAATCACTACACAATTCATAAACTTACGAATGGTTCTCTCTTGATATCTGGTTTAGAAAATCTTTCAGCACTGCTAGCTTTGTAGTACTTTCCTTTCATCAGCTACGCATTAAGAATTAATTTGGAGTATGAGTTAATAGCTTAGCACTCCTGGCCAGCGTTCCCTTTGATTTTGTGTAAATTGTGAGCAATTGTCCATAATCCACGAGCAACTAGTTATGAAGATGGAATATGCATGGCTGAGTTTAGTGTTGTGATCTTAATAAGACTTAGAACAAATTTAATGTGACATTGTAAAGGGTGAGCAAAATCAATATTGTACTATGGGATAATTAGACATAAACGTGGTTCACATAGATGACTGTAAGTTATCTTGCTCCAAAGAAGTCCTTCCATCATTTGCTACAGGAAGAGGAGTGAGCGACTTAGGAGCATAAAGGAGCAAGGAGGAGCTTTAGAATTCTCCTAAACCCGGAGAATCTAGTAAACTCTCTTTAAGGATGAGATCTGGGTAACTGGGAGCCTGATGTTTGTGACCAGGGTATGGTGGAATCAACTTCCTTTTTGGTCCATGTAGAGATTTCAAAGCAGAGAAAGCTTTTCAGTCCAGGTCAGGGATGAACAAAGACAGTATATGTTTTAGGTATTGAGGACAGAGAAAGACAGTATATATTTAGGTATCGAGGGCCATGTATTGGTTTTACAATGACACAAGTCTGCTATTGTAGGGCAAAAGCAATCATAGACTACGCAGACTTCAGGGCCTGGCTAAGTCCCAGTAGGAATGCATGGATGCAATTTGTAGATTCCTAAACTAGAATAAAGCTCTGAATGGGAATCAAGAAATGGGAGAAACCAAAGCAATACTTTTCCTTTCGGGCTGGTACCTGAGTTGAAGGATCAAAAAAGAGGATGGGAAGGAGTGTCACAAGGATATTTCAATCTCCCTTTTTTCTTCTCCTCCTTCCGAGGGTTTAATCTATATTCATGAAGGTCACTAGCTAGAAAGTTGATAGAAACTAGAAAGTGTGGTAACTGATTGGGATCCACTTAGCAATTTCCTGATTTGACTATGCGAACTTGGATAATTTGTTCACTGCTCTGACTTCATCTGTTAAACTGAGATAATGGAACCTGCCTCATAGAGTTGTGAGGATTAAATAAACTTTGTTATGTCATTGTCATTGTCATCCCGTTGTTCATTGATTTGCTCGAGCAGGCACCAGTAATGTCTCCATTGTGGGACTTGTTACTGTTTTTGGCATATCGAATACACCACGGGTAGCTTGCCAGGCTCTGCCATGCGGGCAGGATACTCTTGGTAGCTTGCCGGGCTCTCCAAGAGGGATGGAAGAATCGAACCCCGGTTGGCCGTGTGCAAGGCAAACACCCTACCCACTGTGCTATCGCTCCAGTCCCTATATAAACTATGTTAATATAATTTTATCTGTTTTTACATTATTTGTGGATACTAGGAAAATTATATACTTGTCTTATACATTATTTTCATCAGACAGGCCTAAACAAATCACATCTTTGCTTTAAGTGCAGAGTGGAATATGCAGGTTTCTTTTGAGATCCCATTAATCTTTAGCCTTTTCAAATGCTAAATGGAATATCACTGTGTTTCATATGTGTTATCAAAAGATTGATGATTCTAATGCACTTTCAATTCCTTATAATTTACATTGCATGATCATGATCTTCACTATGAAATTCACTTTATTTAACTCCCTCAAACTCTTGATTATCCCCAATCTATCACCTGTTTACAAAACCAAACCTCAACTACATTTTGGCAACTCTAGTACTCATGGCATATTACAAATTAGAATAAAACTTTGTTATGTAAGCTGTGTAATAATACATGACAACATAGTGTGTATTATATTTTATTTATTTGTTTCCCTCTTTAAGATTTTTATTAAGACACAATATTTACAAAGTTGTTCAGAATAGAGTTGTTTCAACCATACAATGTTCTAACACCAATCCCAGCATCGGTTTCCTCCTTTCCTCCCCCAGTTTTACCATGTCACCCCCAACCTCCAGCCTGCCCCCTTGGCATGCATATAACAAACTTTTAACACTTCTTGCAAAACTGGTTTCAAGGTTATTAATTAATTAAAACTGTTGCCTGTCCATGAAGCTCTGTATTGTATTTTCAAATATGAATGATAATCCAGCTGTTTAGATAATTCCTCGTGAGGTGTTTATTTTGTTGAGTTTTGGTATTCCTACTTTCTTTCCTGACATGTAGAGTCTCATTTGATAGATTTGCTGTCCATATTATGGGCTTTCCTTATTATGTTCCTTTAGTGATCTTACAGCTTGCAGTATTTTGTTTTTTGATTTTTCCATGTTGAGTATTTTGGTGTTTTTGTACTTGGGTCTATTTGTGCTGGGACCTTTGGGATCTCTTGGGTCTTAGTTTTTATATTTCTCAATTCCGGGAAATTCTTATTGATGATTTACTTAGCTATGTTTCTTCATCACATTTGCCCTCCTGCTCTTCTGATGGTTCTTATACTGTTCCTCTTGAACTCAACCATAGTTCTCTGGTATACTGTTCATTTTAGTTATTTTCAGACTATTTTCTACCTTTTGTTGTTTCCTAGCAGTTCCTACTTCTCATCTTGCAGCTTCTCAATCTTTTGCTCAGCTGCTGCTAGTCCACTATTCAGTGCCTCAATTGAGGTTTTTTTCTATCACCTGCAATGTTGTTCATTTATGTTTTTTCTGATTGTAATATTTTTTTCACTTCTACCCTTATACTTTATGTTTTGTTGACTACCTGTGCCATGTTTCTTTGAATTTGTTAAATATTCTCATCATGGTGTTACTAAAGTCATTGTCAGAGGATTTACTGGGCTGGTTCATGTTCTTTGTGTCACTGGTGATATTACTTACTGAACTTATTGGTCTTCTACATGTTTTCCCTATTGGTTTTCTAGAGTTCTTGCTGTGCTGGGGGTGAGTCTTTGCAGTTGGAGCCCCTGGAAGATACTGAGGGGTTAGGCTGGAGGTTGTTTTTCTTCTTCTCCTCCTTCTTCCTCCTTTTCTTCTTCCTTCTCCTCCTCCTCCTCCTCCTCCTCCTCCTCCTCCTCCTCCTCCTCCTCCTCTTCTTCTCCTCCTCCTCTTCTTCTTCCTCCTCCTCTTCCTCCTCTTCTTCTTCTTCTTCTTCTTCTTCTCCTTCTTATCATTCTTCTTTTTCTTCTTCTTTTTCTTCTTCTTCTTCTTCTTCTTCTAAATATAGAAGTACTGCTATTTATTCAGCCATTGATTAAAATAATTGAATTGGATATGAATTCCACATTACTTTTTTTTAAAAAATGTTTTAGTTGGATATCTGCAAGATAGACCATTACAAAGCTGTTCATAATTGGGTTTCAATCAGTCAATGATCCAGCACCCATCCCATTACCAGTGTACATTTCCCACCATCAATGTCCCCCGTTCCCCACCACTACCCCTACCCTCCCACCCCCTAACCCCAGCCTCCCTTTATTGGAGGCACTTTCCTTCTTGCTCTCTTTCTCCTTTTCCTTTTATCCATTATGGTTTGCAATACAGGTGCTATGAGGTCATGGTGTTTGTTCAGGGAATTCAGTATTTTTATTGGGATGGAAAGGCTGGAGTAGCTTTTCAATTGGGTGGAAGCTTTGGGGTGTGGATGTGACTGCCGAGGCTTCCAGAAGTACAGGGAGGTGGGGTACCCTAACTTCGAGAAATCTTGGACATTTCAGTTACAAAACCTGCACACCAAAATTTTCAGCAGATTATATCTTGGTGAGGTCCAGCCTGAGACAGTGGAGTCAGGCCAGGGGGTATGGTGGCGATTTTGGATTGTGGAAGCAAGTGGCTGCCAGGGGTTCTGTTTGGCTGGCCCCAGGCCAACCTTCCCCCCTCCAATTTACCCCAGTCTGTTCAGCCATGCACAGGTCCAAGCTTAACTTCAACTTTTGATCTCTTCTGAGATTTATTTATGGGTCTCTGAAGTAAGGCTGGCAGTAGAGCTTACAGGGTTGCGCTGGAGTTGGTTTGTGCAGGTGACTGCCAATGCTTCCATGAATATTGGAAAGTGGGGGGAGGTAGCCAATCCCAACTCCGCGAAAGTCTGGAAATTTCAGTCATAAAACCTGAATACCAGAATTTTCAACAGATTATATCTTGGTGAGATCTGTCCTGAGACAGTGGAGTCAGGCTGGGGTTATGGTGGCAATTTTGGATTGTGGAAGTAAGTGGTTGTTGGGGGCTCTGCTTGGGCGGGCCACCAGGCCAACCTATCCCCCTTTGATTTATCCTAGTCTGTTCAGCCATGTGCGGGTCTGAGATTAACTGTGACTTTTGATCTCTTTCAAGATTTATCTGTGGGTCTCTGAAATAAAGCCAATAAATGAGCTTCTATAGCTGAACTAGAGGTGGTTTGTGGGCATGGCTCCACATATCTAACTTTCGGTCGTTCAATTTCTTGGTAAACTTGGTCCTAAGATTTTGGGGTGTGGCCAAAGGCACGGCAGCAATTTTGGGGTGTCAGGAAGCCTGAAGTCACCATCAGGCTGCTGATGCACTCCCCCCCGAAGGCACCATACCCCCTGTTTTTTTTTTCTTATCTGCCTGTCTTCACTGAACAACAGGAAGCATAGCTGTGAGCAGTATGTGATTTTTGTTGAGTAAGTGGCCATGAGTTCAGGAGCTATGGTGTAGGCTCTTAATATGGTTCAGGTGGGTGTGGAGAGTGCTGGGACCCAACTGATAGGGTAAGGTTAATTTAGGTTCATTTACTTTTTGTTTAGGGGAGTGCACCTTGTGAAGCTCATAGCTTACTCCTAGTTCTGTGCTCAGGGGTCATTCCTGGTGGTGATGGGGAAACCATAGTAATGCTGGAGATTGAGTCAGGGTTAAGACCACAGTGACTGCATGTAAGTCAAGTGCTTTACCTCTTATACTGGCTCGTTAACCTCATAGGTTCATATCTGGAAACATACCTGGAAAGAGTACACGTTTGGAGCTACTATCAACTATAGCTCATTAGGAACACTGAATGCAGAAATCTTGGGATGCAGAAGACAATGTTAGAACAGGATTTCAAAGCTGTCTACATCATGGTCTTAGATGGAGATCTGAGCAACCAGTGCATTCTAGGCACTGCAGGGCATAGACAGATATCCAGTAAAATGAAGTGAAATTAAGAATTAAGAACAGGAGATGTGGGAGGGAAAGGAGTTGGAAGTGATGAGAAATCACAGCAGAAAAGAAAGTTTAAGTTTGGTAACAAATATCAGGCACTCAAATATATCTAAAGTGTTCATGGGAGCTTGGCCTATTGAGAACTGGTTTCCTCAAAATTTCCCCTATTTTTCATTATAACAACTCTAATAAGTCCATTTTGCAATGATATTTTTATGGCAGAAGCATTTAATACCCACTTCCCCCAACTCCTGATGGAAAATATAATGGACTATTAACTTTTGAATAGGTACTATATGAAGTAAAGGGAATGAAGAAAATTTAGAAGTGTTAGTGAAAACTGAAGATGGTATATTCCATGTCAAGATTATAGAACTAGTCCAGCCTAGAATCTTCTTTTTCTTTAAGGTTCTGTGTAAGTCATATTGAACGGCCCATTCCATCAGATCAAACTCTTCTTTGCAAGTAATTGAAAACCAAAGTTAGAGGCTTAAATGATAAAAGGACGTTTTTAACTCTCATAATTGAAAAATCTAAAGCATGGATGACCACAGTAGTTTTCCAAAAGCTCAAATGAATTAAAGATTGGGATTTTCTCCATATCTTTGCTTTGTCTTCATCACTACTGAAGTCATACTTTATTTATATGCATGACATAACTTTTAACCCCTAGGATCTTCCAATTCTCCCTTCATGGAAAAAAAATAAAATAAAATAACATCATACTTATGCCCCTTGTCCTAAGCTAGAAGTCAGAAAATTTCTTCCGAAGTCTTTAACTGAGGCCAGAATACCAAGTTTCTCATTGGCCCACTCAGAGTCACATGTTTGAACTTCAGCTAACTGTTCTTGGCCAAGTGTCTAAAGATGACTAGCTGTAGTCGTCAATATCAAACATGGAGCAGAGTGTGGAGTTCGTTCTGCCCAAATTGCAGAGTTGGAATTGAGGAGTGGATTCTCTGACAAAGGAACGGTGCTAATTGGGGAAGCAAACAAACAATGGCCATTGTACATAACAAGGGACCAACCGGGAAGTTTTGTCTACAAAAAACAGGCAGGAGCCAAAATGCTAACCAAGTGCTGCTTCCTAAGCCAACTACAGGGCCAGGGAACAAGGCTATATTGTCCGAGTCTCAGATTTTTTTATCCTTCGAATGTGAAAATGATTCCAGTTCTCTTTGAGAGAATATCTCCAGAAAGTCTTGAACAATATAGGGGCTGGAGCGATAGCACAACAGGTAGGGCATTTGCCTTAAACACGACCAACCTGGGTCCGATTCCCTGCATCCTATATGGTCCCCCCAGCACCACCAAGAGTAATTCTAGAGTGCATGAGCCAGGAGTAACCCCTGTGCATCACTGGGCGTGACCTAAAAAGCAAAAAAAAAAAGTCTTGGACAAAATGAAAAGCACATGAATTGAATATTTGGTAAGGACCATGAAAAAATAAACATACCCCTGTCTACTGTGTTTCCGTTTAAAGTTTGACTCTGAAGCTACTGGTTGTATGAAGTAAACTTTTAGCTGGACTGTAAATAATAAAATTCAGGATCATAGAGCTGATTATGATCACGATCACGATCATGAAATCCCGTTGATTGTCAATTTCTGGAGCGGGCTCAGTAACCTCTCAATTCGTCCTTTCCCTGAGATCTTAGAAGTCTCTCTAGACTCCCAAGGATGTCGCACTGGAGACTCTTTCAGGGTCAGGGGAATGGGATCCAGCTTGTTACTGGATTTAGCATATGAGTACACCATGGGAAGCTTGCAAGGCTGTCCCATGTGGGCAGGAAGCTCTCAGTAGCTTGCCACTTTCTCCCAGAGGGAGAAGTAGGCTACAAGATATCGCTTCTGGGAGCTTGCTTTTAAGTCTCTGGATGTTGGCCGTTGATGGGATCACACACACCTGGGTTCCTCTGCTGGTAAGGCCTGTCCAAACATGTGGAGAGGGGCCTTGAGAATGGCTGTAGCTAGGTTCCGGTGGTCTTTGGCCACTGGGAGCTCTGCTCGGGGTGGGGAGGGAAGCTGGAGCCCATCCCCTCCAAGAGGCCCCAGGGAAGACAGCCAGGCATGTGGGCAAGAGACTCTCTTTTAAAGTACCAATTACTAATGTCTATAAAGGTTTTCTGTAAACCAAATACGTCTTAGTTTTTTGCATATATTAATTAGATCTTCAAACAATCTTATTTGTTAAGCAGCATTATTATCCCCATTGCGCAGAGAAAGAAACAAAGTCACAGAGAAGATAAACCACTTGCTCAATCTCTCTCAGCTAGCAATAGTAGATTCAAATTTAGAACTTCTAGAACATGAATTTTGAAATACTAAGAGCTAAGTGTTGAGATCTACTACTTTGCAGAGCAAACTCACCTACCTGCTTTATGCACTAATATATATAATTAATGCAAACTCTCTTAATGAAGTCATCAGTCTTGAAAATAAATAACTAAGTGTGAGTATTTATTACGTTGGTGCTTTTTCTTGTGACAGTTGCTTCTTTAGCTTTGACCTGTGGTTATGTGGACACATTCCAAAGCAAAAGCATGTTATTTGTAGAATTACAGCTCAGAGAGTTTGGCACCAGAATACTAGAATTACAAGCACCCCTGAATCAATTACCAGTTACAACCACTTAGCATTTCTCTTTTCTCATTTGAAGGGGTGGTTGCATCAGAGAATATATGACCAAATCAGAGGGTGCCTAGGAATGTCCTTCAAGAGCTGTCAAGATTTTTTAATTAATTTTCTTATTAATAATGTCCCCAGAGACCATTTATACTAACAGTGAATTCTGTTCCAGAGAAATGGCAGTTAACATTTACTTGAATTTCCATAGGATTTCATGCCTTTACATTTCCATGGAGTGTGGCCCTTCTACGTGACCTAATTTTCATGATGGAACTGTCTGTCTCTGCAGTCCACATGAGGTAATGGATTTCCTACTTTTAAGGTGCCCTAAAGGCAGCATACACCAATCCTTTATGGAGATTTTTAAGGAAAGTTCATCTATATAAGTACGCTCTGAATAGCCATTTAGGGACAAGATTCCTATTTAGTACTTCTGTTAGATTTGTATTTGTATAAATATTTTATTTCCTTCAAACCAAATGCTGTTTTTCATCTTACCTGGTTTATTAGTTACAACAGATTCTTGAATAATGTCATTTCACTCAGCATCATTTAGCTATAACCAATTTTTGGCTGCATCCCAAAGATTTGCACCTTAGGCTCTTTGCTTGTCTCTGTTGTTGCAGTAGGGATAGACATGGATGTGTGAGTGTGCGTTGCAGTGGGAAAGGACCCCTTTTCAGTGTTTACTCCCAACTTATACCCTGAAGTGTGGAATAGACTGCATCCATGGGAGGTCCCGAATTGGAATAAGAGAGCTTGAAAATGGATGAATAAATGTGAATCACTGTTTTGTATTAGAAGAACTTGGGATCTTTATTTACAAGTTAGGTGATATTTTTGTGGCAAGAAATATGCTGCAGGAACTTAATTCTTATTTCTGTCAACTAGATTATGGTCAAACTGGGTTCCACTGAAAGTCCATTGCCAAGAATCTTTGGATGCCATTATGTGAAGATTGGTGGCAGTGTTCTGTGGTGGAGAATTGAGTAGGGTTATTTTTTTTAGCTTTTTGGGTCACACCTGGCGATGCACAGGGGTTACTACTGGCTCTGCATTCAGAAATCACTCCTGGCGGTGCTCAGGGGACCATATGGGATGCTGGGATTTGAACCCGGGTTGGCTGCATGCAAGCCAAATGCCCTACCCGCTGTGCTATTGCTCCAGCCCTGAATTGAGTAGGGTTTTATTTGCCCATTGATTCATTTCTTACTATCTACTATCTTTTTTTTTCTTTTTGGGTTGGGCTGGAGCGATAGCACACAGTTGACCCAGGTTCAATTTCTCTGCCCCTCTCAGAGAGCCCGGCAAGCTACTGAGAGTATTTCGAGGGCATGGCAGAGCCTGGCAAGCGACCCGTGGTGTATTTGTTATGCCAAAAAACAGTAACAAGTTTCACAATGAAGATGTTACTGGTGTCCGCTCAATCAAATCGATGAGCAACGGGATGACAGTGACAGTGACAGTGCCTTTTGGGTCATACCCAGTGATGTTCAGGGGTTACTCCTGGCTCTAAACTCAGCAATTACTACTGGTGGTGCTCAGGGACTGTATTGGATGCTGGGAATCAAACCTAGGTTGGCTATGTGCAAGGCAAATGCCCTACCTGCTGTGCTATGGCTCCAGCCCTTATCTATCTATTTTTATTCTGGTTAAAGAAGTCCCTGTTGCCGGGCCTGTGGCTCATCCGTAGAGCCTGTGCCTGGCATGTGTGAGGGCCTGGACTCCATTCCCAGCCCCATGTCAGTGATCCCCACCATGGAATGGTGTCAGGTAAATTGTACTCAGTGTTGTGCCTGGGCTGGCAAGGGGCAGCCAAATCAGTTATTAAATATGGTCTGTTAAAAATTCAATTATATACACATACAATTAAACACATACTAAGAGCAAAGGTACTAAGTGCTCCATGTTTATCACTTTCTTGGTAACATTTCATCATTGTCTTTGCCCTTGAGAATATCTCTGTCTATTTTGTTATGGTGGATATGAGTCTTTCATTGTGCCTCTCTTTCTGCCATCAGGTGATGGCATGAAATCAGCTCTGGCAGGAGTATTTACATTAAGTACTTTTGCAAATCAATGCTTCTCTCCCCACAATACTGGTTTATCCTGACTCAGCTCCAGACAACTGAGTCTAGAACCAACTCAAACCAGAATTTCTGGTCCCTCTTAATACAGTTAAAGGCTGATTTGAACCAAAAGCATCTGAACCAGGACTGTTATTTGCCTATAAGAGGTGAAACTATTGTCCCTGTTTGTACTGCAACTACATGTCGAGGGTTTGTCAAGGGTCAAGATCACTCAGGATGGAAAGTAGAGAGAAGAGAGGTAGAGGGTCTGGCTTTGGGCAACGTCACTGGAGTTCCTGGAGCAAGCAGCTCTAACTTTAATCTACTCTTAAGTCAGGAATAGCAAACTTTTTCCTGGAAGGGGCCAGAAAGGTAAGATTTTAAACTTTGTCTTGCGTATTGTGTCTGTCACAGCTACTCATGCTGCAGTCCCAGCACAGAAGTCCTAGAATTCACATGCAACGATGGACATCATTATGTCCCAACAAAGCTATTTACAGAATCAGTTGGTGGGCAGAGTTGGGTGCATAAGGAATCACCTCATTCACCTTGGGCATAAAATACCTTTTATTGATTAGCCATACTTGGTCAGGATTTCCTAATCCTTGTTGCTGAAAAGTGGAACTGTAAATAATAGAACAAACTGGTTCTGGATTTCTTAAGGAAATCCAGAGATTTATTTATTAGTTTATTTATTAATTGAGGATTTGGGCCACAATGGACAGTTTTTAGGGGCTACTCCTGGCATGTGCATAGGTGACCACACAGTCCCCAGGGATCAAACCCAGGCCTTGGCACGCAAAGTGTGTGCTCTAGTTCTTTGTTTCATCTTCCCCGCCCAAACTGACATTTCTTGTCAAGATAAAGGTAAACCAAAACTCAAATTCCCTAGAAAGGGATTCCTGCTGTTCTGGCTCTGGTCACAGGGTAGGGTGGGTAGTGGGGAGGGAGAGACTGGCTAATCCCCTCCAGAGCTTCGAGGAGTGTCTTTGTTTCAGCAGGAAGACTTAGGGGGCTAGAACCAAGGGTGTGGGTTGACTGAAAGAAGACACAGAGGTGTTGCAAATTTATTTCCAGCACCATATGAAGGTCCTCAGAAGAATGTGGTGTTCGAGAAAAAAAAAAAATTTCATGGACAGAAGATTCAGTGGTACCTTTAGCCCGGCTCTCATGTGCTCGGTTGCCCTGGAAACAACACACACCTTCTTTCCCTGGCCTTCTGCTCCACGGGCAAAAAGGTGGTGAGGTTGGAATTTTGAAGGTTCCTTCACATGCCAGGATTTGATGTTTTCCCCACATATCAATTATCTAGCTTGTTAATCTCCAAGATTAAATAGTCTGTGCCCTCTGGTTCACCTTCTTTGCTTAATCATCAGCTTTGGGAGTGTTCTCATGTTTGCTTAATTTCTGGGAGTATGAGTTTCCTCATCTGTTACTGGCTTGACCCTGGAAAGTGATGTGAGGGTTAGAAAGATGCAGGCTGCATGCCTAGAAAGATCGTGTCTGTGCAGTTTAAATTGGGGATGCTAGAATTGAACTAGGAGGAACTCAAATGCTTGTTTTATGCTTTCTTACTGAAACACGGAATCAATTATTTAAATCTTTAGCATTATTTCTTTATTTATTTATGGAATTGCTGTGAGATACACAGTCACAAAGCTGTTGTGTTTGGGTTTCAGTCATACAAGGCTTCAAAACCCATCCTCCACCAGTGTATACTTCCCGCCACCAATGTCCTCAGTTTCCTTCCTGCCAACCCCCATCCTACCCCCAGCCTACCTCTACGGCAGGCACTTTTCTTCTCTCTCTGTCTGTCTCTGTCTCTCTTCATCTCTGTCACTGTCTCTGTCTTTGTCTCTGTCTCTGTTTTTGTGTCTCTGTCTCTGTCTTTGTCTCTCTGTCCCTGTCTTTGTCTCTCTGTCTCTGTCTCCATCTCTGTCTTTCTCTCTCTCTCCTTTTGTTAAACTTTTAGCATTAATTGCTGGAATCAAACCAGGGCTGATTATGTGCAAGGTAAGCACCTTATCCCTGTACTATCTTTCCATTTCCTCTACTTAAATAAGTTTTTCTTGGGGGCTGGAGTGATAGCACAGCGAGTAGGGCATTTGCCTTGCACGCAGCTGACCCGGGTTCGATTCCCAGCACCCCATATGGTCCCCTGAGCACCGCCAGGAGTAATTCCTGAGTGCAGAGCCAGGAGTAACCCCTGGGCATCGCCAGGTGTGACCCAAAAAGCAAAAAAAAAAAAAAAAAGTTTTCCTTGTATATTTTAAAGAAATTTTTAGATGCTTAATCCTTCTAGCCAAGTACTTTGTTGTATTTCACCTTCAATAGATTAGTACAAGCCCTGTAAAAAAAAAACAACAGAACATAAACCAATATCATGCACGAAATTAAATGAACAGAACCTCATTCATCCAGTACCGGCAAATTCCATCCCATCATTACATTTGATTATTCTATCTCTTAAGTCCATTTGCCTCACTAATAGTTTTCCAATTCTATTTATTTAAAATTTATACGGCCATTAATCTTCCCTCTAGAGGAGAATTTACTATTTCTAGAAGAGAACTTCCTACTTTCCCTAAGCCACACTCCTTGCATGGTGCTTGTAATCTTCAAATCTTCTTGACAATTGGTATTCTACTAATATCATCTAAATACCTTCATTCCAGGAGAAAGCTATCAGATTTGGTTTTCTATTAGGAAGCCATAGGTTTATTCATGAAGAACTTGCTGATTCATCTAAATCAGGCCACAGATTATTGTAGCTTTAGCAGCTTTGTACCTTGATTGTAACCTTTCTAATAATTTCTAAATCTGTATTTCTAGCCCTGACCTCTCTTCAAGTTCAAACAGAGACTGAAGAGTTGTTTGTTAGATGTTTATGCTTGATGTTCTCCCTGTCATCTTTATTTTGTTCAAACACAAATTAAGCACTTCTATTGTAAAACAGCTTCTCATTCTTGATTTTTTCATTGAAGTTACTCTTTTTACAAAAAAAAATTATTTATTTAGTTTTGCTTTTTGGGTCACACCCAGCGATGCTCAGGGGTTACTCCTGGCTCTGCACTCAGGAATTACTCCTGGTGGTGCTTGGGAGACCATTTGGGATGCCAAGGATTGAACCCGGGTCGGCCACGTGCAAAACAAACGTCTTACCTGCTGTACTATAGCTCCAGCCCCATTAAAGTTACTCATATTCTAAGTTTCTATCCCTCTAAGCTTCCTCTAAGCTTCCATCCCTCTTGGAGAGCCCGGCAAGCTACCAAGAGTATCCCACCTGCAAGCTACCTATGGAGTACTCGATATGCCAAAAACAGTAACAATGACGGTCCTCATTCCCCTGATCTGGAAAGAGCCCCCAGTACACCATTGGACTACACTAGCACGTGACAGGGACAAATGGAGACGTTACTGGTGCCCGCTCGAGCAAATCAATGAACAATGGATGACAGTGATACAGTGATACAGTGATTTATTTTAAAACTCTGGGTCAGTCATTCATCCTTCTGGGGCCTCCTCTGCTCCTCATGATTATATCTTTGTGGAGTTCTGAGGGGCCCCTCCCAGCTAGACTCCCCACTAAGTGCATTACACAGTCTCCAGTGGACTGTTATAAAAGTTGCTAAACTCTTTAAAGGACTTTTTAAATGTCCTCTGGAAATATTGCAGCTATTTAAAAAATCAAAACCATTCTTAAGGACCCAATTAAGTCAGAGTAAGTGACTGTTATAACCTTGCGTAGCTGGGACCCATACAAATAAAACCCTATTACTCTCATCTGATTGACTCTCCTTAGTGATGACAGAAAAAGGTGGTTTAGAATCTTTAAGTCAAGAGCCAAAGTGGAGTGGGAGAGACTCATCATTGGAAACCAGGGAATTTTTTTATTTTTTTTTGAGCCCGTAGTAGGGACCCCTGGACACTCGGGGTGGGGGATTGTAAAACAGGTGGGTGCCAATGCACCATCTCTTTGCCAGTCTCTGCTTCATTTGACCTGTTGGAGAGGAATAACCTTCATCTACCCCCTTCGGCTTAGTGTTTGGAGATCAGAAACTTAAACCAGCCCAAGACTGGTTTGCAAGGGAAAAAGATAGGATTTGATTCATAATATGTTTGCAGTTGACCAAAAAAATGTGACTTCAGGAGGTGGTGAGAATTTGGGGTTTGAAGCCCCCCTCGTAGGGATAGTGGAGGGAAAGGGGAACAACCTGGGGAAAAGAAATGACTTTTACTAAAGCTAGTGGGAGAAGAGCTGGGAGATAAATGGTGCATGGCAACGTCTGCCTAGGAGATGGCTTAGCCCGGTCACGAGTCGATCTTTCCTGGCTGAGACACTCCCAGGAGGGAGAATTATGGCAGGTTAACTCATTTGAGATGTCCTGCTTTTAGACAGATCAGGGTAACTCATTTTTGAGAAAGATAGAACTAAATATTTAAGATTTCAATTAGAAAGCTTAAAAAATTGAAATTGAAAGCAACAACAGAAGAGCGACATACTCCCATTCCTCTTTATTCTATCTGAGACTTCCTTAGAAGTTTCATAGGAAAGCAACCAAGTTATTGAGCTTCTACCCAGTCTGTTAAGTCTTGAGACTAGATGAGTTTCATTTGTGCCCATTTCTGGAGGGGCTGGTGCAGGTGAAGTGGAACATCCACTCAAATTCTGTCTTTATATAATCATCATCATCATCATCATCATCATCATCATCATCATCATCATCATCATCATCATCATCATCATCATCCCGTTGACTGTTGAATTTCTCAAGCGGTCTCAGTAATGTTTCCATCCTAGCTCTGAGATTTCAGAAGCCTCTCTCTTTACTCTTCCTTCCCAACGAAGCCGCATTGGAGGCTCTTTCAGGGTCAGGGAAATAAGATGCAGATTGTTACTGGTTTTGGCATATGAATACACCATGGGGAGTTTTCGAAGCTCTCCCATGTGGGCAGGAAACTCTTGGTAGTTTGCAAGGTTCTCCCAGAGGGAAAAATAGGCTATAAGATATCGTGCAGCTGCCCTGCCTTTATATGGTGCAAGCAATGAGGCATTGAACAAGGGGCATTTCTATGGAACAAAAGAAAAATTAAGATTAACGTTTGGATCAAATTCTAACTTCTTTCCTTCTCTCCTTTTTTCCTTTTCTCCTTCCCTTCCTCCTTCCCTTCCTTTCCCTTCTCTTCCCCTCCCCTCCCCTTCTCTTCCCTCCCTTCTTCTCCTCTTCACTTTCCTCCCTTCTTGTCCCCTCCCCTCCCCTTTTTTTCCATTCCTTTCTCCTCCCCTCTTTCCGTTTAAGTCCTGGGTATTATCTGCCAAGATTTCCAAGCATCTTTAGATGGAAGATGGAAGTTACCATCATGGGTATTCTATGCCAAGTGTTACTGTTATTATTTTCTGGAGAAAAGGGAGATGATGATGGCAGTGTCCTGGTTGAGCTTCTGAATCATCCACACTGCTATGCTGATAAATCATTTGAGCTTAAATCAAGTAATCTAGTTTTAGTTTGTAGGCTTTGTGAATAATCTACATTTAGTTCTCAGTAATATAAGTAATATCAAGTAATACCAAGGGGGAGAGAAAAATTAAAAATATTATTGACAAAATGCATGCAAGAACAGGATCCAGGTCACTACAGACATGATCATCAGCTCTAACTCAGTGACTGGATGATTAGATAATCCACAAGAGTGAATTATAATTTTCTACTAGAACATAAAAATTACTTTTTTTTGCAATCATTCCATTTTCATCAAAGATGTAAAGTAATATCACTCTTGTTTGCAAGATAAGAGGAGTCTCATTAATTTTGTCCTGATCATTTGTATAACTTAGACCTTACAAGTTTGTGTTGTTGAAAGGAATTTTAAGTTGGACATTTTCTCTATGTTTTTTTCCTTTGTTTTTATTCATTTACCATTGGTTGTCAACACTATAAGATGTGGGTAATGCTATTTCACACCTCTTTACGGGTACAAACGTCACTGTAGCCCCACAGAAGTTCCAGTATTATCCCACAGTTAAAATGAGCCTCTACTCATTCCCTGTGATTTTCATTTGCATTTTCTAATAAGATGCTGAAATATTTTTTCTGTATCAGTGAACCATCTGTATGACTCCTTTATATTATTATTGTTGTTGTTGTTGTTGTTATTATTATTATTATTAGGGCTGGAGAGATAGCACAGCAGTTGGGCTTTCTCCTTTCACGCAGTCAAACCCGTGTTCGATTCCTCTCGGAGAGCCTGGCAAGCTACTGAGAGTATGGAGCCCGCATGGCAGAGCCTGGCAAGCTTACCCATGTGTATTGGATATGCCAAAAACAGTAACAACAAGTCTCTCAATGAGAGACGTTACTGGTGCCCGCTCGAACAAATCAATGAGCAATGGGATGACAGTGACAGTGACAGATTATTATTATTAGTAGTAGTTTTGTTTTGTTTTGTTTTTCTGGTAGGCACTACATCTAACCATGCTCAGGGGCCACTCCCAGCTTTGTGCTTGGGTATCACTCCAGACAGTACTTGGGGGACCCTTGCAGGGTTGGGGATTGTGGGCTGCCTCCATGCAAAACTTGCACTCAGCCTATTGAAAGATCTCTCCGTATCCTACCCCCAGCTATATTTCTTCTCTGAAGAAGTGTCTGTTCAAATCATTTAGCCATTTTAGAGTAGACTGTTTGGGGTTTTTTGTTACTAAGCTGCATTAGTTCTTTACATACTTAGGATGTTTGTGCATAGCAGACATGTGAAACACAAATCTCTTCTCCCAATCGGTAGGTTGCCTTTCTTTCTTTCTTTCTTTCTTTCTTTCTTTCTTTCTTTCTTTCTTTCTTTCTTTCTTTCTTTCTTTCTTTCTTTCTTTCTTTCTTTCTTTCTTTCTTTCTTTCTTTCTTTCTTTCTTTCTTTCTTTCTTTCTTTCTTTCTTTCTTTCTTTCTTTCTTTCTTTCTTTCTTTCTTTCTTTCTTTCTTTCTTTCTTTCTTTTTGCTTTTTGGGTCGCCACACCCAGAGATGCTCAGGGGCTACTCCTGGCTCTGCGCTCAGGAATCACTCCTGGTGGTGCTTGAGGGACCATATGGGATGCTGGGGATTGAACCTGGGTTGGCCACATGCAAGGCAAATGCCCTCCCCACTGTGCTATCGCTCCGGCCCCAAGGTTGCTTTTTAAACTTTCTTAAAAAATGTTTTTTTTCCTTTTCTATCTATAAGCTATTTCATTTCATGTAGCTCTATTTATTTATTTGTTGTTTGTTTGTTTGTTTCACTTGTCATTGGAGTTGAGTCTCAAAACCAACTCTGAAATCTAAGTCCAGGAGAGGATAACCTGTGTTTTCCTCCATGGATTTTATGATTTGGGATCCAATATCCACATTCTTTATTTTGAATGAATTACTGTATATGGTGCTAAGGAGTGATCCAGTTTCTAATTTTTATTTGTGCCTGCACAGTTGTTCCAACATATTTGTTGAAAAAGATTTACTTTTTCTATTGTGCGTCTTGCATCCTTTGTCATACATGGGTGGGGTGATTTCTGGGCTATCGATTTTATTCCATTGGACTTCATACCTGCTTATGTTCCAAAAGCATCCTATTTCTTTGATTACTGATGCTTTTTAATATAGTTTTAAGTCAGGGAGTGTGATGTCTTCATTTTTCTTCTTTTTATTGTATTATTTTGGCTATTTGGGAACTCTTGTAGTTTTATACAAATTTTAAAATTGCTCATTCTATTTTATTGCAAAATGTTCTTGGTATTTTGATGGGGATTGCATTGAATCTGTTAACAGCTTTAGGAAGGATGGGAATTTTATGAATGCCTGACCCATAAATAAGAGATCAGATATCCATTTATTTTTCGAAAACAAAACCAAAAATGACTTAGTTTTCAGTGTATAGGTTTTACTACTTTTTTGTTCAGTATGTTTTTAGTTTTTTTTAAAATTGCAATTGAACGTGGAATTGTTTTCTTATTTCCCTTTGCTCTGACTCAGTGGTGAATATGGAAATAAAGCAGATAAAAACATATTGATTTTGTGGTCTGCCACTTTATTATTTATTTCTAGTGATTTATTTTGGTGGAGGCACTGGGATTTTCTATGAATAATATTGTATTATCTGTTCTGTGCCAATTTGGATTCTTGTAATATATTTTTTCTTGCCTGATTGTTCTGGCTGGAACTTCCAAAATGATGTTGAACAGGAGTGGTAAAGTAGATATCCTTATCTTGTATCTTGTTCCGTATCTTAGGGGAAAAGCTTTGAATTTTTCACCATTAGTTTCATACTAACTATGGGTTAGTTTGGATGATCTATATTAGTCTGAGGAATATTCATTTAATTCTCAATATATCAAGCGATTTGAATTTTCATAAGTACTGGTTCTTGTCAAATGCTTTTCCAGTATCCATGTGATGTTGTAATCTTTATCTTACTTTCTGTTTACTTGACCTGTATCTGTGAACCATCCTTGCATCCCTGGAATAAATCCCACTGGTGAGAACTAATGATTCTCTTGCTATATTGCTGGATTCAATTGACAAAGGTTTTGTTTGAGAATTTTTACATCTATGCCCATTAGCGATAGCAGTCTGACATTTTCTTTTTGTGTATGCTGTCTTATCTGGTTCATTTTAGAGAATGTGTTGGGGAGTGTTTCTGCACACTTTGATTTTTCTGAAGTGTTTGAGCAGGATATGTAGTAGATCTTTTTAGAAAGGTGTTTTTTATTATTTTTTATTTTTTAGCTGGAATTCACTAGTGAAATCATTTGGCCCTGGGCATTTGTTCTTAGGAAAATATTGATTATTGCTTCAACTTATGTACTTGTGATTATTTTCTTTAAGCTAAGATCCAGAGACTATAAAACAGAGCTCCCGGAAGAGAGCGATGCAGAATCTTGCACGGCAGAGCCTGGCAAGCTACCTGTGGTGCATTTGATATGCCAAGTATAGTAACAATAATGGGACTCATTCCCCTGACCCTGAACGTAACAGGGACAAGTGGAGACATTACTGATGCCCACTTAAGCAAATCGATGAGCAGTGGGGCGACAGTGATACAATAAAGCTATATATTCATTCTTTGTTCAGTCTGGGAAGGTGTATACGTATGTCTATTTTTCTATGTTGTCCAATTTAATTCTACATAGTTGTTCATAATAGTATCTCTGATACTTTGTATTTCTGCGATAACTGCTTTTATTTTTTTAATGCCTGATTCTTTTTACTGCAGTGACCCCTTTCAGGGGTTACAGGTGCATATATACTTTTAAAGAACCATCTCTTGGCTTTAATGATCTTTGGTATCAACTTTGTGGTTTCATCTGTTCCTTCTGTTCTAAGTTCTTTTACATGTAGGGCTAGGTTATTTTTGAGCTTTCCTCTTAATACGACTCCTGCTGGATTCTATAGAGTCTGATAGCATGTCCCTTTATTTTGCTTATTTTCCAGGTAATTTTTATTTCTCCTTTTATTTCTTTGTTGACCAACTAGTTACAACAAGTTATTCAGGAGTTTTATTGTTTAGGCGCCACATACTTGAGGTTTTCCTGTTTTGTTTTGTTTTTTATTACTGATTTCTGGTCTCATAACACTGTGATCAAAAGATGTTTCATAAAATTTCAATCTTCACATATTTATTGAGGTTAAAAAAAAACTTGGACAGGGGCTGGAGCGATAGCACAGCGGGTAGGGCGTTTGCCTTGCACGCGGTCAACCCGGGTTTGATACCCAGCATCCCATATGGTCCCCTGAGCACCGCCAGGAGTGATTCCTGAGTGCAGAGCCAGGAGTAACCCTTGTGCATCACCAGGTGTGACCCAAAAAGAAAAAAAAAACCTGGACATACCTGAATCTATGCACATTCTTCTATTTTTTAGGTTTTTGGGTCACACTTAGTGGTGCTCAGGACATACTCCTGGCTTTGCAGTCAGGTGTCACTCCTGGTGGGGCTCAGGGGACCATATGGGATTCTAGGTATCAAGCCTGGGTCAAGTGCATGTAAGACAAGTACCCTACCTGCTGTTGTATCACTCTGCCCCCTATGCACACTTTTCTTAACTTTGAGATTCCAGTCTAATTAATTAAACTGTAATTAATATGTCCTACTAATATGTAATTAATACATCCCATTATTTACTGTTAAGAAAATATAATTCTCATTTAACTAATGCAAGTAACTATTGTTATGAAAAAACAATAGTGAATAAAAGCCTCCAAAATCTGGAGAGATCAGGTAGGAAGAAAGAAAATGAATTTTCATTTGTTTATAAAAGCATAATCTACTAAAACTCTAGGTTAAGAAGATAGCAAAAAGGAATTTTATATATGCAGAAAATAGAATATTGATGAACTAACGATATCCAAAACAAAAAGTTCACAAAATTGTAATCATTGTTCATCGATCAGTTCAATGCCATGTGACTGATCCTTGTTCTACTTTATCTTGCTTGGGTTAGCAGTTGTATGAAGTCATGAGATTCCCCATTTATTCTGGAAATTCTTACTTAGTTCAGTGGTAGATCTTGAAATCATTTAACAAAAGCATCAAATAGTCTGAACTTCTGAGAAGCTGTAGTCCTTTTCTCAGGTCCCTGAGAGAGTCCCTTTTTAAAAATTAATTAATTTATTTATTTTTGCTTTTTGGGTCACACCCGCTGAAGCTCAGGGGTTTCTCCTGGCTTTGCACTCAGAAATCAGTCATGGCAGTGCTTAGGGGACCATATGGGATGCTGGGAATTGAATCCGGGTCGGCTGCATGCAAGGCAAACACCCTACCACTATGCTATTGCTCCAGCTCCCCCTTTTATTTATTTATTTAATTTTTCATTTTTATTTTTTGCTTTTTGGGTCACACCCAGGGATGCACAGGGGTTACTCCTGGTTCATGCACTCAGGAATTGCTCCTGGTGGTGCTCCGGGGACCATATGGGATATTGGGAATTGAATCTGGGTCGGCTGCATGCAAGGCAAACGCCTTACCTACTGTGCTATCAATCTAGCCCCCCCCCCCCCCGCCTTTTATTTTTGGTCTGTAGCTGGTTGAAGGAACTTTCAGGAAAGCATCAGAGTAAAACAACAACTTCTGTAAATGACAAATGGCTTAAAATGACCATGCTTAAAGTGACCTGAGGAGAGTTTGGTATAACACAACTGACAAGAAGATAATTGTCCCCATGGCATATAGTATTTTAAGATAATAAGTGGAATCATGATTGAAAATGTTATGTGAGTACATATATGCAATACACATTGATGGATTTTTAGGAGCCCTATTTAATTTCTGAACTACTCTTTATTAACATACAAATATAACCTAAGGGAAGGTTAAGTATCTCTTCTAATCTGACAAT
This sequence comes from Sorex araneus, assembly GCF_027595985.1. Classification (NCBI taxonomy): domain Eukaryota; kingdom Metazoa; phylum Chordata; class Mammalia; order Eulipotyphla; family Soricidae; genus Sorex; species Sorex araneus. The sequence goes on from NC_073307.1 coordinate 138,172,684, forward strand.
ACTTCCTTTGCAATTTAGCACATCAAATCAAATTAGTTTAACATCTCTCTTTCTCTTTGTTTTTTTTTTTTTTTTTTTGGTACAAGATGAGGGAACAAATCCTTTGAGATTTTCCAGGGGTGCTCTGGAAAATCTCAAGCTCACTTTGAGATCAAGAAGACTGCATCTAGAATTTGATTTGGGGAAACTATAAAAAAAAGTCAGAAGATTCTAACTCAATTAAATGGGAGCAGATATTTTTAGAAAATACTTGGTTCTCTTAAATTATTGAAGTCATGATAAAATAATATAAGGCATAGGAAATTTTTCTGATAAGAAGTAGAATCTTTCTTTTCCAGTGAATTATTCAAGAGGTAAATAAAAACCATTTTAATCTTTTATTAAGAACTGACTAATAACCCAAGGAAGCGTTCTTTATTTTTTAGAGAGCGAATAGCCAATACTTTGGTGTTGGTGCACTAGTAATACTAAAACTCTCATGAAGAGCTTATAATAATCCATTTACTGGTCGGCAGTTTCACATAGGACTTAAATATTGACTTAAAGTAATAAAATACAGATTAGCAAGAGAAAAGACAGGTTTTTTATTCACGTTTGTATGTGAGAGTTCACAGAAAATGTGACTCAAGGAGGCCATTAGAAATATGGGGATATGGAGCAAATAGTCATGGTTCTCTAGGAAACAGTAGGATATGAAAAAAAAAAAAAAACAGGGCACTGGCTCACATGATGGTGAGTGACAGCAGAGGCTGAGAGGGCTCATGACTTTTCTGCAGGCTGAGGCCAGGAAAGCCAGGGGTGACATCAATCTGAATCTTGAGACCAGCCAAACAGAGGAGCTGAAGGTGTCAGCCCCAGGGCAAAGTGGCAAATGTTTTCTTCTTTTTTGCCTTTTGTTCTCTTCAGGCTCTCAAATGAGTTGAATAAAACCTACTCACAAAGCAAAGGCAACCCACTCTGCTAGATTCATATGATAATCTCACTGGGAGACACCCTCAACAAACATACCCAGAAATAATTTGTACCCAAATTACCCCATCATCAAGCCAACTAGATATCTAAATTTGACCATCACAGGACTTTTTATACTTACATACTTATTAGAGGAAAGAGGGAGAGAAAGGCTCTTAGGGGAAAATAAGAGACTGGAGAAAGGCAAATGGGAGAGAAGAGGATTTGTGGCAAATGTCTCTCTAAGTCATTCCCCATCCCTGTGCCAATTTCTCTGTGATAGGACTGGATATTTCCTGGGTTGTGAAACTCCCAGAGCGTGCTTAGGAGATCTTAATTCTTTGGGAGGCTTTGCTTTGAGGCAAATAGAATTTCAAAAGAAAAGTCTCCAGCACTGTCATATATTCTGGATCCCTTCACCCTACATTTTGCTCTATTTATCCTTACATGACAACCCAGTAAAGGTTATCTTTCTTATTTTGCAGACTGGAAAAGTGGGGCTGGGCAGGATTAAAGAAGTTACACAATGTCACAGAGAGAGAGAGAGAGAGAGAGAGAGAGAGAGAGAGAGAGAGAGAGAGAGAGCACTCTTGGAGTCAATATTTGCACAGGGTATTTTGTGTTTTGTCTTTTGCAAATAGGTCTATATTCACCTGGGTGCATGAAATTCCAGGACAAATCTGATGCCTTTCCTGAAGCTGTTTGGCTATAATTAAGAACCTTTTAAAAAAGAATAATGAAGAACCTTTTTAAAGAACTTTGAATAATTAAGAACTTTTTTGAAAGAGGTTCTGTATTCTCCATGACATTGAAGCTAAAAGCATCTTTAAGGATGAAACAGCACTGACCATGCAAGTGGAAGCAAACAGACAAATGGGACTACATCAAACTAAGAAGCTTCTGCACTTCAAAAGAAACAGTGACCAAAATACAGAAAGAGCCCACAGAATGGGAAAGAATATTTACCCAATACCCATCTGATAAGGGATTAATATCTAGGATATACAAAATACTTGTAGAATTGTATGAGAAAAAAAACCTCCAACCCCATCAAAAAATGGGGAGAAGAAATGAACAGAAGTTTCCTCAAAAAAGAAATACAAATGGCCAAAAGGCACATGAAAAAATGCTCCACATCCCTAGTCATCAGGGAGATGCAAATCAAAACAACAATGAGATATCATCTCACACCACAGAGACTGGCACACATTCAAAAGAACAAAAGCAACCAGTGCTGGCATGGATGTGGGGGAAAAGGGATGCTCCTTCACTGTTGGTGGGAATGACAACTGGTCCAGCTTTTCTGGAAAACAATATGAACAGTCCTTCAAAAAGTAGAAATTGAGCTTCCATATGACCCCGTAATACCACTTCTGGGAATATATCCCGAGGATGCAAAAGAGCACAGTAGAAATGACCTCTGTACCTATATATTCATTGCAGCACTGTTCACAATGGCCAAAATATGGAGACAACCCGAGTGCCCCAAAACAGATGACTGGTTAAAGAAACTTTGGTACCTCTACACAATGGCATACTCTGCAGCTGTTAGGAGAGATGAAGTCATGAAATTTGCTTATAAATTAATAAACATGGAGAGTATAATGCTAAGTGAAATGAGTCAGAAAGAGAGGGACAGACATAGAAGGACTGCACTCATTTGTGGAGTGTAAGATAGCATCACATGAGGCTGACACCCAAGGACGGTAGATACAAGGGCCAAGGGGATTGCCCCATAGCTGGAAGCCTGCTTATGAGCGGAGGGGAGAAGGCACATGGAATAGAGAAGGGATCACTATGAAAATGATGGCTGGAGGAACCAGTTGGGATGGAAGATGCATGCCTAAAGTAGATAGTGGACCAAACATGATGACCTCTCAGTGTCTGTGTTGCAAGCCATAATGCCCAAAAGTAGAGAGAGCGTATGGGGAATATTGTCTTCCATGGAGGCAGGGGGAGGGTGGAAAAAGGGGGTTATACCCTGGATATTGGTGGTGGGGAATGGGCACTGGTGGATTGATGGGTGTTTGATCATTGTGAGATTGTAATCCAAACATGAAAGCTTGTAACTATCTCACAGTGATTCAATAAAATTTAAAAAAATTTTTTTAAAAAAGAAGTTCTGTATATAAAAACAAACAGGCATGCCCAGCCAGAGATAGCACAGTGAATAGGGCTCTTGCACTTGACTAACCTGGGTTTGATAACATGTACCAATACGTTCCCCCAAGCACACCAGGAGCACAGAGCCAGGGGTAACCCCTGAGCACCACCTGGTATGGCTCAAAAAAAAAACAGAACAAAAATTAAAACAACAACAACAACAAATCAAACCAAACAAAAACCAAGCATGCAAATGCATAGAGGAGAATGTTATATGTGCAAGAGTTTTTCTTTATATTTAAAATATTCAGAGGAAGTTTCCAGTTGTTGAGCTTGTGTCTAGGTGCCCTACAGATCTTCTATGCCCTTCCCCACCTGACCCAGTCCCTCTCTTCATAATTCTTTCACTTTAGAAGCAAAGTTCCAAAACATAAGCAGCATCACTACTTAAGTGATGTGGGACCATTGTCAAGTTACTTAATATCTCTGAGGTTTACTTTTCCTTATCTGTAAAGTGCAGAAACATTCAGGGTTGATGTGAAGATGAAATAAAAATCATTCACTCAAGGTCTGTAGCTTATTTTTTATGTGCCCTTTGTCCTTGGAATTGGAGCCAAGAAAAAAGAGGTGCACAGTGATAACAATAATATTTACACAAAAACAACAATAATAATGCACTTATTAGTATAAAAAATTAGTAATTATTACCAAAAGTCTTAATGGATGCCAACATATTTTTACAGCCTCTCCTGCTCCACATAAACACCTCTACACTGAAACAAGGACACAGCAACTCAACTAGAAAAAGCCAAAGATTTGCCTTAGTCAAATCTGAAGCAGTTATTAATTCTTTTTTATGTGACTTTCACTTCTTGGGAACAAAAAAACTATGGATGGGAATGTCCTCTGATATAAAATGGGTTTTGGTTTGAGATCTAACTCCTCTGCTGTATAGTTTCTGAACCTTCTATGTCTAATCCATTAATTCCTTCATAGTTCACTAATGCCTCCATTTCTTTCCATCTCTGCCGGTCTCTCCACTTTATTTCACCACTTATCATCTACCATCCATCAATTCCTTATTTGAAGCACTGTCTCCTAATCCTTTTTCCTCCTTCCAGACTTGCTTTCTGTCTTCAAATGGATTAGTTTTGACTGTGCATGATAGAAAATTCAAAATGATTATGGCTTCTATAGGACAAAAAGTCAACTTCTCAGATGAAAATCTAGGTAGTCCACTGTACTCCCATTTAAATATATAAAACTTTAAAGACTGGCAGTATCAAGTATTAACAAAAATGTGGACTAACTGACACTCATTCACTGCTCATGGGGATATTCCACCCACTTCAGAAAATTGGTTGTTTCTTATCTTGTTAAACACATACCTACTCTGTTATTCAGTCAATCCACTCCAAGATATTTGCTCTGTAGAACGAATCATATGTCTAAATGAAGGCATATATATATATTCATATATTCATAATGGCATTCACAATAGCAAACAACTTATATATCCATCAGCTTGAATGAACAATCTATGGTATGTTCAAATAATAGAATATTATTCTCATTAAAAAATGAATTGTTAATAAAATGTGGGGCCAAAGAGATAGTACCAGCAATAGGGTGATAGCCTTGCATGTGTCAATCCAGGTTTGATTTCTGGATCCCCTAGTCACACTAGGAATGACTCCTGAGTGTAGAACCAGGAGTAATTCCTGAGCACTGCCAAGTGGCTCCTCAAACACATCACTGGGTCATGTTTATTGGATGATCACGAGAGGAAAAAAGAAGAAAGAAAGCTTCCTTTTGCTTTTTCCACAGACTAATATTGTTCAGTCAGGGCCCTGGATTGGGATCTTATTAATAAGCACAAAGATATTTGTAAAGATCTGTCTTAGTCAATCAAAGCCAAGAAAATGTCTCTTGGGAAGGAGTTGTCTTTGTGCAAACAAGAAGCCTCTCGTCAACTTTTTGTTGTTGTCGTTGCTTTTATTGTTGTTGTTGTTTGCCTCTGTAATCTTAGAACATTCATCTTAGTTTTAGGGGGCATAAAGTTGCACACAACTTTGATTAGTGGATCAAAAGCATGTGAAAATCTTTGGGGGATGATAGCGATGCTATTAATTTTAGTTGTATTGGCAGCAACATGAATGTGTACAATCAGAACATGGAACTAAATTGAACACACTTCTAGTGGCTCTGGAGGTCTGTGAAATGATCTAAGGGGGTCCCTAGGACAGCTCAGTGGCTTCGAATGCCTGCCTTGCACTCACAGCATTGTGAGTTCAAGCACTGATCCTGGGTGCTGCCACAAGCGACAAGCATGACCCTCACAGCTCTGCTCCTGTGGTTCCTGGTGCTCAAGAAATCTCCATTCCGGGGCCAGTGTAATCACTATACAGCAGATAGGTGTTGACCTTGCACGCGGCAGACCTGGGTTCGATCCCCAGCATCTCATATGGTTCCCCAAGCACCACCAGGAATAATTCCTGAATATAGAGCCAGGAGTAACCCCTGAGCATCTCTGGGTGTAACCAAAAAAGAAAAAAAAAAAAAAGAAACCTCCACTCTCAATTCTCTCCACTCACTCTGCCAAGGCTGTGTGAAGACTACAGCCAAATGGGTGTGACCTTGGTAGACAACACTAAAAGGTGTGCAAGTATTGTGAACCGCCAGGAAATGTGATTCAAGGAACTCCCTTGGGGCGGGGGGCGGGAGGGGGCTATGCACAAGCACCACAGTGATCAGAATGCAAAAAGCTTCAGCAAGCCCTGAAGATCAACTGTGTGAGCACTGCAACCTGCGGGCGGAGCCCCAGTGAGCACCACAGTGAAAGTGTGTGAGCTGCATTGCTAGGAGCCACCCCGCATCCAAACCACCATCAACACCACCACAACAAAGGAAAGGAAAGGCGGGGTGAGAGGGAAGAGAACTCATAGATTACCAAATCTCAGTAAATTAAAAGGTGAGTGCGCAGCGCAAGACCCATGAAGCTCCCTGCAAGGTCGGGAAGCCTTTTTGCTTGTTCTTCTATGATAGCACAGCCGGTAGGGCTTTTGCCTTGCACGCAGCCAACCTGGGTTCGATTCCTCCACCCCTCTCAGACATCCCAGCAAGCTACTGAGAGTATCTCACCCGCACAGCAGAGCCTGGCAAGCTACCCGTGGTGTATTCAATATGCCAAAAGCAGTAACAACAGCAAGTCTCACAATGGAGACGCTACTGGTGCCCGCTCAAGCAAATCGATGAGCAACGGGATGACAGTGACAGTGACATTTCTATGCATGGCGGCTTCTTCCTCACGGTCCACTGTGGCGGTGACTCAAAGGTTGCTTTAGAGGTCGTTGTAAGGCAGAGGCAGCAAAGAAGAGCATGAGGTACACGTGCACAGAGTCAGCCTCTTTTTATTTGCTTTGGGGCCACACCCAGCTGTGCTCAGGGCTTACTCCTGGCTCTGTGCTCAGGGATCACGCCTGATGGTTTTCAGGGGACCATAAGGGGTGCTGGAGATTGAGCCCAGCTTGGTCACATGCAAGGCAAGTGCTTCACCTTAGTCCTTGGGGAGCCTCCTAAAAGAGTATCTTAGAAGCCCAGGACAGTTCTACTTCTCTGCCTTTGACCATCATTTACTCCTCCAGACCTACCTAGGGGCAAAGGAGACGTGGCAATGTGGCCTTTCTCTCAGAGAGTCACATGGCCACGGTTTCGGTGGGGGGGCGGGGGTGAGGACATAGACAGTGAGGGACAATGAGTAGATTTAAACACTGCCATTTATGTCTCGTTTCCAAAACATGCATCTGATCACATTACCTTCTCGGCTTAGAGCTCTTTTGTGGCTTTTCTTTGCTCTCAGAATACATTCATGTGCCACATAATGACACGTTGGTGGGGGAAGGACAGTAAACATGAGGCTACTCACAACAAATTCCTGGTACATTGTAGTACACGCTGCCTTCAGAAGTGCTGGGTGACTCAGCAGCTCTGCCAAGGTGCCCATTTTGCTCTGCCACCAGATGGGAAAGTTCTGTTGGACACAAACTTAGATGTTTGCATCATGGTAGCGTCCCCCAGGATGCATTCTCAGAACGAAGATCCCTTCGTTGTCATCATTAAGCAACGTGTAGCAATAAAGCCTAAAGAAACCCCATTGCTATGGCCCCTGGCTTCTCTGCCCTGCCTACTTTTATACACCATTTTTTTCTTGTGTTTCAAAAGTCTAACCAGTACTGACTGCCCAGAGTACCTCTAAAACCCCAGCTGAGGCTTCTCTACTTCTCTCCTGTCTGCTCAGAGCATCCTCCACTCTTTAGCTATCAATCCTCCTCCTCTGTTCATCCCGGCTCCTCAGCTTCAGGCAGGTCCTTATTTGTCTTGCCTGTACCTTTTCCCTACAGCACATTGCCGAGTTTGTAATTTCATTTTATGTGTCATCGATCGCTATCTCTCCCCCTCTCTCCTTCGGCTCCCCTTTGTATTTTAGTGTCTAGCCCAAACCTAACAAGCCAGAAGGGCCTGAATGCACTTTTATTGAGCGAGCAGTGAGAACATGAATGAGGGAAGGAACGCATTCGGCCTCACAACGTTCACTGAAGTGAGGTTGCCAAGGAGCCCTTTTGTAGTTCCATTGAGCCCTGGCTGCCAAACAGCCCGATCACTCAGTCTTTACAGTAGGTATTGGTTTGAAAAGCTAGTAGCATTCTCTTTGATCATTTGTATCGATACCCTAAATGTTCACTTCAATTGTCACCTGTTTTTTTTTTATTTTTTTGGTTTTTGGGTCACACCCGGCGATGCACAGGGGTTACTCCTGGCTCATGCACTCAGGAATTACTCTTGGCGGTGCTCGGGGGACCATATGGGATTCTGGGAATCGAACCCGGGTCGGCTGCCTGCAAGGCAAACGCCCCACCCGCTGTGCTATCACTCCAGTTCCAGTCACCTGTTTTTTTTCGCTGAGATTTTCCCCAATGATATCGGTGACTTAGGTGGTAGTGTATTGGTGGAATGCATGTGTGTGTGTGTGTGTGTGTGTGTGTGTGTGTGTGTGTGTGTGCTGTTATGAGACCTAGTAAAGCTTATAGAAATAAAAACTACTGAACAGCTCATTAACCCCCAGTTCCCTAAGAGGAATATCTGATTTTTTTTTTTAAGGCTAGGAGCAGGTCTCTTTTGCAAAGGCTCATGGGGCCCCTCAGCCTGCTGTAACGTGTTTCTGCTGTTCATTTAACTAGGGAGGTGGGTCTCTGTTGATCTACCTGAGGGATAAATTATTCTCAAGTACATGCTATTTATTCAAAATGCAACTAGCTCTGGTCTCCTTAAGTGGGAGCTTTGACAGGATAATTATAGGATATTAATAGATTCAGAAAAACAGGTTCTCTGAAGCGCAACCCATGGCTAGCCAACTATATTTTAAGCAAAAGTGAAAACCACTCTTCTTCGTAAATATTTTCTTCTTCAAAATTTCCTTTATTTACAGAGCTCTGCCACAGTTAATCCAATTAGTAAGACATGGGGATGCTCTGACTTGATCTTGCATACTAATGGAAATATATTAATTGAAATATAGTCAAAGAAATCAGTGGGAGATAGGATGGAGAGGGAGCAAAGAGACTCGAGGTGGGGATATGCCCAGGTGGGTGCTCTTGTGTGACCATGGACCCAGCCCCCTCCTTTCTCTGGCCACTTAATGAGGTGACTGGTGCCCAGGACATTTCTGATATGGCTCATCTTGTATCATCTCCAGCACTTTTGCCGACCCACCAGCCATTCAATATGATGAAATCTTTTTTTTTTTCAAAACAAATGTACTTAGAAAAGCCGATGAACAAAATTGCAAAGAAAGTTGATAAGCCTGGTTTCTGCAGGTGAGGGATTTTTATGTTTTGCTCTCTGCTGGGTCTTCTCAGTGTCTATGATAATGCCCAGTGTGCATGCAAGAAATGTCTGTTAAATGATTAGAAGTTGTTATCATCCATAGGAACATAAAAATGCCTTTCTACGTATGTTGTCAAGATACAACTACTTAAAAGAATGAGCAATGCCTCCCGTGGCTGAGTCGCTGGGTTCCTTCCCCAGCACTACAAAGAGCGCCATAGAAACCTTATGCCTTGTATCATGCTAACTGAAATGAGTCAGAGAGAGAGGGACAGACATAGAATTTGTGGGATATATTATTTGTGCACTTATTTGTGGGATATAAAGTAACAGAATGCGAGACTAACGCCCAAGGCTAATAGAGATAAGGGCCAGGAGAATTGCTCCACGGCTTGGAAGCCGGCCTTACATGCTGAGGGAAGAGGCAGCTACGATAGAGAAGGGACCACTAAGTGAGTGATGCTTGGGGGCTGGAGCAATAGCACAGTGCGTAGGGCGTTTGCCTTGCACGCAGCTGACCCAGGTTCAATTCCCAGCATCCCATATGGCCAGGGGTGCTTCCTGAGTGCAGAGCCAGGAGTAACCCCTGAGCATTGCCAGGTGTGACTCAAAAAGCAAAAAAAAAAGTAAAAGTGAATGATGCTTGGAGGGCTCGCTCAGGATGGGAGATGTGTGCTGAAAGTAGACTATGGACCAAACATGATGGCCACTTAGTACCTGTATTGCAAACCATAACACCCAAAAGGAGAGAGAGAGAGAGAGAGAGAGAGAGAGAGAGAGAGAGAGAGAGAGAGAGAGAGAGAGAGAGAGAGAGAGAAAGGGAATATGCCTGCCACAGAGATAGGGGTGGGGGGTTGGGGGGTGGGGGTAGCAGGAGGGATACTGGGAACATTGGTGATGGAAAAAGTGCACTGGTGGGTGTTCGATCATTGTATGACTGAAATGTAATCACAAAAGTTTGTAAGTCTGGGGGCTGGAGTGATAGCACAGCGGGTAGGGCGTTTGCCTTGCACGCGGCCGACCTGGGTTCAAATCCCAGCATCCCATATGGTCCCCTGAGCACCGCCAGGGGTGATTCCTGAGTGCATGAGCCAGGAGTGACCCCTGTGCATTGTTGGGTGTGACCCAAAAAGCAAAAACCAAACAAACAAACAAAAAGTTTGTAAGCCTGTAACTGTATCTCACAGTGATTCATTAAAAAATATTTTTAAAAAATAGAAATTTAAAAAAAAGAAACCTTATGCCTGCCCCCATCCTGTACAGCATGTATCATGTTACTTTTCTTTTCCTTTTCTCCTTGGGGCTACTTCTGGCACTGTGCTCAGGTGTTGCTCCTGGCAGTGTCAAGTGACCAACCGTTGCCAGGGATTGCACCCAAGCCTCCCACCTGCAAAGAGGGCTCAGCCTGTGGAGTGTTGAGTTATCTGCTTCTCAGGCCATGCACCACATTCTCCATGCCTGGTAGCAATTGTTCCTGCAGAAATGACTTCCCTTTCCTCTGTTGCGTATTCTCTTTCTCCTTCACTAGCTAGACAACTGCATGGCTTTCTCTGTTTTTGCAACTGCATTGATCATTTCTATTTGCCTCTTTCACAGCACAATTGAATAAATAATTCCTATATCATTGTCTTAATATGTTATTTGCAAATGAAAAATTCATACAATTAAATAGATGCAATAAAAACTCTATAACCATACCTAACAGGTTCCCTAGAAGAAGGAAAGAAGTCAGCATACCGCAATACGTAAGAAAAAAATTTAAAAACAGAAAGTGAGATCTAATGTTTTTAGTTTTTTATTTAATTAAAGAACCATTATTTTCAAAGTTATTGATAGTTGAGTCTTAGGCATATAATATCCCAACACCAAACCCACCACAAATGTCAACTTCCCTCCACCCGAGTTCCCATGCTTCCTCTCATGACTCTCATCACACACCCCCCCACACACACACACCTCACTAGACAACCGCATTATTGTTTGTTTTTGAGCCGTACTCAGTAATGTTCAGGGGTTACTACTCCTGGTTCTGCACTCAGGAATTACTCCTGGAGTGCTTGGGCCATATAAGATGCTGGGAATAGAATCTCGGCCAGCCCTGTGCAAGGCATGTACCCTACCCATTGCGCCATTGCTAAGGCCTGACAACAGCATTTTTTTTTAAGTTTTCTTTTTTTATTATTATTCATGGTCACAATCACGAAATCTCATTAATCATCGATTTCTCAAGCGGGCTCAGTAACCTCTCCATTTGTCCTTTCCCTGAGATCTTAGAAGTCTCTCTCGACTCGGCCCTCCCAAGGATGTCACACTGGAGGCTCTTTCAGGGTCAGGGGAATGAGATCCAGCTTGTTACTGGATTTAGCATATGAATACACCATGGGAAGCTTGCAAGGCTGTCCCATGTGGGCAGGAAACTCTCAGAAGCTTGCCACTTTCTCCCAGAGGGAGAAGTAGGCTACAATATATCGTGGACTTCTGGGAGCTTGCTTTTAAGTCTCTGGATGTTGGCCGTTGATGGGATTAGACACACCTGGGTTCCTCTGCCGGTACCTTCATGCATGAGGCCTGTTCAAACATGTGGAGAGGGGCCTTGAGCATGGCTGTGGCTAGGTTCCGGTGGTCTTCAGCTGCTGGGAGCTCTGCTCAGGGTGGGGAGGGAAACTTTAGCCTATCCCCTTCAAGGGGCCCTGGGGAAGACAGCCAGGTGTGTGGGCAAGAGACTCTCTTAATAATAATAATAATAATAATAATAATAATAATAATAATAAATTATTATTTTTAAAAATTGAATCACTTTGGGAACAGTTACAAAACTTTCAGGTTTAAGTCTCAGTCATACAATAAACAAACACCCATCCCTTCACCAGTGCACATGTTCCACCACCAAGAACCCCAGTATCCTCCTCTCCCACCCCCTACCCTGCTTGTGTGGCAGATGATTTTCACTTTACTCTCTCATTGCTTTGATTACATTCAATGTTTTGACAGAAAACCCACTATTATTATTTGGAATTTCCCCCCAACAATCAGACCTGCTGAAAGGCATCATTTGATAATGTATTTTCTGTTGCTGACAATGAAGAGCATATGATGTCTTCATACGCAACAGCGGCCGCATGGTTTTGGATTTCTGGTATTTTAGTAATTAAGCCCAGAGGGACATCTGCCAGCAGCCGCTGGGTTCCAAAATTGGCTTGTGTGCCTCTGGGATCATGGCTGTTCAGGAGCGGAGGAGCCCGACAAAGGCATCCTTAATGGTTTTGACCATTCCTTTGTTTTCCCAGAGCTTAGCATAGCAGGGGGGCATGGAACAGAGGCAATATAAATGATCCTTTGTAAATAAATCAGTGGCTAATTTATGTTTAATGTTTAATGTTTATGGTAACAGTATGTAAACTGTCATTTCTATTGTCATAGAGCTGAGGAAGAAACCATGGCACCGAGGTGTTCAATAAGTCGGCCAAGGGAGTCGGCTGGCAATTGAAGTTTCCACCTGAAAGTACTTGAATCTAGGCACTCTAAGTCAGGATTACTCCTCTTCAAGAGCATGCTGAATTATTTGATGTTCTTGAGTCTAGCCCAAGTCCACCAAGCCTGGCAATGTTAGTTAGAACAATTTAAAAGGGTGTGTCATTCTGATCTTTAAAATAATTGTTTTAATTTAATTAATTTTTGTTTTAAGTTTAGGGGCCACACTCTGCAATGCTCTGGGCTTACTCCTGGCTCTGCACTCAGGGATCACTCCTGGAGGGACTTGGAAGACCATATGGTGACAGGGATAGATCTTGGGTTGTCCAAGTGCAAGGCAAGTGCCTTACTTACTAGTTGTACAATTTCTTTGGCCCTCATTTCGATTTTTTACCCCAATTCTTAGAAACCTCCAAACCAGTTTTAGCACTTGCAGATTGCAATGGTGAATTGTATGTGTCCATTTGATCAGGCTACAGGTATCCACATACTTAGTCAAACATTCTGTGGGTAACCACAGAGCACTTTCTAGATGAGATTAGTTGGACAGGAAGACTGAATCAAATAGATTACAATTCCCTTTCCGCTCCACATGTGAGCTGGATGCACTGAAGGTTAAAATAGAACCAAAAGGGCTAAGTAAGAGAGAATGCACTCTGATAGCCATTTTCCATCTGGGACATTGGTCTTTTCAGACTTTTGGACTCATCTCAGACTGATCCCTATATACCAGATGTCCTACTTTCCTTGGCCTCCACTTTGTCAACTGTTTATCTTGAGATTGCTCAGCCTCCATCACTACATGATATAGCTCCTTGTAGATGAGGATGAGCTGGAAAATCCAGAATGATATCTGGTTCACGCATCTTGCCTACATTCCTGCACTAAACTCTCTGCACCCCCTGTCTCTGAGTTATCCCTCCTCAGGTTCCCAATGCATAGTTACTGCTAGATTGTCTGGTTTTGTACCCAGTCCCTGTTACCTTCATCCTGCTAGTCACCTATTTAAAAACCTCCCATGCCTGTCTGCTTCCTCAGGCTAGAGTCTTTGGTTTCTGTATCATTTATGATTAGGTTTGGCTACATGTTAAAATACTAGTGGTTGAAATAGTGCAGTCGATTTTTCCTTGTGTAACCATCCAGAGATAGAATATCTCAGACTAGGAGAGTCAGTAGGAAGCTTGGTCTCTCCCTTCCTTCTACATCAGTCTTTAGCCTCATGATCTAAAAATGGTTGCCAAAGCTCCAACCATTGTATCTACATTCCAGAGTTTGCATCTGACACTTTCCCTTAAAGTCACATCACAACTTAGCATATCACATATGGCTGCCTCCAGCTACCAGGAAGACTCTGAAATGTAGTTTGTTGTGCACATATCAATAATTTTCTTACTAATGAAGAAGAGCAGAAATCTTGTCATCTCTACCTTAGTGTGGCATAATAAGCTTTTTTTTTTCAAGCAAGTTTCAACTAAGCTTTCCAGATTTTCTTCCCCTACCAACTCTTCTATTCACATGTTTGTTCACTGTACCTGAAACACCCTAGGACTTTTGTCTCTATCACTGCCTTTCCCCCACCCTCTTGGAATGCCTTTTGGCTTCATATCCAAGCCACACCTTGGTTTTCCGGAGACTTTCCCTGACTGCTTAAACCTGAGATGTTTCCTCTGAAGCTGATCTCTCCCAGCATGTGATCCATTCTGACACTCGGATTCCGTCCAGCTCTGTTCTTCCTTCAGTGACTTGAACTGTGAGAATATCTCATTGCTATTTTTCTTTTTTGCACATTTAGGTCTTGTCCCACACTCCTCACGCCTCCCCTTATTCTAGATTTTTTTTTTTGCTTTCTGGGTCACACCTGGCGTTGCACAGGGGTTACTCCTGGCTCATACACTCAGGAATTACTCCTGGCAGTGCTCGGGGGACCATATGGGATGCTGGGAATCAAACCTGGGTTGGCCGCGTGCAAGGCAAATGCCCTACCCGCTGTGCTATGGCTCCAACCTCTCTTCTAGATTTCTTAAGGTCAGGATCTTCTTATTCAATGACTCAATAACTATACCTTGATCACAGATTTGACTCTGTGCACTATGTTGGGGATTTAGTAGTAACACAGGATACTTCTCCTCAAAATTCTATTATTTCCTTTGGAGTAAGGTTGATTTTATTTATTATTTGGCTCCCAAGATCAGATGAGATTGACAACCTTCAGAGTGGAATAGCCTTATACTTGTTTATTAATTGGGGTGGAGGGTTTGGGCGGTGCCTGGCAGTGCTTAGGGGCTATTCCTAGCTCTGTGCTGGGGAAGTTTGTCTCTGGCCATGTCTAAGGGTCCATATATGGTGCTGGAGATCAGCCTAGGGTGAGCCACATGCAAGGCAAGTGCCTTACCTTCTGTTCTATCTCTCCACCCAATGAGTCTTCAGTGTTCCTAAGTAGATTTTAGTTGCTTCGCTGAGCAGTAAGTACTGACTTGGTTATCTTTTATATTTATAATAACATTTCTTGAGTAATTACTATGTGCCAGGCACTATATCAGCCTTTAATAAATGTTATATTATATTTCTCTTTTAAACAGTAATGAGATTCTTATTTTTTTATGTAAAATTGAGGCAGTGTGAGGTGAAGTTACTTGTTCAAGGTCATAGACTGGTACGGGATAGTGTCAGGATGGAATCCAGCAGCTCTTATTCCCTCAAAAGAAGGGAGCTAGAGGATTGGAGAGTTAGAACAGAGGTCAACACACTTACATTTTATGTAACCAACTGGGTTCAATCCCGGGCATCACATATGTTTTTTGAGCATGGTTAGTAGTGATCCCTGAGTGCAGAGCCAAGAGTAAATCCACTGGGTGTGTACCACCCTTGAAGAAAGAAAGAAAGAAAGAAAGAAAGAAAGAAAGAAAGAAAGAAAGAAAGAAAGAAAGAAAGAAAGAAAGAAAGAAAGAAAGAAAGAAAGAAAGAAAGAAAGAAAGAAAGAAAGAAAGAAAGAAGAAGGAAGGAAGGAAGGAAGGAAGGAAGGAAGGAAGGAAGGAAGGAAGGAAGGAAGGAAGGAAGGAAGGAAGGAAGGAAGGAAGGAAGGAAGGAAAGAAGGGAGGGAGGGAGGGAGGGAGGGAGGGAGGGGAGGGAGAGAGGGAAGGAAGAAGGAAGGAAGGAAGGAAGAAAGAAAGAAAGAAAGAAAGAAAGAAAGAAAGAAAGAAAGAAAGAAAGAAAGAAAGAAAGAAAGAAAGAAAGAAAGAAAGAAAGAAAGAAAGAAAGAAAGAAAGAAAGAAAGAAAGAAGAAAGAAGGGAGGGAGGGAGGGAGAGAGGGAAGGAAGAAGGAAGGAAGGAAGGAAGGAAGGAAGGAAGGAAGGAAGGAAGGAAGGAAGGAAGGAAGGAAGGAAGGAAGGAAGGAAGGAAGGAAGGAAGGAAGGAAGGAAGGAAGAGAGAGAGATAGAGAGAATTTGCTGTGGAGGAGAACCAATAAGGATATTTTTAGAAGAAGCAGAAGCAGGTTGGACCAGGGCAGTCAACAAATTCCCTTGTGAGCTGGTCCTCTGAAACACACATCAATGTATTTTCAGTTAGTTAAATTTGTGGGGATGGGGGAAGGTGACATCCTATGGTGCTTGGAGGCCGCTTCTGGAGGTACTCAGGGAATCGCACAGTGCCAGGGTTCTAACCTGGGGCTCCCACATGCCAAGCAAATGCTCCAGCCCTAAGAGCTGTCTCCTTGGCCCCCTGCGATGAACTCTTAAATCTAAAGAAAGATTTCTGAGGAAGCGTTCAGCTTGCATGTTACCTTCCATTGAACAGGCTTTGGGAGGAAGGATAATGTAAGGGACGCATTCTCCTTGTTCTCAGCATCCTCTGCCCTGAAGAGTTTGCTGTCTTTTCATTTTCAGATCCAGCTCCAAATTTCTCCGGGGCTGGTTTCTCTGCTGTGCAGTCTCCTCTGTGATCCCATGTCCATGGGCCTGTCTCTGCTGGGGCCTGCAGAGAAAGCAAGGGTTCATGGATGCTTTGATGAAGGCAAACATTGGGAGAGAAACTGCCAACTCAAGGGAAGGCAGGTGGAGAGAGCTGAGACGCCCTGCTGCTCCATGAAGGGGCCCTTTCTTTTCTTTTTTCTTTTTTTTTAAAATTGAATCACGTTGAGATAGACCCTTACAAAGCTGCTCATAGTCAGGTTTCAGTCCTACAGTGTTCCAGCACCCATCATCCCTCCACCAGTGCCCATTTCCCGGCACCAGTGCCCCCAGTTTCCCTCCCATCACCCCCATCCACCCCAGCCTGCCTCTATGGCAGGCACTTTACTTCTCTCTCTCTGTCTCTCTGTCTCCCTGTCTCTCTCTGTCTGTCTGTCTGTCTGTCTGTCTGTCTGTCTGTCTGTCTGTCTCTCTCTCTCTCTCTCTCTCTCTCTCTCTCCCTTTTGGGCATTGTGGTTTGCAATACAGATAGTGAAAGGTTGCAGCACTGTAGCACTATCGTCTCATTGTTCATCAATTTGCTCAAGCGGGCACCAGTAATGTCTCCATTGTGAGACTTGTTGTTACTGTTTTTGGCATATCGAATACATCAGGTTCTGCCACTCGAGCGGGATACTCTTGGTAGCTTGCTGGGCTCTTGGAGAGGGACAGAGGAATCGAACCCAGGTCGCTGTGTGCAAGGCAAACACCCTACCCGCTGTGCTATCGCTCCAGCCCACTGAAAGGTTATAAGGAATATTTCTTACCTACTTTTAACCTTCAGACAAGAGTCCAGCATGATCATTCCCAGCTATTACTGTCATACCGTTCCCTTCTCTATCTTACCTAACCTCCGCCCCACACTTGTTTGTGGTTGATTCCGACCATTGAAGGGGCCCTTTCTGGGGAGACCCCCCCGCAGCTGGCACATAGCTTCTAGCTCCCTCCGGGAAGGCCTCCCACCTGAGCTTCTGCTTTCATTCCTGGCATTTTCTTGTGGCTGGGTGCTGTTCAGTAACACTGAGCTAGAAGGACAATGCGAGAGGGACAGAATGAAGGAGAAGCACCCCTGAACAAAAGGGGATCTTCTTACAACACCCCACTGCGAGAGAAACACAGCACCAGTTTAGGAACTCCCGGGCCAGCCTAGGGCCGCCAGCAGCACCCCGCCCCATCCCAGCTGGCTGTTTGTAGAATGAGAAGAATGTTAGTTAACTGATCCTGTTATCTGAGCTGAATTCTTCGGGGTTTCATTTCTCTGATAAAACCGCCCTGAATGGAGAGCTCTCAGAATACCAACGGAGGCCCCTTCACGGCATTCCTGAGGCACAGTGAGCCCTGACCTGGACGGGGTGGGGCATGGGGTCACCTCTGGGCCCAGGGACCCTGGGCAGCCTTGACTCACATCAATCTCTTCTCGCTGGACATGCCTTCTGTCTGATCTTCCCCTCATTAATCATGGCCACACTTCAGTAAGGAATGGGAGAGAGACATCAGAGAGACAGACACAGACAGAGAGAGACGGAAGAGAGACAGACACAGACAGAGAGAGACAGAAGAGAAGAGGGAGGGAGGGAGGAAGGAAGTTTGAGCTCAAAATCTTTAAGGGAGCACATGTGAGAAATGCAATATTCAGAATATACATTTACCAGTGGACTGGAGCAATAGCACAGTGGGTAGGGAGTTTGCCTTGCACGCGGCCAACCCTGGTTCGATTTCTCTGTCCCTCTCAGAGAGTCCGGCAACTACCGAGAGTATCCCGCCTGCACGGCAGAGCCTGACAAGCTACCTGTGGCATATTCGATATGCCAAAAACAGTAACAAGTCTCACAATGGAGACATTACTGGTGCCCGCTCGAACAAATAGATGAACAATGGGAAGACAGTGCTACCGTGCTACATTTACTAGACTTTTTGCACCAGGTTGAACAATCACCTAATTGTTGAGTGCTTACATGGAGCAGGGGATTCTTCGGTCTTCTACAGGCATCTGTATGTGCCATTCCCTTGGAAACACTTCAGTAATAGACCCTGTGGTTGGTATCTAAATGGATTATTAGGTGCAACCTGTAGGTCAGCTCCCATTCTCAGGCATCTGGTCGGGGGTAGGGGAGGGGGGTTCGCTGGAATTTTATCGGAAAAGTCTCACTCCCTAAAAGGCCCACGTTAAGTGCTGCTTATCTTTGCTACTGAGAAACACCAACTGTTTTGCCAATTAGCAAGCTAAATGTCAGACATGGGATTTTATTGGTGAAAATAGTTGCATCTGATAGGCTTAATGGCTGCTCAAAGGGGTTCTTTATTACTCTCAGTGAGTGGTTTAAGGTAGATTGGCCAAAATGTTGATTATTGGTACAGCTGCCCTTGTGGGGAAGCATATAAGAATTCAATTCTTGGCTTCTAAATGGATTTAAAAAAAAATCATAGGCAACACAATGGAAAAACTGAAATCCATACAGCTGAGTTAGAGGGGCATTGGAAGTGTGAGGCATTGGGGTCCTTTTGGAGGGAGGTGGATATGGTGCTGGAATCACATACGCGGGAAACCATCATTAAAAGTATGGTAAATCACACTACCTCAATCAATTTTAAAAAACTTTAAAAAATAAATTAATGGTCTTTTAAATTTTTTTTAACTAACGGGAGAACTTCTATAAGCTTCTATAATCCTACCTCTGAAATGGGCTAGCAGCCTGGAAACTCCTCCTGCAAGCAGTTAGTTAGAAATTGTGTGAAAAAGAAAAAAAAATTACGCTTCAAGGACCGAAAATAGGAAGGACATTATTCTTGCTCCTTAATAAAAGTTCGCCATACTGAGAGTCCTGGGAGGGAAAATTCCCTCTGTCCTTCTAGGTACAGTGACTGGCACCTGTGCAATAAACCGCATCAAGGTCCAACAGGAAGAGAGGGTCCATCTGCTTGTACATGAGGGCCTCACAGAGAGAAGTGAGCACCCCCCCCAAAGGGAGATAGTACAGTGGGCAGGATGCTTGTGTTGCACTTGACCAGCCTAGATTCAATCCTCAGCATCCCTCATGGACCCCCAATCGCCCCCAGGAATGACTCCTGAGTGTAGAGCACCATAGGACGCAGCCCAAAGATCAGAAAGAAAACAGAAGGACCAGGTATTATACTCTGCCTGAGCTCTGAGAAACCATTGTTTTAGTGTGATAAAATAAGGAAAAGTGACAGAACAAAAGAAAAAGGATTTGGGTTTTTGGGCGTAGGTTCAAAAGGCAGATCCTTTTGCTAGAGGACACCCACTAATGACATTTTAAATTTGATTACTTTTTGAAGTGTTTAGGGGCTATGCCTGCTAGCATTCAGAGGCTACTGCCAGACTTGTGTTTGGGGTCACACTCCCAGTGGTGCTCAGGGACCCGGTAAGTCAGGAAACTGGACTGGAATCTGCCACGTGCAAGGTAAGGGCCTTAACCCCTTATTCCCTGTCCTCTGAAAAACATTTATAAGATGAACGTAACATTGCATCCTATGGCTATGCCAGACCACCTGTCACCAGACTTTTAACTTTCTTTTGGCTGCTTTCTAACACCATCAGTAAAGAGATAACCATCTCTGGTCATAATCTTCAGTTTCTATTTCTCACTATGTCTTCAGAGCTGATTCCAGGAAAAGAAGTTTCTGGACCAAAGGGCAAGAACATTTAATGGATAATATGGGGCAGGAGGATAATATGCGCAGGAGGAAGAAAGCAGTGTGGAACGCCTTCAAGAGCGTCGAATAAGTGGTTAAGAGAATGAAGAACCTCCAACTCCAGGCACATCTTTTCAATTCCATCATTCTTCCTGCACTAACATATGCCTCGGAGACCTGGGCCCTACACAAACAGGATGAGAATGCTATTCGGGTATCCCAAAGAGGAATCGAAAGAGCTATGCTGGGAATATCACATCTCACTCAAGTGAGAGAAGGAATCCGGAGTTCTGACCTCCGTCGACGGTCAAGAATCAGGGACGCTGTCTTGTTTGCCAAGGCGTCAAAAATCAGATGGGCCGGTCATGTAATGCGATTCAGAGACGACCGCTGGACTAGAGCTGTTACCGGCTGGATTCCACTGGACGTCAGAAGCCCACGTGACCGCCCACCAACTAGATGGTCAGATTTCTTTGTCAAACCCCTGAATGAACGATTTGAGGCTATTCCTGTTCCTGGAGCAAGCAAATATTAGTGGGCTGCACTAGCACGGGACAGGGACAAATGGAGACGTTACTGGCGTCCACTCGAGCAAATTGAAGATCAACGGGATGACAAGTGATACAAATGATGGGGGATCAAAATAGACCAGGTGGGGTTGAAGAGATAGTACAGCTGGTAGGGTGCTTGTCTTGAAATGGACCAACCTGGGTTTGATCTCCAGTATCCCATATGGTCCCCCAAGCCTGCCAGGAATAACTCCTGAGTGTACAGCCAGGAGTAACCCCTGAGCACCTCCGGGAAAACCAAAAAAGAAAAAAAATATGCCAGGTATATTATGCCTTTGAAATAACAACAACAACAACAACAACAACAACAACAACAACAACAACAGAAAAGCAGTATTACTTTCAGAGACAAAGATTAAAAATCAATATAAACTATGAGTGCTGGAGCAATAGCACAGCGACAGGGCGTTTGCCGTGCACGCGGCGGACCTGGGTTCGATTCTTTCGCCCCTCTCGGAGAACCTGGCAAGCTACCGAGAGTATCTCGCCTACACGACAGAGCCTGGCAAGCTACCCATGGCGTATTTGATATGCCAAAAACAGTAACACGTCTCACAATGGAGACTTACTGGCGCCCGCTGGAGCAAATCAATGAGCAACAGGATGACAGTGACAGTGATACAGTGTGATAAACTAGGAGCACTTTTACTAAGGGACTGACTTGGAGGCTTATCTGGCACTACTTTTTCTAACTGGTAGGGGGCAGCACCAACAAGTACCACTGAAACTCCTTGGTTATTAAATCTGTAGGTTGGTGGGGGGGTTTTTTGTCGCTTATTATGTACTTATGGGAGGGGGGTGGGGGAAGTGGTGTCAAACTTCCTTTGTTAATATTTAGCAACACCAGAGTCATCACATTTACAGGCAAGGGTCAGAGAGGAAAATTCAGTTCTTTGGAAGATTTACAGCTTTCAGGAATGTTCCGGAAGACTGATCCAGATGGCAAAGGAGAGAGAGAAAAGGGTTTTTCCATCCTGTGCTCGGGTCAGGGTGGGAGCAAGCTCAGGAAGAGTGGCGTGTTGGGGGGAGTGGGGGGCGGGCGGTGGCATTCTGTGCCAGGCGCTGGGAAGTGAGTTTATCTTCCCCAACAGGACAGCTGGTGGGAGGAGGGGGGGGTGGGAGGGTGAGGAGGAGGCACGTGACGGCCAGCCTGAGGAAGACCTTTGAAACAGATGGAGCAAGGCCAGCCACTGCGTGGGTGTGGGGGGGAGAGTGTCCACGAACCCTAAAGAAATCAGCTGTGTCTCCTAATCACAGGGAGAGGCCAGCCTTAGGAGGATGGGATTGAGGGGTCCTGAAGCAGAGTGGCCGGAGACTGCATGTCACGGGTGCTGTGTACAGACCCTGAACGGATGCAGTACGCAGAAAGGGCAACAAGCAGACAGGTTGTTCCAGGAGAGAAAGACCTGTGCCTTGCAGGAGAGACAGAGAGACAGAGAGACAGACAAGAGACACACAGAGAGAGACAGAGAGACAGAGAGACAGACAAGAGACACACAGAGAGAGACACACAGAGAGAAAGACAGAGAGAGAGAGAGGCAGAGACAGACAGAGAGACAGACAGAGACAGAGACAGAGAAACAGAGAGACAAACAGAGACAGACAGATAGAGACAGAGACAGAGATACAGAGAGTACAGCTGGTAAGGGATTCCCCTTGCCTGTGGCTAACCCAAGGTTGGAATCCCTGACGTCCCATATGGTCCCCCCGAGCCCCTCCAGGAGTGATCCCTGAGTGCTGAGCCAGGAGTAAGCCCTGAGCACTGCCAGGTGGGACCCCCAAATAAGTGCAGAGATCTGTACCTTTTGGGAATAAGGGACAGTGATCTGTTATAACTCTAGGGTCAGAGGAACCCTCTCCCACCCTGTTCCAAAGGTACCACTGGCTGCAGATGCGCAACCCTCCCCCCTCACCCCCTGCCTAGCTGGAGGTGCAGGAGCCCCAGCCTCCAGCCCAGGTGGGAGGTGAGTGGGCCTGGGACACAGAGACAGGAGCTCAGCTAAGGGGTCAGCAAAATGGAGCAGCCCCGGGCTCATCCAGGTGGCCTCTCAGGGAGGACTTCTGAGGGTTTCTCCTCCCCCACCACAGAGCCTCTTAGGCTGTTGGGGCTGCAGGTTTGAGCCCCGTGGAGCTCTTTGCTACATTCAGTTTCTCAGAAGGGTTCATTTCAGCACAGTCCTGGTGGAATTTGATAGCATCTGAGGGGCCATCAAGGAGATCATGAATCTGATCTCTCTCTCTCTCTCTCTCTCTCTCTCTCTCTCTCTCTCTCTCTCTCTCTCTCTCTCTCTCTCTCTCTCCTCTCTTTCTCCTCTCTCTCCTCTCTCTCTCCTCTCTCCCCTCTCTCCTCTCTCTCTCCTCTCTCTCTCTCTCTCTCCGCCCCCCCCGCTAAATCCATATTTTATGTCTGACCTCAAACAAGCAGTTTACCAGTCTTCTGCTTTCCCACTGAATTCCATCCTGGCTCTGATTGTCTCGAGTTAGCGCCTACTCTTACAGGGAAAGGGTCCCATTCCAGAAGACTGCCGCAACGTACCAGCTGCAAGCGTGGATGCCCAGCTCACCCACAGTTGCTGTCTGATTTCTTACCAATCCGCCGTTCCCACTACCCCTTTTCAGGTGTGATAATTTTCTGTAATGGCTCGCAGAACCCAGGGAAGCCCCGAGCATGCTAATTAGTGAGTTACAGCCTGCACATTGTTGGAAGGACATTATAAAGGACTCATGAACCGGCCAGAGGCAGAGGTACCCAGGGAAATGGGTGGGAGGGTCCTGAATGCAGGATGCTCTTTTCCTGTTGAATTTGGGGGTGCCGACCCGCCCAAATGATGCTTACCAACTCAGAAGCTCTCGGAAGCCCCTTTACTTAGGTTCCAGCCCACAGGCATGACAGACTAGATGACAGGCTGCTGTGACTGAATTCAGTGGCCAGACCCTCTCCCCTCCCTGAAATTTGGAGCTGAAAGTTCTGATCTCCAGTGAATGCCCTGGTTGGTCCCTCTGGCAACCGGCCCCTCAGGCCCTCATCTGCAGCTCTCCAGGAGCCCAGCAAGAGTCGTTTTTACTAATCCAAAGTCCTGCATGGTTGGAGAGGCTTAGTCTGAGAAGGAGGACATGCTTCTTGTCCTCATTACGCGGAGTATTCCAAGACTTTCAGGAAATCTGTGCCAGGAACCAGAAGTTACAATACAAATTTTCTCATTACATCATGATATCGCAAAAGTGAAACCAAATAACACATTGTGGCTCGTGCGTATTAAGAAATGTTAGGCGGATTTTCAAAAAGGCTGTTGGATCTAGTTGTGGCGCATAATGGGTGTCTGTAATATTTTCTTAAGTGGAAAACCGGATTGGAATGGGGTGTGTAAAGCAGGGAGAACAAAACTTTTTTTTTTAAGTACCAAATAATAAATATATAAAGTTCTGCCACTGCAGGACAAAGAATACTAAGTAAGTCAGCATGGCTATGTTCCAATAAAACTTTATTAGCACAAGCAGATAGCAGGTCAGTTAGTGTCCAGGGCATTGTTTGCTTACACCTGGTGTCGAGTCTACTTCCTTAAACTGTGAGTGACCCTAGAGACGGACAGTGGGAGTCCTTTAAAAGAAATTTCTTTACGATTTATTATCAGTAAGTGCTTGGTTTATATTTCCATTTTCTATTTCTATATGCTTAAGGCTTCGTAAAAATTTCTTGAGCAAAAAAGTGCTCACAAGGAGAAAAAGTTTAAGAAGTTTTGGCATAGAGTATATGTGATATACATGTACATTATGTATATTTTTGTCAAGACCGGCCTCAAGCTGTTAATATCAGTGACTTTGGGGAGGAAAGAGAGTGGAATTTGGAGCAAGGAGATGACTCACTTTTTCTTTATTTGTTTCTGTTTTGTTTGGTTTGAGCTACTAACATAAGCACTACTTTTGAAATTTCTTTTCTGGATTCCTAGAATGATCTCATTAATCACTGGAAGTTCTCAACTGCCCCAGAGTGCCTTGCTCGAAGAGTGGGGGAAGTTTGGGCTTTGTTGGTTTCTGTTGACTACGAGTTTCAGAAAAACCACCCATTGCTAAGAATCCAGCTCAGTTAGAGGCACCGACAATGAAAGCATGATTTCACGATAAGCAAAGGGACAGTCCCAGAGCTCTCGACCTCAGTCAGGTCACATCCCGAGCTCTGCTGTGAGTCTGGAGTGCTGGGCTGGCTGAGAGTCACACTTGACTATTGCAGAAGATGGTGGCCGGAACGCAAAGAGGATGGAAGCGTCTGCAGGGGAGCAGAGCCTGCTGAGTCTGAGAGAGCGGCACCGGGAACATGACATCTGCCCACCAGCATGAGGAGAGATGCTTCCCCGAACCACTGAGGAGGGTGGGCACTCGTGTGTGTGGGTGTTTGTGTGTGTCAGAGAGAGAGAGAGAGAGAGAGAGAGAGAGAGAGAGAGAGAGAGAGAGAGAGAGAGAGAAAGAGAAAGAGCAAGAGAGCATGCAAGATCTTTTAGAGCCTTACTAAAACACAGGCTTGCCCTACTGTCCGAAAGTAGAGCTTGTCTATGAAAAGATGTCACTGTCACTGTCGTACCGTTGTTCATGGATTTGCTCAAGCAAGCATCAGTAATGTCTCCATTGTGAGACTTGTTGTTACTGTTTTTGGCATATTGAATACGCCACGGGTAGCTTGCCAGGCTCTGCAGTGCGGGTGGAATACTCTCTCGGTAGCTTGCCAGGCTCTCTGAGAGGGATGGAGGAATAGAACCCGGGTCAGCCGTGTGCAAGGCAAATGCCCTACCTACTGTGCTATCACTCCAGCCCTATGATATATATACAAAAAAACAAATTTTCAGGAATTCATACCGAAAAAAATTTTTGAGAGTTCCTAGAACTCCCAAATAATCTTCTCAGTCACGCAAAATAACAGGTAGAATTTGAAATGATGCTCACATATCATGAAAACAGGAAGGCTATGATGAGAGCAGTGCCTGGATAGTGGCTCTGGAGAAAGGAGGTGACACCATCCTCTCTGCCAGGGGGCAGATGTGCTGCCTGAGTGATCACAGGCTTAGCACTTTCCCCAGTGGCTGGCACTGAAGATTAAATAAATGCGAAAGGGGGGATGGATGGTTTGATGGGGAATGGGGGGTGGAGGGAATCTGGGAACATTGGTGCTGGGAAATTGCATTGGCAAAAGGATGGGTGTTGGAACATTGTATGACTGAAACCCAGTCATGAACAGCTCTGTAATGCTCTATCTCATGGAGATTCAGTAAAATCATCATCATCATCATCATCATCATCATCATCATCATCATCATCCCATTGATTGTCGATTTTCTTGAGCGGTCTCAAGTAACGTCTCCATTCGTCCTAGCCCTGAGAGTTTTAGAAGTCTCTGTTTACTTGTCCTTCTCAATGGTGCTGCCTTGGAGGCTCTTTCAGGGTCAGGGGAATGAGACCCATCATTGTTACTGGTTTGGCATATGAATACACCACGGGGCAGTTTGCCAGGCTCTCCCATGTAGGCAGGAAACTTTCGGTAGCTTGCCAGGTTCTCTGAGAGGGAGAACTAGGCTATAAGATGTCACTATAAGAATTAGGCTATACGATATCAGCAAAATATAAAATTAATATTTAAAAACGTGAAAGTAATGAAAAGTATAAAATAAAAATGAAATCAGGGCTTACATAGGACATGAAGACGGCTTAGTGGGATAGCTCTTGCCTTCCAGCCACGGCATTATGACCGACTGTATTCAAAGAACTTTGTGTGCGCCCTTCACATGGTTCCACTACCTGTGACAGTCCCAAATCTTAAATATACCATTTGTGGCTTTATAACTTCGTAGAGGCACACCCTCTGTCCACACCCTACCCTTGACTGTAGTACTTCAGTTCGATTCCCCAGCACCACCCCACATAGTTGAGGGTCCAAGCAGTGACATGGTCCTTGGAGTCCCCAGCACCAGTGTGTGAATCCCGTCACCCCACAGTCAGCATCCACCCCCGCCCTGAGTGAGCAGCCCCTGACCTTGTAATGGCAACGAGAAGAACCACGAAAAGTGCTTGATCAATATGAGTAACTTGTGGTCCATGTTTTTAATCCTGTTGTGGCTATTTCTGCAGCAACTCCCAAACCTTCCCTTTCAGTGTGTTCCGTGGCTATTTGTCCCCCTCAAACTTGTCTCCCTCGCCTTGCCCCTTTCTGCCCCCAGAGTCTTTTTCGACAAACCAGGCGGTGATGACTTGGTCTTGGCTTTCTCAGGCTCTGCTTTTCCTTCTAGGAAGCAGATTTCATTTACCAGTTGTCCCTAGTTAATGAGGCAGGTGACAGAGACAAGACCCCAGGGATCCGAGGTGGCAGAGAGCCATGCAGGAAGCAATGGGAAGGTGACGTGGAACCCAAATCCTGGGCCCCCTTCTCCCCTTATTGCATACGCAAGTCCTGCTCCCCTTCTACCTGGCTCGAGTCTGGCCTCCCTGAACCCCACCCTGCCCTTTGCTCAGCTCAGCCTCTGCCCTAATACCTGCACCCTAAGGAAAGGATTTTTCATGGCAGAGTTAAAGCCACAACCGAAAGCGAAATCTTGGAGAGTTAGCCTTCGGACACTTGCTCTTATGTCTAGTCTAGCAAAATCGCTTCATTGATATGCATTTGACATTAGCAATGGCTGCTAAACTGAAGGAGATCACGGTGGGTGGTGGTGCTGGATGCTTCCACGAAGAGCTAATATTTAATTAATCACATCACAGCCTCTCCATCAGCAGGGCCGTGCCCTCTATTGACTCGAAGTGAGGGTCAGTGAAGCATCTAAGATGCTCAACACCACCTAAGATGTTATTTTCCCCTCTTGCTGCAATGTTGGGGGTTTCTGCGTATGCTCTGAGTTGCAGTGCTCGGCCCCTTGGCCACGGTGCTCACATGGCTCAAGTCCCTTAGAGATGCTGTTTGCGCACTTTGTGGCTGTAGTGCTCACGAGGGATAGCTGTGGTGCTCCCACGAACTCACGGGTAGTCGAGTGTTCGGCCCAAGTACTTGCACATCCCACAGCCTCTAGGACACGGTCCTGATGGAGGTTTGAACTCATGACCTCCTGCTTGCAGGCTCTGTTATTTGCCACGGAGCCATTCACCTCCCCTCAACCCGAAGGCTCATTGAAGGGTCATTCCTGTTGTTTAAGTGCCAAGTAAATTATGAGCAAACAGTAAGTGTAGGGGAATTTTGGAGTAAAGTACCTTTTGTACCCCTCTCTGATGAATTCGAGATTTAAAAACTGTTTCAAATCATAACACCCAAAAGGAAAGAGAGCAAAAGGGAATGTCCTGCCACAGAGGCGGGGTGGGGTGGGGGGGATGGGGTGGGGGTGGTGGGAGGGATACTGGGACCATTGGTGGTGGAGAATGGGCACTGGTGGAGGGATGGGTACTCGATCATTGTATGACTGAAGCATAAGCACAAAAGTTTGTAAGTCTGTAACTGTACCTCACAAATCACGAGTGATTCCTTAAAAGCAAAATAGATAAATAAATAAACGTAATAAAAAACAAAAAAAAACAAAAAAACTGTCATTTCAGGCTAGAGAGATCGTGCAGCAGGTACTTGCCTTGCGTATGCTTGACTGGGTTCAATCCCCAACATCCCACATGGTCCCCTCAAGCCCCCTTAGCACAGAGGCAGGAGAAAGCCCTGAACTTGGCCAAGTATGGTCCATAAACAACAACAAAAATTTTATTAACAACATTAAATCTTATTTCTAGGGCCTGAGAGAGTCCCATGGGCTTGCTGCATGCTCTGCCTGTGGGATACCTGTCTGAGCCCCGGCACTACATGGTTCCATGAGCACTGCTGGGAGCAGGCTGAGCACTGTGATGGGAGTATTCTCTCATCATCACTGTGTGTGATCCCCCCAAACAAAATGAGATGAACATAGAAGGTCATCTCATTTTAAGAAGAGCAGAATAGTAAATATAAACTAGTGAATGAAAAGGCTAGCAGTGTGAGTGCACAACTTAACATCTATTTACTGAACAGGCAAATAAGTCACCTGGAACTGAACCCAGACCAGAGAGAGGCTGGGAGGAGGAATCCCATGTTTCCTGGGGAGGAAATCCAAGGGCTGAGTCCAAGGGGAGGAAATCCACTTCCCTCTGGCCGATTGTTCACGGGAAGGAAGACCAGGTACCTCCCGTGCTTTCTCTCCAATCTTGAATTCTGTACCCCTCCCCCTTCCTTTCTTTTAGCGAGTGAGAATGACGAGACCCCTGCCCAGTTCTCCATCTCTTCTCCATGCTGAGTGAGGAGGGGTGGAGGTGGGGGGCAGGGACAGGCAGTTTGCCTGTGCTTCCTGCACCACCGCCAAGACACGTATGACTTAGCACTGTTTACAAGCTCCTCACAAGGGCCAGGGAAGTCATGGCTCTGGACTGAGCACACACATGGCATGCAGGGGTCCTGAGTTTGGTCCCTGAAACCAGCTACATGGTCCCTTAAGCAGCATGAGGGGAATGGCCCCCAAACTAGAGAAAAACATAGCTTGTAGTTTTTTGCGCCCTGCTCTCCCAAACGGAATTTGAGCAGGTCCAGGTGTAGGCATGCTGTTTCCTTTATTTTTGTTGTTGTTGTTGTTGTGGGGAGAAGGAAGAGGGTCTCTTCCACGCAGAGCTCAGGAGGACTGGGAATTCCTGGCCAATTTGGTCAGTAGTTCGATGCCAGGGCTCAGTTATGCGGTGCTGCTCCAGCCCTGCAAAGCCAGGGACTACCTAGCCCACCCCGGGCAGTGTTGGGGGCCTCCAGAACCACATCTGATGGTGCTCAGGGGCCATGTGGTGCCAGGAGTCAAACCGAAGTGGGTGTCTAAGAGGCGCCTTAACCACTGTCCCCCTCTTCCTTTGAATAACCAGGAAAAAAAAAGGTTTTGAGGTACATACAGCCCGTGCAGGGAGCGGGAGAGAGGACAGGCATCCATCTGGTCCTCACCTCCAGCCTCCTGCTCTCCTCACCTCCACTCGCATCAGCCTCACAATGTTGGGGGCTGTTTCCAGCTCGAGCTCTCTCTGCATTCTGACCATCAGTGACTTGAATGGGGTAAGATGAGGCAGGTTTCCTAGGGCTCATGGTGGGCATTTGCCATCCCACTGACTCCCGAGGAGCAGGGTAAGGAAAGGGGTTTGTTTTCAGCTCTTGACCCCATTCAGGACCCTGAGCTGCCAGGATAAATTGAGTTCTCTCTCAGTTTTAAAACTTCACTTATTTTTTTTTTCTGGGGTTAATGCAGTTACACGGAGAGGCAAGTGCTCTTACCTGCAGTAAAGAGGGAAAAGGCGCAGACTTCTTAATTCAGAACACTGAGGGGTTAAACACCCGCTGTGCTTCCTACTCGCTGGGTCATGTTACGTTTCTTCCTTCACATCTCTGTGCCTCTGTGTCCTCACCTGTGAAATGGGGATAAATGAAACCAGAGGAGTTGTTGAAGGGATTGAACGACCTCAGACCTGGAAGGCACTGAGGGATGACTCCTGGCATAGAGAGAGCACTTAGAGCATCAACTAGGAAAGAAGCACTGAAGTATCTGGCATGTGGGCATCTCTAGCTTTGTGGTTTCTTCATGCTCCGTGGGGTGCATGAGGCCCGAGGGAAGGAGGGAGGGTGCCCTATTGGATCAGGCCAAGGCAAAGCCAAGCACCTGAACCTTCTTTCTTAGGAAATGGGTAACCCCTTAAGAATTTCAAGTTAAGGAATAAATACGCAACCATAAGCGACATTTTAGAAAAGTTTAAATTCTAAGTAAGAGGAATGTTTTTTGTCCTTGGGGGTAAAAGTTTTGAAGAAGGTAAAAAAATATGTATGTATATGCATATGTGTATGCATATATATGTATATATTTGCTTTTTGGGTCACACCTGGTGATGCACAGAAATCACTCCTGGCTCTGAACTCAGGAATTACCCCTGGCAGTGCTTGGGGGACCATATGAGATGCTGGGAATCGAACCCGGGTCAGCTGTGTGCAAGGCAAATGCCCTACCCACTGTGCTATCGCTCCAGCCTCCTGCATATATATTTTGGTTTGATTTACAAATATTTCTTTTTCTTTACTCCTCCTTTCCCTCTTTCTCCTTTCCCTCAGCTTTTCCTTTGCACTTTCTTTCTTCTTCTATCCCTTAGATGGTGAATTTGGAAAATACATTATTCTGATTGCTGGCAATAGCAGATATTTTGTCATTAAAACCCTTAAAGCCAGAAAGATAGTATAGACTCCCAGAGAGTATAGACCCCTGTGAGCTTGCCTTGCGCACAGCCAACCACAGCTCTATCCCTCCAAAGATGGTCACTGAGAACTGGCAGAATCCTGAGCACAGAACCAGGAGCCCTCAGCATGGCCACGTGTGACAAGCCTCACTGGCCACGTGTGACAAGCCTCACTCTCCAAATTCTTAAATCTCCCTTAACTAATGTAATGCTTCAATACTTTGTGAGCACACATATATGTGGATGGATTTAGTCTTTCTAAAACCTGAGTTCTGCTGGCCTGCTGATCCTCATTAGGAGGATTCCCAGCTCTCAAGAGGTTAGCATTGCTCTCCAAGCTGCAAGAAACGGGTGTGGAACTAACCAGGTCTGGGAGAAAAACTCCATCTAGTTTTTATAGTGTGAGCAAAGATGAGACAATTGTGCTGACTTGGGGGAAACCTCCACGAAGATGATTCTGAGCATCAGTTGGTCTTGGGGGAGGAGGAGGGAAAACGTGCCTTAGGGAAGACAATAGGGGCTGCTAGAATCTCAGTCAAGCCCCTGAAACTCTGGAGGACTTAGTGCTGTCATCCAGGTGGTGTGAGTGAGGGGATAATGGGAGGTGTCCATGGTAGGGCAGAAGATGTGGCAGGGAAATGCAAAGGGGTAATTGCAACAGGCTTTTAGGAAGAAAGCAAGCTTGGTTTATGATTGGGGAGTATATACAAAATGAAGGGGAGGAGTTCAAGTTAAGAATTTCTTAAAGTAGGGGCTGGAGCAATAGCTCAGTGGGTAGGGCGTTTGCCTTGCATGAGGCCAACCTGGGTTCAATTCCCAGCATCCCATATGGTCCCCTGAGCACCACCGGGAGTAATTCCTGAGTGCAGAGCCAGGAATAACCCCTGTGCATCGCCAGGTGTGACCCAAAAAGCAAAAAAAAAAAATTCTTAAAGTAGAGGACGTTAGAGCTAGAGGGATCGCCTCTTCACACACTCACCCCTTCGTAGTTGCCAAGATGAGCTCATCAATTTGTCTAAGGGGTAAAACCAGGTCACCTCTAGTCTTAGGCCAGAAGCGAGAAGTCCGGATCCTCACGCTGGATCCCCGGTTGCCCCCTGTTTCCTCCATTCAAGTTAGAGAGCTAGGTGAGCCCTGGGTTATTGTGTCTGCACGTAGGTAAACTCAGATCAGTAGGGCTCCTACATCACTGACCCATCTCAGTGTAAGGAAGTATAAGGAGGTATCTCAGTATAAGGACACCAGTATA
This sequence comes from Sorex araneus, assembly GCF_027595985.1. NCBI lineage: Eukaryota > Metazoa > Chordata > Mammalia > Eulipotyphla > Soricidae > Sorex > Sorex araneus. Next base: position 138,204,747 of record NC_073307.1, read on the forward strand.
AGGAAGAACCAAACCGGTGTCCGTGTTTCCCAAACTAAACACTATGGTTGTGCTGGTCCAGAAGGTGCTACACTGTGGTTGGTGGTCCTGTAGATGGTCAGGTGACAGCCTCACCACCAGATTTCACTGGCATCCTCATTCCTTCCCAGCATGAGAACCAAAAATGTTCCTAGAGGCAGTGAAATATTCCTGGTGGAGTGGGGGTACCCAATCACCCCCAGTTGGGGAGGGATGCCTTATGTCATAAGCTTGCCAAGAGGTTCATTGTTGCATGGGCCCAAACCCTAACATCTTAAAGACTGATGCTCTTAGATCCTTCAAAGATAAGTAGATAATTAGATGATGTAATTCATAGATAATTAGATTAATGTATTAATCTAATTGAATAATAACTCAAACAACCTTTAGAAAGTGGTTGGTTCATTCATTCAGCTAATCAGTATGGCTCATGTCCCCTATGCCAGGACCTGTGGAAGGCTTTGAGGAGGCAGGGCGAGTGAGAGGGAACCATGAAGAAGAGGGAGGGTGTGAAAATGGATGGTTAACCCTAGGAAGGATAGTTTCTCCAGGAATGAGGAAAGGGAGAGAAACCAGAACGGGCATCAACAATCAGATGTAGATGGAAAACTAGGAGAATGTACGGCCTCAGAAGCCAGCCTAGGAATTGAAATCATTCATCTGTGTTTGGATCTTGGTGTAATATGACTTGGGCCAATTAGTTTCTTAATGTTAGCATCCTTATCTATAGATTGAAGACAATAACCATGCACAAATCATCACTGTTTCAATGATTCCAGAAGATAATGCATGCAAAGCTCCTAGCACAGTGTCTGGGGTCCAGTAAACAGTAAACTTACAAGTAACAGCCTCTCCTATTGTCTTTTAGCTTGTGCTAATTCACTGTCAGGAATGAAGTTGTGATCTAGGAAAAGGCATATCAATGGCCAACACAGAGAAGTGGAAGTTGCTGGGGCCATTGTTTTGACTTAGGACATCTGCTTGTCTCTTAACCAGAGCTTGTAGGTATGTGGCTGCTTGGTTTTTAACTGTTTTATGGTTAGAACTTAATTCGCTATTTTCTATGTTTATGAAAGCAGTGAGAGTATTGAATATACTACTTGCAAAAGAGATGTTCACTCAAATGGAAGCGAAAGAAAAGGTAGATTTTAGAAGTTGAAAGGGAGAGAATACAGAATCATGCAAGTGCAATCCTTGTTTGTTTGCTGGGAACTAGACTGGCGGTGCTTGGGAGTTACTCCTGGCTCTGTGCCCAGGGAACCCTCCTAAAGGGGTCTGAGGGACCATACAGGCTGCTCTTGCTTGTAAAAAAGCAGGCACGGTGCAATCCTACCCACTGTCCTATCTCCAGTGCCTGTGGGAAGGGAGATTCGTGCTGAAAGTAGACTAGAGACTGAACACAATGGCCACTCAATACCCCTATTGCAAGCCACAACACCCAATTGGAGAGAGAGAACAAAAGGGAATGTTCTGCCACAGAGGAAGGGTGGGGTGGGGGGGAGATGGGATTGGGGGGGTGGAAGGGATACTAGGTTTATTGGTGGTGGAGAACGGGCTCTGGCGCAGGGATGTTTTTTGCAAACATTGTATGAGGGAAAAACAAGCTTGAAAATGTGTGAATTTGTATCTGTACCCTCATGGTGATTCATTAATTAAATAATAAAATAAACTAAAAAAATTTTAAAAAATAAAGCAGAGAACTGAACAATTGAGAGGAAGATCCATACCGAGCGCTTAGAGACCGAGTTGGCTTGGCACAGAGTGAACTCTTGGGAAATGTCTTCCGTGATGGTGATGACAGCCATGAAGAGGAGGAGGATGCAGAATCAACAGAATTATAGAAAATAACGAAAAAGAAAAGAGTTGAGTCTGTGAACTTTATAGCTATTAGCCAGAGGCAAAGAAAAGTGAAAAGCAAGTTGGAGAAGTAAAGCCAAACCACACAACAGCTTACCTCTGTGTCTTGGGCTGAGCAACAATTTCAGAAGCCTCATACGAATTTTGGAGACAGCGGGGCAGTAAAGGGCTTAGTCTGCAGGAATCAGAGAGAGCTGCTTGGGGACATTGCAGCAAGCCATGGGTGTTCCATACACGTAAGGATCATTTGAACTGTTGTGCATAAAAAGGGATTCTTAGTCATAAAGGTATGAGTCTCACAGATCTCTGAGGCCACGGAGAGGGTATCGGTTGCCTTGCCAGGCTTCCAAACTGTTCTGTTTCAAGGATTTGGGCCCAAGAGAAGACTGGCTGATAGCAGTAAGAAGAAACAAAGTTGAGGGGCTGGAGCAATAGGTAGGGCATTTCCCTTGCTCGCGGCTGACCCGGGTTCTATTCCCAGCATCTCATATGATCCCCTGAGCAACAGGAGTAATTCCTGAGTGCATGAGCCAGGAGTAACCCCTGTGCATTGCAGGGTATGACCCAAAAACGTCAAAAAAATAATAATAATTTAAAAAAAGAAACAAACTTGAGAGTGGAAATCAACACTTTCGTTTGGTGCATAATTGAACAAGTACTGTGGACTCAAACTCTTGGTCCCCTTAGATTTGTAAATATCTGAGAAAGAGTTCTGTTTCTCTGACTAACACATGTATAAACAAACACAAGATATCTTTGGTGATATTCCCTCCAAGATCCTGTTCCTCTGATAGAAATAGCAAATTCTTCCAGAAAAGTGGCTCTCAAACTCCTTGAATTGGGTGCCTCTTTACGATCACAAAGATACAGATGGCACCTAAAAGTTTTGTTTTGGCAAATTGTATCTATTTATAGGATACAGAATATTAGAATCTTGAACCAAAAAAACTTATTTATAAATTCATTAAGAAATTTAAAGGACCTGGGTCCAGAGCAATAGCACAGCGGGTAGGGAGTTTGCCTTGCACGTGGCCGACCCAGGTTCGATCCCCAGCATCCCATATGGTACCCCAAGCACCGCCAGGAGTAATTCCTGAGTGCAAAGCCAGGAGTAACCCCTGAGCATAGCTGGGTATGACCCAAAAAGCAAAAAAAAAAAAAAAGAAATTTAAAGGACCATTGCATGATAACAAAATACTGTCTATATTTCCCCAAATACAAAAAGAAAAGGGACTTTTTTTTTTCACTTCTGCATATCTCCTTTTGTGCTTGCTTCAGAAGAGGTAGTTGGATTCTCTTAGCTGCTTCTGGTGTATGACCAAAGTCAGGTAGCGTCTGGAAACTCCATGTGTATACAGTGTGTTAGCATAAGAATAGAAAAGATTGGCTGGAGAGACAGTACAGCAGGTAGGGTGCTAGCCCTGAACACTGTCAACATGCTTTGTCCTATCCCTGACACTCTGCCAGAAGTGATTCCTGAGCATAGCGCCAGAAGTAAGCCCTGACACTGTCAGGTGTAATTCAAAGACTCAAACCTAAAAAAAAAAGAAAAAGGGAAAAGATATATAACAGTATTATTGTTACTATCAAAATAGTTTGAGTTCATAGACCCATGAAAGCGTCTTAAGCAACTAAGAACAGCTACACAATTTGCATTGCAAACAGAAAAAGCAGGGTCCCTGTTGAGACAATATTAAGAATTTCAAGATAGCCAAGGCTTTAGCTGAGCTGGGGGAGTGTGCGACTGTGTGGGGCCCAAGCGGGGTCTCTGATGGACTGCCCCATGACCTGGATGGCGGGCAAGGGCCATCAGCACACACTGAGGTGCCACCGAGATAAGAGTGGGCAGGTGGGTTTGTGTGTTCCAGTTGCTGGGTAAGCGGGTCCACATGTTCTTGAGCATTAACATACCCAGTACAAGGTAAGAGTGCAAGCTGCAGGCAGGAGAGAAAGCTCAGCAGGGTGCATGCACACTTTACATGTAGTACTGCATGGGCCCTCCAACACACCACCAGCAGTGACCCTGGAACACTGAGCTTAAGTAGCACCCTAGGCCCTCCAGAAGTGAGCCATCAAAGAGTTGTGTAGATCTCCACCCCGCCTTCTACCACTAAAGCTCTCACCCTCACTGAGCCTATAGGCCGACAATTGCATACACATGCATGTACACACACTCACACACACTCACACTTTTATATGCACACACTCACTCTCTCACACACACTTTTACACACATATTAACACACACACTCTAGCTGATGTGTTGCATTTTTCCACTCCCACTCCTTGCACATGAAATGCTCATACTTCTCTTGGTTTCCTGTTTTGTGTTTTTATTGTGGTTGCTGAAAATTATCTCTTATGAAGAATGAGGGACTGGGGCGATAGCACAGCGGATAGGGTGTTTGCCTTGCATGCCGCTAACCTGGGTTCGATTCCTCCATCCCTCTCGGAGCACCCGGAAATCTACCAATAGTATCCCGCTTGCACGGCAGAGCCTGGCCAGCTTTCCATGGTGAATTCGATATGCCAAAAACAGTAACAACAAGTCTCACAATGGAGACGTTACTGGTGCCTGCTTGAGCAAATCGATGAGCTACAGTGCTATTGTGGTTACAGGTTTTGATCACCGAAACTGCTCTCAAGGCTCCTCATTTTCCTGATTGGCACCTGCCATATGGTAGGTACTCTGCCCACTCTCTGGTGTTGGATTTTACAGTTCTGGAGGTCTGGAGGCATTGTGACTAACTAGTGGTCGACCACATGGATATACCCTCTGGCCTTCTGTCCCGAAAACCAGGCATGTAGGGCGATCAGCAAGTCCCCTCTGCTGGATGGGGTGGGATGTGGGGGGCACAGCTGTCCCCAGTAGCAGGTCAGCACTGTGCTGTGATGCTCCGAAGACTTGGCTGTGTGTGTGTGTGTGTGTGTGTGTGTGTGTGTGGCTCATCCAGGATGCTTTCTTTTCTAGTACACAGAATCCTTAGAGTCCCAATAACTAATCAGCCCATTTCAATGTCCATGCTCCGTGTTTAGCAGGTCCTTTCCCTTTCTGGCAAAATCACCCTTCACCCCCCTTTAAAACAGAGCTCCCCAAATCCAGAGGCTCCTCCTCCTCTACATGCGGGACACCCACATGTAGTCTCTTCATAAGAGGAGGTGTGGGATCTTTGTTTCCAGTCTGCTGCTCTGCAGACGAGCAGACATGAGGCTCAGGGACACCCTCTGACTTGCCCAAGATCACATTGCTTTTAGCAGCAGTGCCAGGACACTCTCTCCTAATAGTGAGATAAGGTATCACCCACGCCTGGGGAATGCGGACTTTCAGGATGGTGTGGGACTAGATTACTGAGAGGCTCGCCAGCCCTTTATCTGGGACTGCTCAGAAAGCTGGTCCAAACCTCTCCTCCCGACCCAGCGGGGCCCTGGGCACCATCTCTTCCCAGATACGCATCCAGGAAATCTTTCTTCCCCGTGCAGCAGCTTCATTCTTTCCCCTCCCCTGGTTCTCTTGCCTTCCTCAAAGTGATAACTTGATAACTTATCACCTTGGGGAGGAAAATAAGTCTTCACATGGCGGATGGCTCCTCTCTGTCCTTCTTGCCCATTGCTAACAAACATGCAGAGGGTGTCCCCTTTCCTCACTGTCCCCAGCTAACTGTACTCCGACACCTGGAGACCACCTCGGTGCCCTTGTCTAAAAGCAATGACTTGTCTTGGTTACAATTCTCCTTGATGTCAAAGACCATGCGTGTCTCATCACGATAGTCGTCATGACAAAACTGAGGCTTTAGTGCTTCACCATCAGTCCAGTGGGGACAGAGATGTCGCACTCTCTCTAGTGTGTGTGCACGTTGTGTACTTGCCCTGCAGTGCCCTGCCCATTGTACTACTGCGCTGGTTCCCCCAACTGTTTTCTTGTCTTGAACTTCTGCAGAATTTTCCCAAATACCATCTAACACACATCGTTGGTTTTCCCGTGTTTCTCCTTCATAGAAATTTGAGAGCCTCTGCCTTGGGCTGAATGTAGCCTCTGTACTTTTCCACAAAGGAATGGCTGCTTGGAGAGGCAAAGAGCACCTCTTTCTTTAAGGGGCTTAAGGGGCTCACTAGGAGAGGTCTCTGGTGTGAGACGGAGAGTTAGAGAAAGTGGCCTTGAGGTCGCTCGTTCTTCTAGATGTGGATAGATGAGAGTTGGTTCCCTTTCCGAGGCCAAAGTAAAAAAGGCTACATACAAATCTCAAAAAAGCAGGGGTGGGGGTAGGGGGAGATATGTGGGGGAGGGGGAGAAGGGGGAGTGGAGCCTTGACAGGTAGTTCAGGGATTAAGGCGTAAATTCAATCTTGGCATTGCACCTGGAATCCCTGGCCCTATTGACTGAGAATCAGATATTCACCAGGAGGGAGTCCCGGGTCCCCTGAGCATACTCAGGGAGGACCCACCCCTCTCAAAGGAGAGAGGGAGAGAACAGGTAGAATGTGTGTGAGAGAAAGAGAGGGAGATTGTGAGAGAGGGAGAGAGAAAAAGAAAGAGAGAGGAAGAAAGAGAAGAAAGAGAGAGAAAGAGAGGGAAGAGAGAGGAAGAGGGAGAGAGAGGAGAGAGAAAGAGGAGAGACAGAGGGAGAAGTAGGAAGAGGGGAGAGAGAGAGAGAGAGAGAGAGAGAGAGAGAGAGAGAGAGTGAGGGGTGACATTCCATCAGCATGATGCAGCGTTGCAATCACTCAAGATTTCATGTTACCCATGAGAATGGTCCCCAGGGAGAGAGACTGGGAACTTTCTAGAAGAGGAGATGCACAGAAGGAAGAAGGGAATGGGAATTCGATATTCTCCTCACGGAGTCTCTGACTCACTGGGATTTGACATTTATGTCCCTGTTCCTTTCGAGTGCTGCTCCGTTTGGGAGCTCTCTCCACTGCCAGCACCAATTGCAAAGGACTTGTCCCTAATTGTCATGTGAAAATTTATCTCATATAAGCAAGGAGAAACCCAGAGTGAAATGTGTCCAAATAACCCACATTAGGGTAAAATCTCTGAACGTCCAACCAGAAACCATAAAGCAACTTTCATCCCTTCATCTCTGGGAGCGCCTGCCAACTCAGATGTCTGCGTCTTTAAATGCAGTTCAAAACTAGCCTTTCTGCAAGTCAACTGTCAATTCAAACACCAAAGGCAGTGAGCTTGCAGTGAGCTTGCTGGGGCGGTCCTCTTCAGCTCTGCTCACAAACACAGGGGCCTGCGTAGCAAAGAGCACACGTTTTGTTGGGGTGCCAGGATCCTGAGCAGCCGTGCTGATGAAACGGGCTTTGGCACGAGGGCTGGTGCCCAGGATTGAACTCAGAGCCTCTTGCGAACAAGGCAGGTGAGCTGCCGCAGGACCACATCCGGCAGCCCAGGATTGTAAAATGTTTCAAGTGAGGAGGGAGCAGAGAAGAGAGAAAGGAAACAAAAGAAAAGAAACAAGGAGATCCTGGAGACAATCGTTTTACCCTGAGGAACCAATCTCTGGAAAAGAAATGTTAGAGACTAGAGTTAATAGACGGCTGGGAGGAAAGATTACTTTTCTAGCATCTCTCTCAAATCATGCCTTCGTTTGAAAGAGGCCATCAGGTTTATGGCCCTACCCTCATCTCTCCACCATCTGTCCTGACTTAGGAGGCGGTGGGAAGCTTGGGCATATCGAGAAGTGCTCAGGGGCTTTTCCTGACTCTGTGCTCAGGCAACCATATGTGGTGCCAGGGATTGAACCAGGGTCTGCTGCATGCAAGGTGACATGCCTGGCTTCCGTACTATTCCTCTGCCCTGTCTTTCTTTCTTTCTTTCTTCATTCTCACTTTTTCCCCTTTTCCTTCCAGAAAACCTTTTAAGGAGCCTTTGTTATATCCCAGGCATTGCAAAGGGTTTGGGAATTCAAAGATAAATTGAGTGATGTCATTAGTTTTGTAATTTTGAGTGGAGACAAGGGAAGTGACTGATTCCTTTTCCACACCAGGGTGAATGCTCTGTGTGTGAGTGTGTGTGTGTGTTATGAATGTGAGTGTGTATATGTATGTGGGTGTGTGTTATGTGTGTGAGTGTGTGCATATGTGTGTATGTGTGTGAATGTGTTATTTGTGTGAACGTGTGCGAGTGTGTTATGTATGTGATTCTGTACATGTGTGTGGGTGTGTGTTATGTTATATATGTGAGTGTGTGCATATGTGTGTGAGTATGTGAGTGTGTGTGGAGAGAGAGAGAGAGAGAGAGAGAGAGAGAGAGAGAGAGAGAGAGAGGAAAGAGAGAGAGAGAAAGGAAAGTGCCCAGAGCTAGGGCTGCCTTCCTGGGAGGGCAGGGAAGGATGTTGGTCCTGCAGGGAACCGGTTTCCCATAAGGAGGAAAGAGGAAGCCAGGAGCCTCAGGCCCAGAGAGATTCAGGAAGCTTCCCCGGGTCATGCCCACCCCCTGCCCAGTCTGTAGCTCTACCTCTCTGGGCACCCCAGGCAGCTCAGTATGACCTGGCTGTGACAGAGGTGGAGGTGGAACCAAGGAAGAGCAACTGGGTCCAGGGCAGGGCTCAAAGGGCTGGAACCCAGGGTTAGTCCCTGGCACCATACAGTGGCTGTGCACAGCTGGGTGTGACCCCCAAATGGACAAATGAATACAAAAGGACAGGGGAGGAGACTGTGATCAAGAGGTTGAACAGTGTGTCTGCGGGCCCAGGGAAACAGAAAAGGAAGGCGAGCAAGTTTAGAGCAGAGGCCAGTGAAAGCCGGGGTCTTGGAGCCGCTGCCCACTTCTCTGCCTAACCCGCGTCATTAGCACAAGCTCACTGCGCTGGCCACGATCTGGACAGACCTCCCAGCGTCTCGGGGCTTCGGGCCCTTCCAGGGTAGCAGGATCTGCATCCAGCCGAACCATAATGCTTCTGTGGGTTTTTTGGGTTTTTTTTGGCGGGGGACTGGGGAAGGCCCATACCTGACTGTGCTCAGGGCTTACTCCCAGCTCTGTGCTAAGGGATCACTCTAGGGCACAGGGGTGTCCATCTGGGGTGTGGAATCCATCGCCCATGTGCCAGGCCAGCGCCCTATCCTCCATCCTGTCGCTCCAGCCCGGAACCCTTCTAAGCCCTTTGTACAGACACATGCCCTGCAGCTCCCCAAACTTCTTCCAAAGACCTTTGGCTCCTTCTGCTCACAATTCACCCGACTCAGGTCTTTTTGGGCCTCCTTTCCTTCCTCCTGCTCCCTCTGTCAGAGGTGCGGAAGGGCTGGGAGCTGACCCCACGGCAGGTTTCCTGCCGGGAGAGGAGGAGTGTGTGTGTGTGTGTGTGTGTGTGTGTGTGTGTGTGTGTGTGTGTGTCTGTTGTGGTGGGGGGTCCCCATCCTCTGCCCAGTCCTCTATACAAAGGCGTGTGACCTTGTGCTCTCCCCAGCCTTCACCTGCTTGACACCTGCTGAGAGCTGGCTCTTGGCGCCACTGCCGGCCCAGGAGAAGAGCCCGCCCCTCCCGCAAGAATGCCCAGAAACAATCTGTGATTAAATCCCCTCCCTCGGGACAGACAGGAACCTGCTCAGCCAGGAAATCTAAATTGAACAGAGATTAAGTCATTCAAGCTCCCAGGCTTGGCTTAACTTCCAGGATGGGCCCGTGGTTCTGTGTTCCCTCTCCCACATGGTTTTAGCCAGTGGACTTGAGATGGTATTTACTTTTAAAAAATTATTTTATTTTTTCATTAAATTTTTTTTTATTATTATTGAACCACCGTGAAATACAGTTACAAAACTTTCACGATCGTACAGTGTTCCAACACCCATCCCTCCGTCAGTGTATATTTCCCGCCATTAGTATCCCCAATACCCCTCCCACGTGCCTCCCCCCACCCCCCTCCCCCGTGCCCCTAGCCCACCCTTATGGCAGGCACTTTTCACCTTACTCTCTCTCTACTTGTGGGCCTTATGGTTTAGCAAATCAGAATCTGAAAGGCTATCGTGTTTGGTCCTCTACGCACTTTCAGCCAGGAGGATCGGTCCACAGTTGGTGTTTACTTTTATTTACTTACTTTATCTTGTGGGTTGGGGAGAAGACTCCCAAATAGTGTTCAGGAAGCCTGGGGGCCCTCACCAGGGATTCTCAGCCAAACAGGCTGAGGGTTCAGTTACTGGGACTTAGGATGAGATGCTGCCAGGACTCTGCAGTGTGCGTGCGTGTGCGTGTGTGTGTGTGTGTGTGTGTGTGTATGTGTGTGTGTGTTGTGTGTGTGTGTGTTGGGGGGGTACCCAGGTCAGCCCTGTGCTGTTGGGGTTTCCAGGGCCACACCAAGCAGTGCTGGAGAACCATGTGGTGCCAGGAATGGGAGCCAGGTCTGATGTACACTAGGTATGCACCCTAATAACTATACTATTTCCTGGGCTTTACTTTTTTTTTGAGGGGGGGTGGGGGGATTTATGGGCCACACCTGGCAGTATTAAGTACTACTCCTGGTTCTGTACTTAGGGAATCACTCCTGGTGGGGTTTTGAGCATGTATGGAGTACCAGAGATTAAACCTGGGTTGACCAAGAGAAAGATAAGTGCCCCATCCGTGGTATATTCTCTCCAGCCCCTGCTTTTTTTTTTTTTAACTACCCCATCACATCCCTTTGCTACTGCTGCTGTTGTGGCGATGGGCTCACACATACACTGACTTGGTGGTACTTGTCTATTGGGTTGTGGCATTCTTTTTTTTTTTCTTTTTGGGTCACACCCAGTGATGCACAGGGCTTACTCCTGGCTCTGCACTCTCTGCACTCAGGAATTACCCTTGGCAGTGCTCAGGGGACCATATGGGATGCTGGGATTCGAACCTGGGTTGGCCGCGTGCAAGGCAAATGCCCTACCCACTGTGCTATCGCTCCAGCCCCAAGGGTCATGGTATTCTTGATGCAGAGCAATGAGAGTCCTACGCTTCCAATTTGAGTGCTTGCACACACGCTTGCAAGGGTCCTATTCTTTATTCTTGGAGCTTTAACACATTTTGGTCCAATGTGATGTAACACTGCTGCAGTGTCAGCCAGCCCCGTCCCACATGGCAGAGGTGCTAGGACCATGTGTCGTGCATGTGGGAAGCATCAGGTATCTCAACAAACTCACCACACTGTGCTGGCACGGCAGATGCTTAAAAAAGAAAATGTGAGATGGGGTGGAAGAGATGGGTCCATACCTGTAGGGGTTCAGGGTTTACTTCTGACTTTATGCTTAAGGATCACTCCCTGGTGGGTCTTGGAGAACCATATGTAGTGCCAGGGATCAAACCCCAGCTGGCCACTTGCAAGGCAAGCACCCTAATCTCTGTACTATTGTTCTGGTTCTAAGGCAGATACTTCCCCCTTGGGCCCAATAGTTCACTTTGGCAGAAGGTCACGGCTAGTTCCGAGTAGTAGGAGGTAAGCTTAAGGTTGAGGGAACCAAGTTTCCTGTACTCAAATCCCAGTTCTGCCACCAACTGCAACTCTGGCCAGGTTACTTATTGACTCCGTGCCTCTGTTTCCTCATCTGTGAAAAGGAAATAATAATGGTTCCAGTCTTGTACCATTGTTTCGTGGTACTGTGAGAGTTTTTGGAGCCGCTGTTTGTGATATGGTGAGAATTATACCTAGCAAACACTTCCTTGGGGGGTTAAATTAGCAAATACACTTCATTGTCCTGCTGCAGATGGCACTTGCCTCTGTCTTTTTCCTCTGTCAGGAAGCTGACATTGAACAGAGGGGGTGGATTGAGTACTGAGGCTCAGCAAAGAATGTAGGATTTCAAATTCTTCACTAGAGGATGTCACCTACTTCTCTGTCACTCAATTTCTTCATCTGACTGTGGGGGCTCTGTCATTGTCCTTTTTTCATGAGATGGGTGTAGGCGATGAACTGTGTCCCATAAATGAGGCTGGCACCTCATGAGGGCTGGTTGACTCTTATTTGTTATTATCAAACATGCTCAAAGATAACAAAGGTGCTCCGAGAATACAGCAATATTGACTGCACACCTGTAATGGTGCCAAAGCATAGCCAGGGCCACAATCCGGCTCTGGAGGATGTCTCTGTGCGACTAAACAAAAGATTGGCAGCTTGGAGAGGTGTGGAAAGTGCAACCATGCAGTGGTTGCATCCTGACTCTCCTGCTTGCAAGAAGTGTGATGTTGGGCAAGCCTTCAACTCCAAGGCTCAGTTGGTTTCCTTCCTTCCTCTCTTCCTTTCGTAAATATTATTGAGCCTGGAGGAACAGGACTATATGGTTGATAGAGATCAAATAGGTAGGACCAAGATGCATTGCTGGCAAGCTGCAAGGGTTAAACTAGTGAGTGACCTTATTGCAAACCACAACACCTAATCAGAGAGAGAGAGAACAAAAGGGAATTCCCTGCCATAGTGGCAGGGTGGGGTGGGGGGAGACGGGACTGGGGAGGGGGGGAGGGATGTTGGGTTTACTGGTGGTGGAGAATGGGCACTGGTGAAGGGATGGGTTATCGAACTTTGTATGGGGGAAACATGAGCACAAAGATGTATGGATCTGTAACTGTACCCTCACGATGACTCTCTAATTAAAAATAAACTAATAAAAAAAAAACTAGTGAGTGACCGTCTGCTGGGTGCTTCGCAAGGAACTGGGGGCCAAGTGGATATTCAATACGAATGTGACTTAGACTAATTTCCTTGGAGCATGTCTATAGGAAGGATCCGGGGGCCTTCTCATGGAGGAAATAGCTCACCCAATTCTTTTCTCCAGTCCAGATGAGGTATTTAGGCAGGTCATGGGGAATGGCTTGTTCAAGGTGACTCATTTTGTTTTAGCAGTGGAAAGGGAAGCTGGGGTATTTTTTCCCTATAAATTTAGGACACTATCAGTAGATTAGTCATCCAAGAAATTAAAAAGCAGAAAGCAGAGTCTCCCAAGTAGACTCAATTAAGATCTTCCCTTGATCTTATTTAGTACTCAGCCCTTTTCAAAGCAAATTTGACCAACATGCAGTTCTTCTGTCGAGGATAGCATTTGCTCAATTGTGTTCTGGGGAACATTACATCCTTAGACTGTTAATGGTATTATTCCGTGAAAAGAAACTAAATTATTAAGAATGTCTCTTTCCTGCAGATCACCTCCAAAGTTCTTAATTTACTAATACAGATTATTCCATCAGATGTGGAATTCCAGAAATTATTTAAGGCCCCCTTTGCAGGAACCCTCTAGACACTTCTGTGCCATTAGTCCTCTTCAGCACAGTTTGAGAAATGTTCGTTTAGGAATCTAAGGGACACTTCACTGCTGAAAGCCGTTGAATGATAAATGGGTCTGTTTATTGTCAGAACAGACCTGCCCCAGATAATGTGAAAGGATGGGTGGAGAGGTCTCTGTGAAGGGCTTTGCCAGTCCCTTACCAGCCTAGTTCACCTTGCTGACAAGCCCACGGAAGCCCCTCACTAGGTAATCTTGCTCCTCCCATGTTCTGTTACTGCAGCTTCCGCCTCATTTCCCAGCAGGCGACCTCCCTACAGTTGGTGGTTTGGATGAGTTGGTGGTTTGTATTTATCTTCCCCAAATACCTCTGTGACTTCCTTTCCCTAAATTGGAGGTCAAAATGCCTCCATGTCAGGAGGACCCTCCAGTGGGAAATAAAATCGTACACTTTGGTTATCTCTACGACTGAAAAACGGTGACCTTGGGGAAGGACGAAACCACTCCTTGTAGTCTCAATATTAATACTGTGTCATAGTGTTGTCCAAGAGGTAAGTGCTCGCAGGGCCCCTGGGATAATGTTGGCATATTATAGACCTGCAATTGCTATTATTGTTGAGTGCAACTGCAGTTATAGATTTAGCATGACTGTATGTGTGTGTGTGTGTGTGTGTGTGTGTGAGAGAGAGAGAGAGAGAGAGAGAGAGAGAGAGAGAGACAGAGAGAGAGAGACAGAGAGAGCTGGGAGAAGAGAGAGTGAAAGAAACAGGCATATGAAATGCTTGAAGAATATTGAAACTATTTTGTAAAGGGAGACTTAGATTAAAAGAGAAAATGAATAAATTTCCCATTAACATGACTCTTTAACCTTAAGAGATAATTTATAAATGTGATTCTAGGCAGAGTCCCAGGAAATAATGTTACTGGTGATATATTAATTTCTATTTTAGTTTATATGCACAACTCTGGAAGAATTTAGTTAGCATGAGTTCACTCAAAATATATTACTTTGCGTGGAGGACTCCTTATGAGTGTATCATGTACCTAGGATACTGGGTTAGTGGTTATCGGCTATTTTATGGGCATTGAATGAAGAAAGAGGCCAGATTACCTTGAAGAACTTTTCATATGTTCTTTTGACAATAGCTTAGATGAACTATTCTGGGTAGAATTCTTTTTTCACTTTCTTTGTAATTTTGTGTTTGATTAAAGAACTGTGATTTACAAAGATATTGATAGTTGAGTTTTAAGCATCTAATATTTTATCACCCATCCCACCACCAGTGTCAATTTTCCTCCACTTGTGCTTCCATACTCCTCCCTTTCCCCCTGTCCCCATCCATCCTCACCATTCACCCCCCACCCCCTATCAGGAACATTATAAGTTTTGGTGATTTCAGCTTAGATCTCATTTTTCAATGTTGTTGGTTCTGTGCTTTGGTTATATAGCTTTACCATGCTCCCGTACTACTGGTATAGCTGAAGCCCTGACCCCTGTTTCCTCATTACTTCCCTTTCTCATCTTCTTCCTTCTCCCCTTGATTTCTTTCTTTCTCTGTCCTTCTATTTCCAAAGCTCTGAGGTCAAGGATGATCTAGTCATCCCCCCTTTACTACATTACATCATCCATTTATTCTATACACCACAGGTAAGTGAGATCATACTATGTTTGTCTTTCTTTATATGGCTTTCTTCACTCAACATAATACCTTCCAGTTCCAAGTAGGTTGCAGCAATTTGCATGGCTTCATCGTTCCTTGTTGCTGCAAGGTTTATTCCATATCTTAGCTATTGTACTATGTGTGGCAGTGAATAAGGGTGTGCCTGCATCCTTTATGAATGAATATTTTTAAGTTCTGAGGATAGATGTCTGAGCAGAATTATTTTGCTAAAAAAATCATCTTCCTCCTCTTCCTCTTCCTCTTCCTCCTTCTCCTCTCTCTCTGTCTCTGTCTCTGTCTCTCTCTCTCTTCTCTTCCCCCCAACTCCTCTCTGTTTCTATTTCTCTATCAAATGACTTAACTTACAGTATATTGGAAGGATTCCTTTTGTGGATTTTACAATTACCAAGAATCAGAATAGGAGTGAAAACTAAAAATGTGACCAGAAATTAGGAGTTGAAGCTCCAAGGAAAGAGAGCAGGAGTTGATCTACAATGGCTACCATCCAGAGGGGAAGTGAGTAAAACAGTCTGATGATTGGAGAGGATTTTCTAGATGGAACTGTCGTCTGGAAGTGGCAAAAGAATCAAGGGAAATGATTACTAGCCTCTGCTATTCAGTGAAACAAGTGTGTTGAGGAGAGATCGCCACAGGCTCTCAGGAGGAGAACCAGATTCAGTGATGACTTTGAATTTGGCTGGAGATCTCGAGACTCTGTCAGGGACCCACACACTGAAGCATGGCAGTCTTCATAGTGTACTAAGAAACTGTCTTTTTACTTTCATTCTCTCCCAACGATAGAGCAGAATTTTCTTGAGGCTATAGAATGTTTGATAATACAATAGATTGAGTACAGAAGTGACTAGAAGACTTCAAATGCCTTTGACTAAACCAGAAGTCAAAGAGATGGATAGAAATGGGAAACAATGACAATCTTCCGGTGACTAAAGATATATCATTTATATCATAAAACATAAGATAGCTTTATTATGATTATTTTAAAATCAAAAACTTAATTTTCAAGTTGAATTTCAACTCCAGTAAGTATTGATAGATATAACCCACAAACAAAAGCCCTCTGGGGAGCCTCAATAAGTTTTAAGAATGTCCTGAGATCAGAATGTTTGAGAATCACTGAGTTGAACGTTTACAAAAGAAGTTCCAGCTAGAGAAGTTTTCACTGATGCTAAGCTATGATTACAGACTGCATTAATAGGGTTTGAGGACTAGGAAAGGAGTTGGAGGCAGAAAAATATGAATGAAAGGCTCACAAGGTGATGGTGGTTTGGAGAAAAGGTAACCATGAGCCTGGTTTATTGTGTGGAAGGTAGAGATTGGCTGAAGTGTGACCAGGAACCGGGGAGCCCCTGGATCTCTTGCTGGGGGAGGTCTGAAGCCAGGAGACACCTGAATAACAGAGTAACCAGTGCCCTAAGTACTTTCAGGGCAGTCTAACAGGTGCTCCTGTCCTGCACACTTCCAGGACCTGTCACCTGTCACGAGCTATAGGATGATTTTCTGGCCCATCCTGCAGAATCTGAGGTAGGTGATGGCTCCTGGAGAACAAAGTAGAGAACATGCAGGTGTTCCCAAATACTTGCTGCAATAACAGAGGCCAATGCAAATAATTTTGGGGGAACAACTTTGAGTATGTATTTGTGACGTTTCCACTCGTTAGGGTACCAAGATGGATAGAATGTGTGCTGAACTTCACTGCATGACACAAAAGTTGTGCTTCTCTATCTGATTTGGCATGAATGTCTCCCACTGCTTCTGAATGCAAGAGACTTTCTGATAGATGGGGAGTACAATGTTAGCATCTTCATACATGGTGGTGGTCCACACATTGATGTGTATATCAGATCCTTACATCAGTGAAGGAGAAAGTTTGGCGATGAATCTATCCCAGTGACTGGCAGTGAAGGTTAAGGAAAAGAGGCAATTTGCCTAAAGATTCTTTAGGTCAGGGCCCATTTCACAGAATTGCAGGAGCCCCATTCACTCTGAACCCTAGTGACTAGCATTCCTTGCAGTCACAAAGTGCAGAAACCCTGAAAGAGAGCCTTCCTTTTTTTTTTTTTTTCTTTTTGGGTCACACCCAATGATGCACAGGGGTCACTCCTGGTTCTGCACTCAGGAATTACCCCTGGTGGTGCTCAGGGGACCATATGGGATGCTGGGAATCGAACCAGGTTCGGCCGCTGTGCAAGGCAAATGCCCTACCCGCTGTGCTATCGCTCCAGCCCCAGAGCCTTCCTTTTTGCATGTCAATATCTTATAGACACACTATTTCCACTAACATTTTTTCATCATGTCTCAAACCACCAGTGCACAGCATTTAAAATGTGTCCTCATAGTGCTGCATTTGAAGGATATACTCAATGAAGTATTTATTTACACTGCCCTCCAAACTCTGACTAGAGATCTAAATCAATTTCCCTCTCTACGAGCTAATTCCCACCAGTTTTAAAACTTGCCTTACTCTTGATTACCCAGTTGAAATTCATCAAATAGTCAAATGATTTTTGATGAAATTTTGATGAAATTCATCAAATAGTCAAAATGATTTTTGATTATTTTATGAACTTCAACTGGGTAATCAATAGTAAGGCAAATTGACTTTCTCTGGACTCTCCCAGTCCTCCTTCTTGGTAGGTTCCATTTCTCTGCTCCCTTCATAACAAAACTTCTGAAAGAGTTGTTAATAATCCCTGTCTTCATTTCTTCAACTCTTCTTCTTTCCTCAGTCCACTTGAATGGAATTTCCTCCCAGTGATCCTAAAGAAAGAACTTATCAAGGTCATCAATAATCACATTTTGTCAAAGAAGAGTGATCTTTCTTTTCTCATTTACTTCATCTTTTTTTTTCTTTTTGGGTCAGACCCGGCGATGCACAGGGGTTACTCTTGGCTCTGCACTCAGGAATTACCCCTGGCGGTGCTCAGGGGACCATATGGAATGCTGGTAATCGAACCCGGGTCGGCCGCGTGCAAGGCAAACGCCCTACCTGCTGTGCTATTGCTCCAGCCCCTTACTTCATCTTTTGATGGCTCTGGATATACTTAATTCCTTCATCCCTAGAGCCCTGATCTTGCTTCTACATCACACTCATTTCTTTTTTTTTTTTTAAATTTTATTTATTTTTAATTAGAGAATCACCGTGAGGGTACAGTTACAGATTTATACACTTTTGTGCTTATACTTCCCTCATACAAAGTTCGGGAACCCATCCCTTCACCAGTGCCCATTCTCCACCACCCGTAAACCCAGCGTCCCTCCCACCCTCCCCAATCCCATCTCCCCCCCACCCCACCCTGCCACTGTGGCAAGGCATTCCCTTCTGTTCTCTCTCTCTAATTAGCTGTTGTGGTTTGCAATAAAGGTGTTCAGTGGCCGCTGTGCTCAGTCTCTAGCCCTCATTCAGCCCGCAACTCCCTTCCCCCACATGGCCTTCGACTACAATGTAGTTGGTGATCGCTTCTCTGAGTTGACCTTTCCCCGGAACGTGAGGCCAGCCTCGAAGCCATGGAGTCAACCTCCTGGTACTTATTTCTACAGTTCTTGGGTGATAGTCTCCCACTCTGTTATTCTATATACCATAGATGAGTGCAATCTTTCTATGTCTGTCTCTATCTTTCTGACTCATTTCACTCAGCATGAAACTTTTCATGCCCATCCACTTAACTACAAAATTCTTGACCTCCTTTTTTCTAACAGCTGCATAGTATTCCATTGTATAGATGTACCAAAGTTTCCTCAACCAGTCATCCGTTCTGGGGCATTCGGGTTTTTTCCAGATTCTGGCTATTGTAAACAGTGCTGCGATAAACATACATGTGCAGATGTTGTTTCGATTGTACTTTTTTGCCTCTCTGGGTACATCACACTCATTTCAATAAAACAAAAGGTGTGAATAATGAGGTAGGAAAGTTTTTAACTCATTACTAACCCATTTTATTTGAGACCTCTGCTGGTTCCTCTTTCTTCTTTTATGGTACTCTTCTATTCTTCCTGCCTTCTACTCTCAAAGCATGACTCACTCTGCATGGTAGGAAACCTAGTTCCTTGGCTTTCAATACCTTCTATAATGCTGAGAGATCTCATATTTCTCTCTCCCAACCCTAATGCCATCTCACACATTCAAATGTTTATTTGACATGTCTGCTTGGCTCTTGAGCAGGCATTTTAAACTTGGCATGGTTAAAGCAGAGCTATTTATCCTCCTTCTAACTTCACTATCTATCCTGGTCTTTACCCTCTTTAGTAAGTGGTGCCATTATTCATCCTGTTGCTTCAAAACCAAAGTGTGAGACCTATCATTTTCTCATACATACATTCCACCAGAAATCCCCATTATCTCTTACTTCACAATATTTTATAAACATCTCTGCAGACACACTCAAGAATTATAATCTCTTTCTTGGTCTACCAAAATTACCTCCTTTCAAGGGGCCGCCAGACCCTCACTTTTTCCAGTTTACCTACCATACATCAGCCAGATGGATTATCATCTGGCAGAAATCAGATCACATCGTTTCCTTCCCCAAATTCTCCAATGACGTCCACTGAGACCAACCTCTTACCAGGACTTATCACAAAACATCTGATCTGATTCTGACCTCTGAGAGCTCATATTGTTCTCCTCTACCCCTGTTTTCCATATCAAAAACCATATTTTCTTTTTATTCCCCTAACTTTCCCAACCAAGTCAAGATTTCTGTATTGCCCATTCCTTCTCTTCAGAATAGTCTTCTTGGGGGCTGGAGCAATAGCAAAGCGGGTAGGGCGTTTGCCTTGCACGTGGCCGACCAGGGTTAGATTCCCAGCATCCCATATGGTCCCCCGAGCAACACCAGGAGTAAGTCCTAAGTGCATGAGCCAGGAGTAACCCCTGAGTATCGCTGGGTGTGACCCAAAAAGCAAAAAAAAAAAAAAAAAGAATAGTCTTTTTTAAAAAAATGTTTTTTAATTTTATTGAATCACCGTGAGATAGTTACAAGCTTTCATATTTAGGTTACAATCTCACAATGATCAAACAGTCATCCCTCCACCAGTGCACATTCCCCACCTCCAATATCCCGGGTATACCCCCCCTTCCACCCTCCCCCTGCCTCCATGACAGACAATATTCCCTATACTCTGTGTTGCAACACAGTGTCTGTGTTGCAAGCCATAATGCCCCATACTCTCTCTCTACTTTGGGGCATTATGGCTTGCAACACAGACACTGAGAAGTCATCATGTTTGGTCCATTATCTACTTTCGGCATGCATCTCCCATTCCAACTGGTTCCTCCAGCCATCATTTTCTTAGTGATCCCTTCTCTAAGAATAGTCTTCTTTTCCCACAAATGGTTCCCTTCATTTTGAACTTCAAATCCAGGGCAAATTTCTCTGCAAGACCATGACTAATGTACATGTCTTATTCATAAGTACATGTCTTATTCCAGCCACTCTCCTGCCTCATTGTACAGTCACAGTACAATGTGCTAGGCCCAGGATATACTTGAAACGATCTCCTTTATGTGTTTATTTTCTGTTCCTTAATGATAAGGACTTTCTATGTCTTATTTATTGCTTCCTCCCAGAATGTTTTTGTCTTGAGGCCATATTCTGGCAGTGCTCAGGGTTTACTCCTAAGTGTGCTCAGGGATCACTCCTAGTGGGGCTTGGTGGACCATAGAGGATGCCAGAGAGCAAACCTGGGTCATCAATGTTCAAGGCAAGTGCTCTAGACTGTTGCTCTGGGCTTGCATTCTAGAACTTCTCTCCAATAAGTGACCAGCCAATATTTGCCAACAAGTAGATCTAAGGGAAAGAATCACTGAGATATGAATTACCCAGGGAAAATTTACATCGAATTGATAAAATTCTTTCCTCCTTTAAGAGCTTCTTATTATTTACATGATTCTCAAAGAACATTCGGATTTAATGATAGATCAGCTTTTGAGTGGAGAGCAACCACTTTCCAACACCAAAAAAGAAGTAACAAGAAAAAAGTCAGCATACCAAAACCACTCCATTGCTTTTAAGGAAGGATGAAAACTTTGGTTTTTTGTTGGTTGCCGTCAAATACTCTTGCAACAACCAGACTTCAAGTTTCTCGATATTTCCACTGCAGAAGTTTAAATGAGGAAAGAAGGAAGCAAAATATTTTTCATTTGTATGTTAAGTCTTCCTGCTGAACTAAAGGTCACTGATTTTACTACTTGGTGTTAGATCAGGTGACAAGCTTGCTTCACATATGGCTCTGTTTTATGGGTGGTTCCATGCTGTGGATATATACCAAGCACTTACACAACTTCTATATCTAGATTAGATTGGCATTTAGCATGAGTAACTTTATTAACTTATTTTATGGCTGGAGCACTGGGAATGAGAAACACTGTTATGGGGGCATGTGCCTGGGGACTCTACCCTTGTTCCTTGAAGTCTCTGTCTCAGGTCTTGCAAAAGATCTCAGATATTCAGAACTTTAATTTTTCCATTTATAAGAAGATAACTTTTTCTTTTCTTTTTCTTCCTTCTCTCCTTCCTTCCTTCCTTCCTTCCTTCTTTCCTTCCTTCTCTCCTTCCCTCTTTATTTCCTTCCTTTCCTCCTTCCTTTTCTCCTTCCTCTTCTTTCTCTTTTTTCTTCCTTTCCTTCCTTCTTTCCTTTCCTTCTTCCTTCTCTCCTTCCTCCCTTCCTCTTTCTCTCCCCTCCCTCCTTTCTTTCCTTCTTTTTTCTTTCTTTCTTTCTTTCTTTCTTTCTTTCTTTCTTTCTTTCTTTCTTTCTTTCTTTCTTTCTTTCTTTCTTTCTTTCTTTCTTTCTTTCTTTCGTTCTTTCTTTCTTTCTCTCTCTCTTTCTTTCTTTCTTTCTTTCTTTCTTTCTTTCTTTCTTTCTTTCTTTCTTTCTTTCTTTCTTTCTTTCTTTCTTTCTTTCTTTCTTTCTTTCTCTCTCTTTCTTTCTTTCTTTCTCTCTTTCTTTTTCTTCCTTCCTTTCTTTCTTTCTTTCTTTCTTTCTTTCTTTCTTTCTTTCTTTCTTTCTTTCTTTCTTTCTTTCTTTCTTTCTTTCTTTCTTTCTTTCTTTCTTTCTTTCTTTCTTTATTTCCTTTCTGTCTCTCTCTTTCTCTCTCTCTCTGTTTTGCCAACTGATGCTCAGAGACTATTCCTGGCTCTGTGCTTAGGGATCAATCTTGGAAGTGCTTGGGGGACTATGGGCAGTTCTGGAGAATGAACTGGGATCAGTTACATGCAAGGCAAGTGGCTTGGCCCTTCTACTCTATGTCTCCAGCCCAAGAAACAGAAAACTTCCAGGAAGTTTTCTTTCAGAAATAAATTTATTCTTCTTGGAAAGATATTTTTCCTTGCAAAGATCTTTCACTGGAATACATCTAGAACATGAAATGAGGCACCATGATATCAAAGGAAACACGAACTAGAAATCATATGTTGAACAAAGAAATTCAGCGGGCAGTTCATGTCTCTTATAAGCCAGGCCATAGGACATCAAGGGCTATACTTCTGGAACTTAAGCTGATTTTAGTGATTATTCAGGGAAGGAAGCAGACATGACACCAGAGAGGGTACAGTGTAGAGCAGTGACTGAGATCCGGAATCCTCATCCTGCCCTTTCTTACCTGTGCAAAACTTTAAACAAGTTTCTTTTTTTTTTTTTTTTGCTTTTTGGGTCAGACCCGGCGATGCACAGGGGTTACTCTTGGCTCTTCACTCAGGAATTACCCCTGGCGGTGCTCAGGGGACCATATGGGATGCTGGGAATCGAACCTGGGTCGGTCGCATGCAAGGCAAACGTCCTACCCGCTACGCTATCACTCCAGCCCCCTTTGAACAAGTCTAACCCTTCTTGAACCTGGTATAATTAGATTTTAGGGGATAAACATAATAAGATGTGGTGGTCAGGCATTGTTCCCACAAAGAACAGGTAGAACAGCAGCCCCTGGAAAGCAGGAAAGCAGGAACTGGTGGGGAGAGGGGATGGGTTCACTGTGGGGTGTGTGTGTGTGTGTGTGTGTGTGTGTGTGTGTGTGTGTGTGTGTGTGTGTGTGTGTGTGTGTGTGTGTGTTGCTCCCAGGGCAACTCCCAGACTGGAGGGCTCTGCTTCTCCTGGTCTTTCTGCCCACTGGCTTTTTTGTTTTGGGGTCAACCCCTCAGTGATGCTCAGGGGTTACTCCTGGCTCTACGCTCAGGAATCATTCCTGGTGGTGCCTGGGGGACCATATGGGATGTGGGGGATTGGTTGGTCATGTGCAAGGCTGTACTATCTCTCTGCCACCCACCCAAATTCTCCCTTTTTATCTATACCTCCCCCCACCCCCACAAGTTTCCTTAATCTCAATAGTATTCAAATGATGTGGTCCCAAGTTTCTGTTTTTGAATAATGGGTTCCCAGACTGGGGAGAAAAATAGTCTGAACCC
The DNA here is from genome assembly GCF_027595985.1 of Sorex araneus. Classification (NCBI taxonomy): domain Eukaryota; kingdom Metazoa; phylum Chordata; class Mammalia; order Eulipotyphla; family Soricidae; genus Sorex; species Sorex araneus. Next base: position 138,227,874 of record NC_073307.1, read on the forward strand.
ATGTTACCTGATTGCACAATTTCTGCTTCCTTATAAACTCCCAAGCCCCTCCTTTTCAGGCTGTTGTAGGGTTGACAGAGAACTGGGTGGGGCTTGCTTGGAATAAGAGAAGGAGGGAACAGCGAGTGGCTGGGACTGTGACAAAATGAAGTCCTCTTGCCCTTCCAGCAGGGCACAGCTGTGACCGTGCAAGTCTACAGCCGGACAGGACGTTGCTAGTGTTTTTTTTTCTTTCAAACCAGGTTGAAAATTCATACTTTTGCATGGCGTTTTCTGTCTGACTTTTACACGTTGTCAGTAGGTTTTAAAAAATGTTGACCTCAAGGCTAGAACGAAAGTACAGCGGGTTGACCATACATTTTCCTTGCATGTAACCAACCCAAGTTTGATCCCTGGCATCCTGGATGTTCCCCAAGCAGCACTACCAGCAGTATTTCTTGAGTGCAGAGCTAGGAGTAACCCCAGAGCACTGCAGGGTGTGGCCTCCAAACCGAAATATTAATATCAGGGGATGCCAACAGTTCAAGGCAGACATACACCTCGCTTGTCCACAGGGAACTAATCTGCAACTTCTGGAATCTCTAGTCCAGACAAAACCATGACCCCATGGTTTTGTTTTTATTTTTCTTTCAGGTTATTAGCTCTGTGTGTGTGTCTCTGTGTGCTCACATTTTGGGTATGGAAACTAATTGGCCCACTGTACCTTTTGGGGTGAGAGTTTGTCACAGGGCACATCTGAAGATTGACTACATCAGGGTCAGATGCTCCTCCTTGGGTCTAGGATGGCTGCCTGAGGGTTACCCTTTCAACAAGACCCCTATCCAGATAACTTCAGAGGCTACAGAGGCAGCGTCCTTAGAAAACTCTGATTTGTCCAGTAAAGTCCTAAAATGTCCTCCATAAATGAGAAGCCCGTCTTGATTTTTCTTTTTTTTTTGCTTTATGGGTCACACCTAGCAATGCACAGGGGTTACTCCTGGCTCTGCACTCAGGAATCACCCCTGGTGGTGCTCAGAGGACCACGTGGGATGCTGGGAATTGAACCCAGGTCGGCTGCATGCAAGGCAAATGCCCTACCCGCTCTATTATTGCTCCAGCCCCCACCCTCGTCTTGATTTTTTTGTAACAAAATTTTGTTTCCTAGCAAGTGAAGGTCTTGAGACATTTTATTGACATTTAGTTAGAATCTTGTTTTTTTAAGGTGGTAATAAATATATTTATCAATATGAGTATAATGAGATTATGTTATTAATATAATATCCCACCCGCACGGGAGAGCCTGGCAAGCTACACATGGCTTACTCTATATGCCAAAAACAGTAACAATGAGGGTCCTCACCCTGATCCTGAAAGAGCCCCCAGTACGCCATCAGGCTACTCTAGCATGCTACAGGGACAAATGGAGACGTTACTGGTGCCCGCTGGAGTAAATTGATGAACAATGGGATGACAGTGATGACAGTGAATATAATATTAATGGTTCTCAAAAGTTTTGATTTACCCCAATTGTTAACTACTTACCATTTTAAGAAAATTCTGCTTAGAAAATTAGCAGCTCCTAGGTTTAGAGGATACTTTAACCTCTTGAAACTTTCATTCCTAGACCTTGAGCCTATTTTTAATAGCCTCCTAACGAAGCTGGCATTGCCTACTTTGTGAATATTTCTATTTATTAGGGAGAACACTGCTAGAGAGTTGTCTTTACTCTCAGGAAGTCCTTCTGATTAGGATTTTATTATTGCACAGTGCCCAGCCCACCATAGGCAATCAGTTTAGAGTTTCGAAAGGAATCTATTCCTGGAATTGCTCATACCATAGTTACAGGGTACATAGTATATGCCAGGCACAACTGTAGGATTTCGGGCAGTCTCCATGGAACAAATCTATATATTACACAGCTGATGTTCTAGCCAATGGGAAAGATATTTGGTGGTGGGAGTGGGCCTCGGCCACACCAGCAGTGCTCTGAGCTTACTTCTGGTACTTGGAGCACCATATCTGGTACTAGAAATAGAACCAGCATCAGCCCTGTGCACAGCAAGCGCCTTATCCACTGTACTATCTATCTGGCCCCCAGATTTTAAATTTATTTTTAATTTTTATTGAATCGCAGTGAGACATGCAGTTACAAAATCGTCTTGATTGGGTTTTGGTCATATAATGTTCCAACACCCATCCCTTCACCAGTGTACATTTCCCACCACCAGTTTCTCCAATTTTCTCCCCCACCCCCACCCCTGCACCCCCACCCACACATTTTTCTCCTCTCTCTCTCTGGGCATTGTGGTTTGCTATACAGACACTGAAAGGTTATCATGTATATCCCTTTACCTACTTTCAACATTAGTTCTTGTGTTCTTCTCAAAATAGATCATTTCTAACTATTTGTCCTTCACAGATTTTTTTTAAAAAGTAAACAATGTTGGGGCTGGAGCAATAGCACAGTGGGTAAGGCGTTTGCCCTTCACGTGGCTGACCCGGGTTTGATTCCCAGCATCCCATATGGTCCACTGAGCACTGCCAGGGGTAATTCCTGAGTGCAGAGCCAGGAGTAACCCCTGAGTATTGCTGGGTGTGACCCAAAAAGCAAAAAATAAAAGTAAACAATGTATTGCAAGTGGAAATGCCTGCTCTTCCTTAGGGGCATAAATATGTTCATAACATTCTATATTAAAAAGAAAAAAGTTTTCAGGGCTATGGTTTGGTAGTAGTATAATTCTTGTATACACACACACACACACACACACACACACACACAGAGAAGCAATGTAGTGGGGCTGGAGCAATAATAGAGCCAGTTGGGTGTTTGATTGCCTGTGACTAACCCGGGTTGATCCCCAGCACCAAATCTAGCCCCTGAACCTAACGGGAGTGATCCCTGAGTGCAGATACAGGAGTAAATCCTGAGCACCACTGGGCATGGCCCCTCCCATTTCAGAAAAGAAAAAAAAAAGTAAACAATGCAAAAAAAGGTAAACAATGCAGTAAGGTTATAGATAAAATTTAAAAAAAGACAAAGGGGAGTTCGATGAGAGGGCTTGGGAGATAGGAGTGAGATCTAGTTTTAAATAGACACACACACACAAAAGGTCAGGCCTCCCTGGGCAAAAACTTGGTGGAGGGGAGGAACAGCAGCATGAAGTGTTTCCCCAACAGGCTGGCCTTCCTGCAGTTCCCTTTTTATTGCAACCACAGGACTGACCATGCTGCTTAGTATCTGCTGACTTTCCTCCGAGACTACAGCACGCGCTTTGCATGAATTCACAAGATCCTCATAACCGCTCTAGGAGAGATACCTCCATTTTTGTAGGTGTAAACTAGAACCCCTCACAATCAAGCCCCCTGGCTAACATCCTGCAGCCAGTAAGAGGAGGAGGTGATAGAAAAGCTACTCTGGTTCCAAGTTTGCGATGCGACACCCCCAAAACAGCTGCTGGAAAACATACCTGCATTCTCCTTTTGCTCACTGCCTTTCTCACCTTTCTTTCCTAGGACCTTTTATTTGACCTCTCCTGGGTTCACTTGACCTCTCTGCTTTATTTTGGGTTTTGTTTTTGTATGTTTGTGGGTCACACCTGGCTGTGCACAAGGCTGGCTACTGGCTCTGCCCTCAGGGATCACACCTGCTCAGCTCAAGGGACCATATGGGGTGCTCGGGATTGAACCCTGGTCAGTCAGCAGTTCCTATTGGCGCCAGCCCTGTACCTCCACCTGCCGCTTTCAAGTCAGTTTCCAACATCCATGCTCAGTGAGAAGTCACAGGATGCCATTCCCGGGCTGAGAGGGCAAGTCACAAGTCACAAGTCTCTTCATCAGCCTGGGGTTGTGTTGAGGATACTTCAGTTTGATACAGTGTCACGGAGAAGTGTCACCATCATAGCTACAGCCATCTTCCCCCTCCTCCCCCCAGCACACCTTGACCATAGATTTGGAACACGGTAGTGACCAAAACAAACCGTATGTTTCTTTTTCTCTGTTTTGACATAGGACACTAACATCTCGTTGACAGCAAATGTCATTGTGGTTTCCATGCTGATGTGTGATGTGGAGAGGGTTGCATTTGAAAAGCATTTCCTGCTCAACTCTGGGTGAAATTATGCAAGTCACCCCAGTCCTGAAGGCAGCTGCTGCAAGATTCTAAACACCTGCACCAAGAAGTTTTGAAAGTAATTTTACATTGTTTTTCACGTTAGGGATTGGTTGAGTTTTTTTGTTTTTGTTGCTGTTTCCAATTCTGCAGGGACCTCGCACGCAATTCATTAAACCTTCAGCAGAAAAGAGAATTTGAAGGATTTTTTTAAAAGTAAAGAGATGTTATACATCTAAGGGTGACGCTGCCCCAGGAATGAATTTTCATGAATGCATTTGAAACTTCTGCAGGGCTGGAAAACAGCACAGCGGTAAGCCTTGCATACAGCCGGACCCTGGAAGCACTGTGGGGTTCTTGATCACCGCCAGGTCTTTTCTTTTCTTTCTTTTTTTTTTGGGGGGGGGCGCACACCCAGCAGTGCTCAGGGCTTGCTCTTGGCTCTGTACTCAGAGATCACGCCTGACAAGGGGGACCTTTACGGGGATGCAACAGATGGAACTTTGGCTGGCCATGTGCTTGTCAAAACCCCTACAACTACTCCCGGTACGATCATTATCGCTCTGGTCCCTCCTTTTATTATTATTTCTTTTTCTTTTTTAAAGTTCCTTGCCTTGCCTGAGGCCAGTTCCATTTGAATTCGGCACCACATATGTTTCCCCCTGAGCATTACCAGGAGTAAGTCCTGAGCACAGAGCCACCAGAAAGCCAGGAGCACCACAGGGTGTGTCCCCAACACACAAAATCAAAACAAAGCAAAAACCTAACTTCTGGAATCAGCCTAGGGACTGTTCTTCCTAGGGAGCTCCACGGAGATTTCTAGGCTTGAGTTCCTCGGCTGGGGGTGGGGTGGGGGTAGGGGGCGGATACACTTCGGGTGCTTGCAAAGGGGGCAGCGGGTGTGTGTGTGGGGGGGGGGGGGGGGGGAAGCAGCCCTTGAGCTCCCTGGACCTGTTGCCTCCACCCCGGCCCTGGCCCTTTTCAGCTCAAGAATGGGATTTCCTGAACTTGTTGAACTGGGGTGTAAGTTGCAGGCGCCCTTTTCCCCCATCTGCATCCCCCCCCTCTCCTGGCCAGCTGTAGACGGAGGAGTGGATGAGGTGGGGGCGGTTGGAGAGAAGTGAGAGAGACAGCACAGGACAGAAAAAGTGGGAGGAGGAGGGGGGGAGGAGGAGGAGGAGGAGGAGGAGGTGGAGGAGGAGGAGGAGGCCGTAAGCAGAAAGAGGAGGGAAACAAGTCACCCGCTCCTCCGCTCCGGGAGCTCGGCGGGCCGCCGTGTTTGTTGACTCGGAGTGGAGGCCAGAGCGGAGCCCCCCCCAGCGGGAGGAGCAGCGGGAGGAGCGCGGAAGCGGAGCGCGGGGGGCCGAGCGCGGCGGCCCCAGCCCTGCGGCTCGCCCCCCTGCTTCTCTCGGGTGAGAAAACTTGCTCGGGCTCCCCTGGAAACTTTTTCCCCCTGGGCGCGCGGCGAGCCGGGGAGGAGGCGGCGAGCTGCGGGGTGTGTGTGCGTGTGCATGTGAGTGCCCGTGTGAATGTGTGCGCGAGTGTTTGTGCATGCGTGTGAATGTATGCGCATATGTGTGTGTGTGTGTGTGTGTGTGCGCGCGCGCTCCTCGAGGTGACTCATGCGGGGGGACCCCAGGGGGCCGAGTGGGGGAAGTCCCCACTAGGAGAAAATCCTCTGGCCAGGCACGATCCGGCGGAACACGGCGAGGCGGGGAGGCTTGGAGAGCGCGGACTCACGTAGGGGAGGGGGTGGGGTGGGGTGGGGAACAACTGGTGGGTGTCCACGAGGGACAACTGGGACAACTCCACGAGGTGACGGAGCGGGACGCGCCCGGCCGACTCGGAGGACCGCGCTGGGCTGCCACTTGCGGGTGCTGGGTGGCGAGGAGGGCCGAGTGCCCACCTTGGGGTGAGGGGTGAGGTGTGGGGAGCCCCGGCGGGGTGGGATGCGAGATGCCGCGGGTCGTGGGGACCCGGACCGAGCCAGCCTGAGAGCGAAAAAGAAAGTTCGCTCGTTGGTCCTTCTGGTCCTTGCTGGGCCCGAGTGGGAGGGGCAGCGCTAAAGAGCTGCCCCCCGCCACCGGGCGAAGTGGGCGCCCCGAAACTTGCTCTTCTCTGGAGGGAGGCGCGGGAGGGGCGCGCGCCCCGTAGGCGGCGGCCGCTTTGTCCCGCGCGCCCTGGACTTGGAGACCGGCCGCCGTCCCCCGCCCCCCACCTTGGGGGGCCACATCTTTGCCGTCCCCCCACTATTCGGCTTTTCCCACGTGCGGCGCCTGCTGTGCGCGCGCACCGCGAGCTCGCGCCAACCCGGGCGCGGTGGCCGCTCCCGCCCAAGTGTCTGGGACTCTGGGCGCGGCCGCCGTGGGTCCAAGCGAGCTGGGAGCGTGCAAAAAAAAAAAAGAAAAAAAGCCCCAAAACAACCAGAAAAAACGGTGGTTCGGGAGCTGGCGGCGGGGCGGGCGCCTTGCTAGTTGGCAGCACGGTTGTTACTGCATTCCATGCCACCCTCTAGGCTTTCCCCAACCCTCGCCCTCCCCACCCCACCCCCGTTAACTTGCGCCTGCCTCTTCGGTGGCGGTGCCAGGAGCCCGCGTTCTGTCCGTCTGCGGTGAAGCAGTGAATGTTTAGAGAAGCCACTTGCAACCCTGCGGTGTGCACGGTTTCAATTAGGGCGATGCGCCTCCCGAGGTGGAAGGTTTGCGCGCCAGGCATGGGCGCGGGAGAAGTTCCCGGGAGGGCAAAAAAAAAAAAAAAGTCCGTGCAGAAGTCTCAGGCATCCCTGCTTGGGCGGAGTTGTGGACCTGTTGCCCAGCGGGGGATGGCAGGCATCCAGATTCCTCCCTCCTCGGGCCCCTCTCTCCCCTGGCTCCCCAGGGGTGCTCGGGGATCAAGCCTCCGAGGCTGCCCTTTTTTAACCTCGCTTTGGTGGTCCTAACCACACCGCCCGTTACAGTCTTGACGCTTGCTACCCAGGACTGTGCAGTGCCAAACGTGCACTGTGCTCTGGTCCGTTGCTCTCGGGTGGAAGGCGCCGTTACTGGCAGCAGGAGGCGGCAAGGTCAGGAAAGAGAGGAGCTTGCTGCAGAATAGCTTGAGCCATGTTTTATGTCCCCCCCCACCCCCCACCCCCGGCACGCCCCCCCCACTCCACCACCCCAGTGAGGTTTCCCCATATGACTCTGAAAGGTGCTGCGCTTCTCTCGGTAGAACCTGTCTGGTTGGTTTCCACGTTGTGGTAGAAAGGAGCCTAGAATGTGGCCAAGGGAGCCAGCTGTTCAGAGGTTTTCTTGCAGAATATTCTAGGCAAGGGAGACAGTGATTGGCCCCTTCACAACGTCTTCAGCTCACTGAACCTCAAACATTGTCCCTTCAGTATTTTGGTCGATAGGTCTAAGAGACAGAGCCATTTGTGGTTTAAGAAAACAAGGCCTTGGGGCTGGGGGGTGGGGGGTGGGCGGGGATGATACAGTGGGTAGGCGTTTCCCTGACATTGTAGCATAAATGGGTTTGATCCTTGGTACCCTCTATGATCCCCCAGCACCACCGGGAGTAATCCCTGAGCACAGAGCCAGGAGTAAGCCCTGAACACTGCCCGGTTGGACCCCTAAAATAAAAGAGAAAACAAACCTAAGTCCTTAGAAGTCTAAACTAGTCTTAACTGACTCCTCTTCGGATAGATAATTCTCATCTGGGAGACTTCACATCTTTCAGATCCAGCAGCAGGTATTTGTCTACTTCCTTTAGGATCTCACTTCAGGTGAATTTCAATAATATTCTGTTTGAGCTTGATCAAAAGACATAAAATTTCTCGAAAGAGGAAGCAAAACTTCTTTAGGTCTTCGGCCTACACTTTGCCCTAAGAGATGTGCTCACTGGGGCCAGCGAGATAGTGAAATAGGTAAGGAACTTGCCTTGCACACAGCTGACCCGTGTTCCATTCCCGGCACCAGGTATAGTCCCCTGAGCACCACTGGGAGTGCTCCCTGAGCACAGGAACCAAAGTAAGCCCCAAGCCCTGCTTACTGAGGCACCTGAATCAACCCCCACGCCAAATAGAGGGAGATGTGTGATAGTATATCATCAGCACTATGTAGTGATGGGGCAGGTACTGTTATTCCCATTGTATAGGTGAATGCACTGAAGTTTAAAGATCATCAGTGCTTTCGAAAGCTCACAGGGGGTGGAGCTGAGCGCAGATTGAGATCTGTTAGCCCAGGCTTGTACCAGGGTGTCCTGGAGATGTTTTTGCCTTCAATTTCTCAATTTCTCACCAGGTCTCCTTACAGTTGATTAGCTTGTGGCTTCTTTATTTCTCTCTCTCTTCTCTTTCTTTCTCTCTTTTCTTTCTTTCTTTCTTTCTTTCTTTCTTTCTTTCTTTCTTTCTTTCTTTCTTTCTTTCTTTCTTCCTTCTTTCTCTCATATCTCATAGTATCAAACAGTGGCTGGATTATTGAGAAAGGGTTTTATTTATTTTATTTTTTATTATTATTATTTTTGCTTTTGGGTCACACCCAACAATGCACAGGGGTCACTCCTGGCTCATGCACTCAGGAATCACCCCTGGCGGCGCTCAGGGGACCATATGGGATGCTGGGATTCGAATCCGGGTCGGCCGCGTGCAAGGCAAACGCCCTACCCGCTGTGCTATCACTCCAGCCCGAAAGGGTTTTATTTTTTGTTTCATGTGGGCATCAGAGGTGATGGGTTTATTCGTGATGGGTGGGGGTGGGAAGGCTCACAAGCATTGCTCACCTGTCCTAGGGCCCACTTGGTAATTCTTGGTCAGTTGGGCCAATGGTTGAAGACTAAGGTCCAAGATGTGATGCTGTTTGGGCCCTGTGGTGCCTGAGGTCACCTGGGACACTTGGTCTGGTCTGTACTTGGATGTCTACAGGGCAGCACCTGGCAATGCTCAGGAGACCATTTGCTGCTGAGTATGTGCCTCTGCTTTCCACCCAGCCTCTTGTACATGTTTTTATTCAGGGCCTGGAGATCTGTGCTTTATTTTGAAATGTGTATAAATCCACTCGTTATTTTTCTGAGAGCTATTGTGAGCAGGTAGAACTATGGTAACGATATTTAACCTGCCTCTCCACAGTTGGGGCGGGTAAGATTTCTTTTCTGTATCTTAAGATGTGAAAATAGAGGCCGAGAAAGGTCTGTCACTTTCCTGATGTCACAGGAAGATCTCTTGTTCTTGTCAGTACATTTTAATGTCTTTTCCCACGGGCCTTCCCCAAAGAACCCTGAGTCCCAAACCCTCAAGGAAGTCCTAGTGTTTCACACGAAATTTTCTGGATCAGAAGTCATTCCCAGAGCCTTGTGGGAGCTGTACATGGAGGGGAAAGGAGAGGTAGAGTCTGAGGGCCAGTCTGGGTGCTGGGTGAAGGGGCAACCTGGATAATTCTGACAAGAGTTATTCATAATAGGAAGATTGAGGTGGGCCTTACAGGGGTGACTCACCTGGGTCTGGACGGCCTGCTAGTGACATTGCAGAGCTGGATTGGTGGTGATTGGCAGGCCCTAGGAGGTACCCAGGGAGGAGATGTGGGGGAGGACACACCTGTCCCCCTCCCTGGCAAGGCCTCCTCTTTGAACGATGCCTGGTTAGATGCCCTGGGTTATAGCCCAGATGAATGAGGGCGCCCCAAAGACCTGTTTCCATTTTAAATGGACTTGACCCTTTGAGGTAATGCTTACCCAATTTCTCTCTTTAAATATTCTTTTCATATGCTGTGCCAGTTTATGGCCTTTGTAGATCAATCCTGGGATTTCACTTAGAGGAGAGAGGAAAAAAAAAAGTTAAAAAAAAAAAAAGCAAAGGTTAGTGATTACCTAAATTGGATTAAGTTCTGTCTAGCAGCGCTTAAAGAAATACTGCTTGCTCTCTAATTACCTTCAACTAGGAATTTAAACGGTCTATTAAATTTAAGCTGGCTTTTTAAAAATTCCCAGACTGTTTCTGGGATTTCTGGAAGCTCTAAAAAAGAAAATCTTGAACGTGGAGAGCACATTTTTTCATTCTCTGCCTCCCCTTGTGCCCCTGCAAAAAATATTACATTTTCTATTGCAGGATAATAAATGACGATTATTATATACTGGCCTCATTAAAAAGCAGTAGTTCACAGCCAGGTTCAACTGGTTCTGTCAGCCTCTGGAGAGCAAGTTGGTGAGCCGCCTTCTTTGTCAGAAATATCGGGATAGCTATGTGGAACAGAATCTTTTTTGTTTTAGGGCCACGTTCAGTGGTGCTCAGGGCTTACTCCTTGCTCTGTGTTCAGAGGTCACTCCGGGTGGTGCTCAGGGGAGCATATGGGATGCTGGGGATCAAACTGAAGCTCAGGGGCATGCGAGACCAGAATGTTAATTCCTGTACTATTTCTCTCAGCCTCTGCAGTTTTACCCCTTCGCTGCTGGGACGAAACCCAGGGCCTCACACGTGCAAGATGTCTAACCTCTCACTGAGCCACAACCATAGCCAGGATACCCCAGGGAAACTTTGTGGCTGCAAGATGACTCATGCGTCCTATTCTGCAGTAAAGACATAGGCTTAGAATAAATCGTCAGCAACCTCTCCTCCGTCTGAGTTTTGAATCATCCTTTGAGAAGGATGTGAAGATTCTTTATTGAAACGGGTGCCCTCAGAGTCTGGGACAAGGGGGAAATAAAGAATCAAGGAAGTCAAAACTAAGGTCAGCACTAATGGTTTGAAATGATCATTTTGGATAAGGACTGAGTGTTAAAAGTAAGTAAGGGGATATACCTGATAACCTTCCGTTATCTGTATTGCAAACCATAAGGCCCAATAGGGGAGGGAGGGAGGGAGGGAGGAAAGGAGAGAGAGAGAGAGAGAGAGAGAGAGAGAGAGAGCCTGCCATAGAGGTAGGCGAGCGAGGATGGCGGGCCAGCAGGGATACTAGGACCATTGGTGATGGGAAATGTACACTGGTGAAGGGAACACTGGTATTGGAATATTATAAGACTGAAACCTAATCATAAACAACTTTGTAACCGGATATATCACTGAGTCAGTAAAAAACTAAAGAAAAAAAAGGTCATGACACTGGACAGCCTAGAAGTTAAAGCACTTGCCTTGCATGTGGCTGGGTCCACCCCCGGCACCCTGTGTTTCCCCCAAGTACCACTGGGCATGGTCTTGAAGGTCCAAAACAACTGTGGTGACCCAGATCATCCCTAGCACTGCAGGGACCAAGCAACCTGTATCCACAGGCTCTAGCATGGAACTGCAAGTCCCATTCGTTGAGAATCATCCTTGCTTGCGGGAGGCCTGGGTTCAGTCCCTGGCACCGCGTGGTCCCTGAAGCTGATGCGATACCCTCTTCCTCCCACAACACAGAACATCACAAAGGATGACCCCGTTTACTCAGTCATTTTTGTCTCCAGAGATGAGACCAGGCAGAGTCACACGACTACCTCGTGGACTCCAGCAGCCAGCCGTGGAGAGGTGCAGAAGCAGTTTGAAAGGAAGGTTCATGCAACTGAGGGCACGAGCTGGCTGGGGTAGTTTTGGAGGCATCTTGGCTCAGAATAATACAGACACTCATTGGAGTTCTTGTTAGATGCTTGCCTCCAGTCCTTGGGAAGAAAACATTAAGTTCTTTCAGACCACCTCACTTAGGCTCTGTCCTGGTGAACGCACAGGTGCCCTGTACCCAGAAGTGCTTGGGAGAAAGGTGCTAGTCACGGGAAGATCACAACCCCCTTTGTGACCTGGTCAAAAACCTGATTATCATCTCTCTCTGTGTCACTGCCCAACACATCCTCATTACTGGGGTCGTGGTCTTGTGTCTCAAGAAAGCACAGATCTCTCCACAGCTTGGAAGCCGATCTCATGTACTGGGAGATAAGGCAGCTGGGATAGAGAAGGGACCACTACGTAAATGATGGCTAGAGAGCTTGCTTGGGATGGTAGATGTGTGCTGAAAGTAGACTATGGACCAAACATGATGGCTGGCCACTTAGCACCTGTATTGCAAACCTTAACACCCAAAAGGAGAGAGACAATAAGGGAATGTGCCTGCCACAGAGGCAGTGGGGGGGATGGGGTGGGGGTGGTGGGAGGGATACTGGGAACATTATTGGTGGTGGAGAATGGGCACTGGTGGAGGAATGGGTACTTGAACATTGTATGAATGAAACATAATCACGCAAGTTTGTAAGTCTATAACTATGTCTCACAGTGATTCATTACAATTTTTTAAAAAAAGAAAGAAAGGAAAGAAAGAAAGGACAGATCCACTGGCTTGAGCTATAGTCTCTTTCTCACCCCTAATTTCTGAGACATCTCACACACACCAGTGTTTGCCTCTGCCTCAAGCTGGGTGCCAAACTTCAGTTTCTCACTTCTCTCTTTGCTACAGAACTTTTTCCAATGTGTTGTTTGTCTGGGGGCCATACCCAGTGATGCTCAGGGGCTGTTTTTATTGTATTCATACTGAGTACAATGAATTCGTTGGGAACTGATACTCAGTGTTTGGGTAGAGCTCCTGGGGGGGTTTAGAGAATCATGGGGGTACTGAGGATTGAACCGAAGTCTCCTGCAAAGCATGCACTCGGCCTGTCTCTATGGTAGCTGTTTCTTTTTGGCCCAAGCCAAGTTATATATTTAGTGGAGGGCCTGTGACAGTAGTGAAGCTTCTAGCAAATATAGGATTAAGGGATCCACTTTGGATTCCCTCATTCCCTGCCATTTAGGCCACAAAGACTGTGTCATTTCAAGCCAAGCCAGGGAATTGACCTGGAAGAACTTCTATTTGTCTTCTTCTAAACATCTGGCGGAAAAAAACCTAGCAAGAACTCTGATGCGTGTCTTGATTATTCTGAACCAAGCTGCTTCCAACCCCATCCCAGCCTGCTCGTGCGCTCCGCTGCATGAACCTCCTTTTCGCATTGCCTACTGAATTTGAATTGCTCTCCAGCTCGTTCTGGGCCACTCCCCAGGCATCTGACAGAGATACCTGGTGGGTGGCGACCTCTGCTTTACAGAATTCTACCCGGGCAGGCTGCTGCGCTGCTGGAGTCCATGAGGCAGCTGTGGTCTCATGCAGGGTCTCATCTTTGGAGGAAAAAATGACCGAATTAAAGTAAAATGACCAACACAATAAGAAATGCATTAAAGCTTATAGAATTGCTCTCCTGGGGCCATCTTGATCTCAGACTACAGGGCTCAGGCCAGATTAGTCTTTCCTATCCCTAGCAGGGTCCTAGTCTCGTCATTACTTTTGGATCATGACAGCATTTGTCCATGATCAAGCTCTTAATTTATAGTTAAGCATTAGGCACTTTGGCCAGGCCCATCTCAATGCTAGGGTAGCACATAACTCACCACTTGCCCTGGATCCGTCCCGTCCCTCCTCGGGACCCTGCTTTTGGGGTGCTAGGAACTGACGGAAACTGAGGCTTAAGTGGAGAAAGCAGATTCCTGGGAATGAATAATATTCAAAGTCAATTAAGTTCCAAGTTACAAAAGCATAATATTGTCTTCTTGTGTCTATACAAAAAGGACATTGTTTTAAAGTAAATTATTCAAAAGGCATAAGGAGAGGAGAAAAGCAATATTAACTTATAATGTAAGTTCAGTGTCCTAGGAAGGTCTGACCTTACAAATTAGCAGAGTCAGATTAGGGGGAAAAGCTGATTAACTGTTTTGGGGAAGACAGCATAGAGAAGTGATTACAGCTAAACAAAGGGATAGGAGTGACTCGGGAGCACCTTAATGGGTGTGACTGGGATGAACCTAAACTCCTTGTGGCAAGGGGGGAAAGGACAAAGCAATGTCATCCTACAGTCATCCCTTGTAGCAGGGGAGGATGGAAGCATCACACCCATTGGTGCTTAGAGGAGCACCCGTGCTAGACAATTGTACCCGAGTCTTCTGCATGCAAGGCATGCACTCCGCCTATTGAGCTGTATCTCCTGCCCACCTTGACAAGGCTGAACCAGAGACTGGGGATGTGGCTCCGTGGTAGTGCAACTGTGTGCATGAGGTTCCGGGTTCCATAGTACCTGGGAACACAGATGACGAAACACAGTTCTTAATCCACAGGGGCCAGAGATGTGCTTCAAGTTTCGGAGCACATGCCTGAGTTTGGTCGCAGCATCTCTTACTACCCCCTTTCCCTCCACTTCCCAGCCCTACAGGGAGACCCAGGAGGGGCTGGACGCTGCCTATGTGTGGCTGTTCTTGTGTGGAGGGGAGCTTCTCTGAAGTGCTCCGGAGCCTGGGAACTACTTCTGGTGCTACTCAACCCGACAAGCTGGACAGCTCAGTGCTGAGGCCCAAGGCTGCTGTGCTGCTGTGCTGCATGGGTGCTGTAGTGGCAGGGACCACCAGAGCCACAGCCTGCAGTGCCTAGGGGGGCCTTGTCTGGGTGCAGCGATACATGGCGGTGGGGGGGGGCAAGTCAAGCAGTGCTGGGACTCAGAGGGGGCTAGGCACATGCAAAACTTGTGCTCCTGATCTTTGTGCTCTCTCCCTATACACCTCCTAAAATTCTTTTTTTTTTAATTTATTTTATTCTTCAATTAGTGAATCACCATGAGGGTACAAATACAGATGCACACATTTTCGAGCTTGTTTTTCCCTCATACAATGTTCACAAACACATCCCTCCGCCAGTGCCCATTCTCCACCACCAATAAACCCAGTATCCCTCCCACCCCCCAATCCCATCTCCCCCCCCCCCTGCTCTGCAGCAGGGCATTCCCTTTTGTTCTCTCTCTCCAATTGGGTGTTGTGGTTTGCAATAGGGGTATTGAGTAGCCACTGTGTTCAGTCTCTAGTCTACTTTCAGCACGCATCTCCCTTCCCGCGCGGGATCTCCAACCCCCTAAAATTCTTGACAGTGGATTTCTTTCTTTTTTTTTTTTTTGACAGTGGATTTCTTTCAGGCTTCAGAGAAGCTCCCCAAAGTCCTCTGAAGGTCTGTGCCAACGCTGCCGAGAGGAGAGGTATTGGAAGAATCTGTGCTCTGGCCCTCACGGTGCCCGTACTTTAGCAATGACACATGTCAGGGAATTGAGTTCTGAATTCTGATCTTGCCCTTATCACAGAAGAGTTGCTCTATTGCTCTAGGCCCCCTGTCTTCCTGTCGATAAAATAATGAAACTAATCCATCATTAAGGCTCCTTTCCATGTTGAGGGGCTGGTCCCATGTTTCTTTTGTTTTGTTTTGTTTTGTTTCATCTTAAAGGTACTTTATTATTTTTAAAAATTTTTTTATTAGAGAATCACTGTGATGTACAGTTACAAACTTATGAACTTTTGTGTTTGCATTTCACTCATACAGTGATTGTTTACCCATCCTTACACCAGTGCCCATTCACCTCCAGGAATGATGCCAGTATCCCTCTCACCACCCCCACTCCATCCCCCACCATCCCACCCTGCCTCTGCGGCAGGGCATTCCCTTTCGTTCTCTCTCCTTTTGGGTGTTGTAGTTTGCAATAGAGGTATTGAGTGGCCATCAGGTTCGGTCTATAGTCTACTTTTAGTTTGCATCTTCCAACCCGAATGGGTCCTCCCAACATCCTCTACTTGGTTTTCCCTTCTCTATCTGAGCTGCCTTTTGGACCCATGTTTCTTGATCTTTTTTTCTGACTGTGACCCTCTTCCAATCCTGTTTCCTTCCTGAGGGCTCCTGTCCTACCAGTTGGCCTCCTAGTCTCATGAAAATTCCACCTCCGGGTCCCTTGGAATGTCCTGGAGGCCCATAGGGGCCAAAGGAACCCTGGTCAGTCAGCACTGTCTGTGTACCAGTCCACAGACCGGTGTCAGTGACCATTGAGGGAGACCAGTGATTGGAAACCTTTCTACACCTGGTATGGCACCAGCCCACGGACAATTGATTGAGAACCATTGATAGAGCACCGCTTCTCAGCATGCATGCCAAATCACCCCAGAATTCGATTCCGTGGACCCGGGCAGGGCCTCAATGTTTGATATGTTCCCGGGTGCTGGTGATTCAGCTAATTCTCAGGACTAGGTTTAAGTAGGCCCTGGAGTCTAGATCAGATCAGTCTGGTTTCTCCCCCTGGGCCTCTTTCCCCGCCAGATGCCCCGAGATTTCCCAGAGGGAGACATCCACAGTAGTCTTTGCCGAGCGTCTCCTGGGGGAGGGAGGAAGGGATACAGAGCCCTGTGGTTGAGAAGTCCCTGCGGGACTACTCCAGTGCCTCGGCCTGACTGTAGATGAGCATCTCTCAGAGAAGATGTCTGCAGAGCTCCACTTCTGCCCCTGTGAATCACAATCACCAGATGACGAAATCCCCGCCTTGATTAGCCAGGGGATGTAGATAGCAGGGAATTCCTCTCTTTGAACTTCTGGGAAAGCAACACTGTGAGACTTCACTCTCAGGGCTGCTCGATGCTGGCCGCAGGACACCAGCCCAAATATCCACCTGCTCTGGACCCCACGTTTATTTTTGTGTCAGAAAGAAGGTGTGTACGATGCCTACGTCAACTGGTCTCCGGGTGGCATGGGCACGAACGATAGAAAGGACGAGCACTGTGTGGAAGCTAGTAGGGAGTTTTCCGCCGTAGACCTCCGAGATTGTGGTTTATTGGCGCCGTCACTTGGCTCTTCCCAGGACTGGCTTCGTCTGCCCTCAGGCCGATCTCAGTGACTCTCTGACTCCACTAGACCTTCCGTCAGCCCAGTGGCTCTGAGCTGTTCCCCTTTTCTTCTCTCTCAAATGCAGGGACTAAGGCTGGTGGCCTTGGGGCCAACCTAGAGCATCAGCTGTGTTTGGTTGGAGTTACATTTTGAAAGGGACGATATATGTATATGTGTCTATAAAAATACTTATGTCTATGTTTATATATTTGTATCTGTATATCACTATATATATGTATGTATTTTTATATATATATTATATATATATGTCACTGGAGCAGTAGCAGGGCTGGAGCGATAGCACAGCGGGTAGGATATTTGCCTTCCATGCGGCCGACCCAGTTTTGATTCTTCTGTCCCTCTCGGAGAGCCCAGCAAGCTACTGAGAGTATCTTGACCGCACGGCAGAGCCTGGCAAGCTACCCATGATGTATTCGATATGCCAAAAACAGTAACAAGAAGTCTCACAATGGAGACATTACTGGTGCCCGCTTGAGCAAATCAATGAACAACGGGACGTCAGTGATACAGTGATCTATATATCATTCCCTAAAACATAACCTTGGGTGCTTCTTGACTATATAGATAACCTTGGGTGTTTCTTGGGTGTTTCTTGAAAACAGAAAGAGACTGAAAGTGCTTTTGAGTTTGTATTCTTCTGACCCCCCATTAAGCACCCCCGACCCCTCCATCGGCAATGAGCTTGCCATCCCTTCTTGTCTTTTGCTCCTCTCCCAACCGAATTCCTATTCTCTCGTGCGTGCTCTTGTGCCTGCTGTGTATTGGTGGACCCTTATCGGGCCCGTCCGTCTTTGTGTCCAGGGCGGCAGGAGCTGCCGAGCTATTTGTTGAAATGTGATCTTCTCATCCTAGTCTACCTCAATGCAGCTAGAGAAACATCCTCCTTGAACTTGGAGAGCCCAAATTCCCCTTCCAGTCTCCAGTGTCCGCATTCTTCTCTGACTCTTTTTTTTTTTTTTTGGTTGGCCCGGTCACAACTGGACGGTGGTCTGTGCTTTCTGCCTCCGACTGTTCTCAGCTGTCCGTCTTCAGTGGCTGCCCCCTCCCCGGGTCGGGTCAAGCTCGCTCACTCGCTCGTTTCCGGTGTGTTAGCAGAGCATGGCTCCTGAGTATTTCCTGCTGGGGGCAGCTGCTCTCCTCTTCTCTGCCTTCTCCCGCTTCCTCCCTCACATTCCCTCACCGGGAACCTCCTGACCTCTGGTTGTTGAAAGGACTTGAGTTGAACTCCTGACCTCTGTGAAATTAGTTCATCCCAAGCTCGGACCGCCTGGTGCTCAATGCTGTTACTGCCTTGGCTACGCGACCTGGGCAGAAATTTCCTTCCCAGTCGTCTTGGAAAAGCATTTCATCCTCTTCCTGCAACAGGAGACAGTGCAACTCGTTTTTAATAACTAGCACATGTTCACTAAGATCCCATTTTACCACCCCCTCCCCTCCAGAATTTAAAGAAAAAAAAAAACACCTTCCATTGGTTGCCAGACAGTAGCTTTTAACCCGCCCAGGCCTTTTTTTTTTTTTTTTATAGATGTTCCATGTGAGAAATGTAATTGTTCATATAATGGTCAGTCTCAGTGGGGCCGGCTGCTTGTGTCTAGACTTTTCCTGGTGGGCACTGGATGGCATTCAGAGCCACACCCAAGCAATTTGCACTCCCAGAAACTTGAGACTTAAAGTGGAGCTTAGAGCTGAGTCAATAAGATGTGTGGTTATTCCCCCCCTGACGTTTTGCTTCCCTGGCAAGCAGGGGGTTTCTCCCATGATCCCGCAGCGGGTTTGCAGGCAGGCGGAGGTGAAGATGGGGCTGAGACCCCGTAATTGCTGCTGGGTGGAGCTATAGCCAACAGCGCAGTGCAGAGAGACAAAATAAACACTGGGGCTCGGATCCTGCTTGTGCTAATCCTCGCTGGAGCAGGACGGGGGGCTCCCAGACTCTGCTGTCTGCACTTGGACCCAGGGTTGCGCTGAGAAAGTCGGCGCCTTTTTCCTGTTGAAACTTAGTCAGGCTCCCAGCTTGCCCCTTCACAGTTTCTAGCGTTGGGAAGTGGTTGTCTGTCTCCTGGCTGGCCTTGACTAGGCGCTGTCAGGTTGGTCCCCAGCAAACAGAAATGCACCATGTTCTGCCAAGGTGGGAGCCTCTACCAACCAGTGGCCAGCGTTGGGCTTCCTCACGGGCACAGCTGCCTGGGGTTCATGAGCTATCGGCTCGCTTGAGGCTTTCGGGGGTTGGGGAGAGAGTAGAACTCACGCTGTGCCAGAGCCTGCTTTGAGACCCACCATCACCATGACCACCTGAGCATCTTCTGGTGTCCCCTGGGACAGCCCTGAGCACTGCAGGGGTGACCTCGTGGCCCCCAACACCACGGGGTCTGGGCAGTGCTGCACCCTTGGACCCTTGCAGTGAACCATCAGACACTGCTGACCGAGGAGTTCTAAGATCCCTGAACCCATTTAGGAGCCTTTCTTCCACCCCACCCCCCTCAAATAAAATAATGCCCAGTGGCCTTGAGCTCAGTGGGCTTTGGAGCGTTTTTTTCTGGCGCCTTTCAGAAGCGGGAGGGAAGTTCACTTCCTCCTGTTGACTTAGAATGCCACATTGTATCCCATTCTTCCAAAGTGGTTACCTGGGGTGGGCTGCACGCGCTCATCTCACTGAGCCCAGGCGGAGACATTGAGGGAACTTAGATTCCTCCTCGGGAAGGCAGACCACGAGCAGGACAGGTGAGAGGCTGGAAGTAACAAGCCATCTTCCTGTGAGGGACAGAGTGTGCTCACTGCCTGGACAGGTCAAGAAGCCGTTGAGGGCACTGGGCAAGGGTGGCCCTTGCTGGGGTTCAGGCCCTTGCTTTGGCTCACAGCAAACAGGGCATGGCTCGAAACACAAGTCAGAAACTCAAGCTCTGGAATCTGATGAGCTCAGACTCTTGGTCCCTCTTAGGAGCCACTTGACTTAAGGGAAGCTTATGCTATCTTCAGTTTCTGTGTCGATACATTGGGAATAATGAGACCTCGTTGGCCCAGGGGGAATGAACTGACGAGAGAATTGCAGATAGAAGGTTGGTATCCCGAACTCTGAGAATGGTCTGTTTTTGGTGAGCCACGGAATACTCACAGAAGACAGTGGGTTCGCAACATGGCCCCACGATTCTTGAGCATCTCCTTCTCCCTGGCTTCCAGTTCCTGGGCTTGAGTGGCCTGTTGGGTCTTCGGCTCTAGTCTTCTGGCTTACTGGGTCAGTTCTGTGTGTTTTAGCAAACTCAGGTGCTACCACCAGCTTGTCTTGTCCGCTGAGAAAGTGTCTGGGTGTTTGAGACGGCAAAGGTGCTTATGAGTGCATGGAGGAGGGGTGGTGGCGTGGGAATGAGCTCAGAGAGCTGTCTGTCCAGCAGCTGCCTCACTCAACAATGCCGTAAGACAGTGCTTGAGGATGAGTTCTGGGTTTGTGAACAAAGGGACTAAGCAGGCAGAGGAGTGGGGACCAGTCTTACCCACTGTTCTATCCCCCTGGCTTGCAAAGCTAAACTCTTACTTTCTGGCTTTCTTTTGGTGCCATACCAGTGGTGTTTGTGGACTCCTCCTGCACAGTGCTCAGGGTGATCCCTGCACGGTTCAGGGGGAGACCTCGTAGTGGTGAGGATCACACTTGAGACTTCTGTATTTAGAGGCCAAATTCTCTGTAGAAGAGACTTGCCCAAGGGGTCTGGAGTGATAGCACAGTGGGTAGGGCGTTTGCCTTGCATGCGGCCGACCTGGGTTTGATTCCCAGCATCCCATATGGTCCACTGAGCACTGCCAGGAGTAATTCTGAGTGTATGAGCCAGGAGTAACCCCTGTGCATCGGTGGGTGTGACTCAAAAAGCAAAAAGAAAAAAAAAAAGAGAGAGAGAGACTTACCCAAGCCACAGTGGCTGGTTCCCGCAGACTCTGTTGTACCTGAGAATGGGGTGTGAGGAGGCTGTAGGACAAAGCTGGGGTGGATTGAAGTAAAGGTTACAGGCCGTATGTCAGACCCCTAAAGTGCCAGTCAGCCCGCGAGGAGCGAGCACTTAGCTGGTGACTTCATGTTTTACACGTGGGGGCCAGGAGAGAACACAAAGGTGCTAGTCACCTGGCAGGTGACTGTGGCATGATGCTGGTTCGAATCCCGGCCCAGCATCTGGCCTCCAAACACTGCCAGGTGTGACCTTGACCCCAGAGTCAGATATGGCCCCTGAACACCACCAGCAGTGATCCAAAAAAACAAACAACAGTCCCTTCCTGCCCCCCCTTCCCACACCCCACTGCAAAAATCAGAATTTTGGACTTGCTTTAGAAAATTCAGATCTTGCCACACAGGGCTGGGTTTGAGTGGCAGCGACTTTCTTCTGCCCGAGATGCTTCTTCCCATGGATGCTTCTGTCCCGAGCCACTGTGATGCATGATGCGAGCTAAAGAGGGCACTGGGTCTTCTTTTCATCCTCCTTTTCTTGGCCAGGATTTATTTTCTGGGATGTGTGTCCCCACCAAGGCAGTTCCATTAGCCAAAGTGCTGACTGTGTAGAATTTCTGTTCAACGAGCGCGTGTGACTAGACGGTAATTGACAGAGCCCAGCAGTTGGAATCAGAAGCCAAATTTAAATCCCGGCTTCCTCTAAACAGTTGAATGACTTTGAACAACAAATGATATAATCTTTTCTTTCTTTCTTTTTTTTTGAAGAATGTTTGAAAGTCTGAGTTGGTTTGGTGGGGGGTCAGGAATGTTGCTGTTGTCTTGATCTGAATAAATTATACAAGGTCAGGTTTCAAAATTCAGGAGGTGTCAAAGGGTTCATAAAGAACAGCCTCCCACGCGAGTGCCTGCCGCCTGGCAAGAAACCAGCAGCGTCTGGGGAATGGAATTCATCAGTCTCTTTCCTCCAGTTTTCCTTCCAGGGAGGGCAGCGTAACTTGCTCATGATTTCGTGTTGAGATTTTAGCACACTTAAATTCAGCATTCCCTGGAGAGGCCCCTCGTCAGTACAAAATGAACTTTCTTCTTCCTTCTCATGGGGTTGCAGAGGATTCCAGGTCTGGAATTCCCCTTGCCGGATATAGCCAGGCCTCATAGCTGAGCCCTGAGGTTATTTCCAACCTATTGCTCTTACAAGGAAGGCTGCCGTGAAAACCTGCGTTACGTAAGTTCCTTGCTCTGCCTGCCTGGGGTAAGATTCCTGGAAGTAGATTTGCTGGGTCAGAGGGTACAGCCCTTGCCGTTTTGGTAGACGTTGGCGGATTTCCCCTGCGTGGCGGCTGGCCTGGCTGACTCAACTTTCCCTCAGGGCGCGTGCCGCTGGTCATCCTGCATTCGGACCAGATGTCACTCTCGGGAGTCAGCCACGGTTGGGTGAAGAACATGGTGTTTTGTAAACACTTGTGAATACAAGTGTGATGTTTGCAGCCCCTGAACTGGTCCAGGCCGTGATCTTGGTTATCTCCTTCTATCTCATCAACAGTGAGATAAGCACCATTCATTTCACAGCAGAGGAAACAGATTCAGAGAGTTTGGGAATCTGAGCCAGGTCTCCCGGCTAAGAAGGTGTTAGGGGCCGGGTTTGAACTCAGATTAGTCAGATGTTGGTTTCAAGATGTTTTCCTAGAGAAAAGCTCAAGGTGGTTTTAGGGGTTGGTATTTCACATTGGCCCTTACTTCCACTTTTCTTTACGTGGTGCCTCCCAGTGTTCGTGCCATTCTGGTGAGTTTGCTCCTTCATCAGCTCTGGGGATTCCTGTGCTGTCCTCAGCCGTGTAAGTACATCTTAGACGGACTGGCCTGTACCTCACTGTAACAGCTCAGTGTCTCACGGAGCTCGAAGTTGATCAGATGGACAAGGAGGAGGGGAGGTGCCTGGGGGACAATGTGGCCAACTCAGGGGTCAGGGAGGAGGGTACTTCTATAGAGTATAGGATGGGCCATCTAGGAGGGTTGGGGTTTGAGCTGTAGAAGTGGGTAGGACCCCAGAGGGCACAGTATAGGGGAATGTTCTGGGGCAGGTGGTTTTTGAGGAACTAAAGGCCAATAAGCTGATGTGGAGAGTGGCAAGAGGTCAAGGACATGAGGATATTGCTTGGCTATAATATGTATATATATAATACATATATTATATAGAATATATATACCCTATATATTCTATATAATATATTCTATATATATAGGATAAGCATGATGGGGAGTCTTTGAAGACATTGAAGCCATAGCTTGACATGAGAAAGGGGGGCATTGAACTCCTGGGTTCCAGAAACCCCTCTGCCAAGCCCTGTGGCCGGACACAGGCTTGGCAACTCCGTTTCTGTGTTTATAAGATAGAGATGGAATAATTCACAGGGTCTTGCAAAAACAGTTTGTGGGGGTTGCCTACACTATGAAACACACATTTCAAGTCAGGACTCAGGATATACATTTCTGCCAGGGGTGTTGTGAAATTTTGTTTCATTAACGGGTTCCGATGAACACCTCCTACTTTTTTTTTTTTTTAAGAAATTCTGAGTAATACCTGTCAAGTGCTTGCTGCATAGCTGGTACTCAGTAAATGGTTCCATCATCATCATCATCATCATCACCATCATCATCATCATCATCGTTGTTGTTGTGGTCATTGTTGTCATCATCATTAAGATCCTTCTGGCTGCTGCTAGAGAATGGGTCTGTGAAGTTCAGAGACCATGCTGGGTCATGACAATGCTCAGAGACACCAGGCCTTCATTTCTGTACTCTGTGACTCAGGGAAGGAGCTCGCTGTTGGGCTTCCTGGCTGGCTGGGGCTGGTGAGAGGATGAGGAGAGTGACATGGCTGATTTCCGACAGCACTGTCTGCTCTCTGCTTTCCAGGTTGTTGTTCTCGTTAACCCTCTTGTAACTGAAACTCAGAATAGCCTTTTCCTGGAGGTCTCGGTCGTGGTGACCCAGCCACCTCTTTATTTTAAGTTGTACTGTGATTCTGCTTCCTTATTCCGAGTCGAGAGTTGGGGCCTTAGTGGAATTCATTTGCAGTTTCCACTCGGTCCACCCCTTTCTTCCCCCGATGGCCCCGAGGCAGTGCCAACTGTTGAGGTCCTCTGGCCCCGTGTCCTCGCTCTCCGGGAAGTACATCCTGGATCCTGAACGTGGGGGGGGGTTCACAGAAAGCCCCAGGAGGCGAGTCTGGAGGAGGCAGGCCATGATCCTGGCCCGCACGTGATACTCATAGGCTCCCACAGATCCCCACACCCAGCTCTCCAGGTCCCTGAAGCAGCACTGAAAGTGGAAATTATTTGTGAAAGCACATCTTTCTGGTTTTTAACGCTGTGGACCCGGCAAAAGAGAACACCAATCCCAATACAGTGGTTTCTTTTGCTCAGAGGTGACAAAGAAAGAACCTTGTCATGATGATGATGATGATGATGATGATGATGATGATGATGATGATGATGATGATGGTGGTGGTGGTGGTGATGCTGGTTGTCATGGTTGAGTTGGGTCCCTCTCCAGCCTCAGTTCGTCTAGGGAAGTCCTCACACCCAGTTACAATGGGACTGTGTGTGTGGAGAGGGTCTTCCTAGGGGGACTGTAAAAGGAGGCTGTCGGAGCAAGCCCATCCATTACAACTGTATCTTCTAAGAAAAGGAGCTTTGGACCCAGAGAGACAGCAAGGACCGTGTCCATGGAGTGGAGGTCATGAACGGGCCCTGAGCAGGAACAGGCAGCCCAGGAGAGTGCCCCACTGGCTGACTCCTCTGGCATTCAGGACCATGAACAAATATAAATGTCTGTTGTCCAGCCAGCCTGTCTGTGAGGTGTCATAAAAACAAACAACAGGCATTTATCAGATACTGTCTGCCTACCAACCTGGTTTTAAGCCTTGTTTGAATCAGCTCATCCAGCCTAAGCCATGTGCCTGAGTCACACAACAGGAGTGACCCGAGGTTGCCTTCCTGTCCTGTCCCTTTGCTCTGTACCTCCACAGTGCACCTGTGGCAATGACCTGCACAGCTCTGGGAACCGGGCCGGGCTCGGCAAGGGCAGCCTCTCTCATCTCTGCAACTGCCCTCCACGCTCACACTTCCCGTTCCCATTTTCCAACTGTAGGGAACTGCTGTAGGAACTGTAGGGAGTGTCCTCTTTTCTGGCGGTGACTGTGATAAATGATTACCTTAGGGACATAGCCCACCACAAGAGAATTCTTGCATGATTGTGAAGTCCTCAAGTTCATAATCGATGCATTCAGGGATGTTCTCCCTCCATGCTCTAGGGAAGAAAGAATCCATTTCTTTTTAGTTTTTGTTTTTGAGCCACACCTGGTGGTGTTCAGGGCTCAGGGGACCATATGGGATGCCGGAGATGGAACCCGGGTTGGCCATGTACAAGGCAAATCTCTCACGGTCGCACGGGTCCATTTCTTTCCTCTTCCCATGTCTTGTGCCTTGTGACTGTCTCTCTCCGGTTCCCACATGTGTCTTCACATTTCCTCCTTCTCTAAATGCATCTGTTTCTTCTTTTCCCCATTTCCTGCATCCCCTTTCTAAAGATATGTAAGATATATGATAACTCTGCTCTCAGATTTTTTTCTTCTTCTTGGGTCACACCGGTGATGCACAGGGGTTACTTCTGGCTCTGCACTCAGGAATGACTCCTGGCGGTGCTCAGGGGACCAGTATAGGATGCTGGGAATCGAACCCGGGTTTGCCACATGCAAGGCTAACGCCCTACCCGCTGTGCTATCGCTCCAGCCCCTGCTCTCAGATCTTTACCTGAATTGCCTGTCAGCTTTTAAAGCCAATGATGGGGCCAGGAGCTGGAGAGAGAACGTAGCAGCTCAGGTGCTTGTTTAGCACATAGCCAACTCAGGTTTGGTCCCTGGGATTTTATACAGTCCTCAAAGCCTGCCAGGAGTGACCCCTGAGCACAGAGCCAGGAGTAAGCCCAGAACACTGTGACAAAAACAAACAAACGAAGAAACAACAGAGACAACACCACCAACCAACAGAATAGTTTCTTCAGAGTCTGAGAGGTGACAGCACAGCAGGAAAGATACTTGCTAGCTTGTGACTGACCTGAGTTCAAACCCCCAACACTCAGAATGGCCCCCTGATCCCTGCCAGGAGTGATTCCCGAGTGTAGCGCCAGGAATAAGTCCAAGCCCTGAGCACTGCCGGGTGTGACCCTAAAACAAAGCAAAATATCATGTTAAAATATTTTTTGCCAAAATATTTTTACAACTGAAAATTCTGTCCCACAGCCACACCTTATGTTCTCAGGAGCCGCCACATTGGGTGTCACAGAGAGGATGGCTCTGTCACCTGGGGATGTGCGGATCAAGTGGTTCCTCCACGGCTGAGGGGTGAGAGGGAAGCATTCACTTTGATTCTTATAACAAATGAGAATATTGGCTCTTTTTTTCTGTAGCAAGCAAGCAGATATGCTATGAAAAAATCCAGAATTTTCAAGCAGCATTCTACTTCTTAGGTAAGCAGCTGTCCGTTTGCTTACTTAAGATGTATGTGTGTGGGCTGGAGCGATAGCACAGGGGGTAGGGCGTTTGCCTTGCCTGCGGCCGACCCGGGTTCAATTCCTCCATCCCTCTTGGAAAGCCCAGCAAGCTACCGAGAGTATCCACCCCCCACAGCAGAGCCTGGTAAGCTACCCATGGCATATTCGATATGCCAAAAATAGTAACGAGAAGTCTCACAATGGAGACGTTACTGGTGCCCACTTGAGCAAATCGATGAGCAACGGGACAACAGTGCTACAACAGTGCTACTCTGGCAACAGTGCTAAGATGTATGTGTGTACTTATTTTGAGTGGGGAGAGGGAATGCCTACCCTGGCAGGGCTCAGGGGCCCTCTCCCAACAAGACTCAATCGACACAGCCCTACAGATCAGTGCCGGACTGGGGATGTGGTGCCACATCCCCTGACCTGGGGCTGCTCTCGTCCTCTGTCCAGCAGTACGGGCTGGGTACATGCAGTGCCAGGGGTCAAACTTGGGTCCTTGCACAGGTGAGGTACGCACCTCTGACCATCTCTCCAGACCTTCACTCAATGATGCAATTTCTGGCAGATATTTCTCTGGACTTAGTTACTAAAATACTAGAATACAGAAATCCAAACCCGTGCGGCTGCTAGTGCGGCCTCTCAACCTCATATCTCTTCATCCTCTGCAATGGAAAACAAATTACCAAATGCTTTCTTTTCAGCAGGTCGACTTTAGGGGGGAGAAACTCCAAATCAATAATAGTGAGTTTTTTGTTGAAATATTGAATGTAATCAAAGTAAAGTGAAAGTAAAGTGAAATTTACCAGTTACACATGCGGGGTGGGGGACTGGGAAGGTGGGGTTGAGGGGGGAGGTATACTGTGATTCTTGGTGGTGGAATATGTGCACTGGTGAAGGGATGGGTGTTCGAGCATTGTTTAACTGAGACTTAAACCTGCAAGCTTTGTAACTTTCCACATGGGGATTCAATAAAAGAATAAATTAAAAAAAAATGTATGTTTTAGGGTCAGAGAGATAATACAGGGTCTAAGAACTTGCCTCCAGTTTGATCCCAGCCCCACATGTGGTCCCTTGAGCACAGCCGGGAGTGAGCCCTGAGCCAGAAATGAACCCTGAGTGTCTCTGTGGAGTGTGGTCCAAAATCCAAAATAAAGAAACACATAGACAAAATGAGGTGTGTTTTACCATGAAAATATTTTTTAAATGTAGGACTGGAGTGATAGTGCAGCAGGGAGGGCCTTTGCCTGGCACACGGCCAACCCGTTTTTGATTCCTCCGTCCCTCTCGGGGAGCTACCGAGAGTATCCCACCTGCACGGCAGAGCCTGGCAACCTACCATGATGTATTTGATATGCCAAAAACAGTAACAACAAGTCTCACAATAGAGACATTACTGGTGCCCACTCGAGCAAATCGATGAACAACAGGATGATAGTGATACAGTGCTACAATGCAGGTATATTAAAAAAAAAAATCACCTGCAGAGCTAACACAGCTTGTAAGACTTAAGCTTGGGAAACTTTCAGTGGCTTCTTGTTCCCTAACTACAGGCCTCCTGGCCTTGGGCAGGTCCCTCAGCTGCGCAGGCTGCAGCTTCCTGAGCTGGTGGAATCTGTGCCCTGCCTGCTAAGTGGGCTAAGGTGTGGGAAAACTTTGAAATGGAAGAACTTGGTATAGAGAAGTGAAGGACCGGTCACTCATGTCCTGAGTGACCAAAGAACTAAGAAGCAAAGCCCTGGTGATGCCCCAGGGGGCTGGGAGAGGGCCTTGCCGGAATGCGGTGTTTTCCAGGTGTTGCTGAGAATCCAGAAACTGTTGTCCCTCAGCCCTCACTGCCTGAAGCTTTAGAAATAAATAGTTATTTATTTATTCTAAGGCACTGGCTGTTTGCCAAGGCACTGTTCTAAGTTGTTCACAAATACGTGCTCATGTTACCCTCATACGACTGTGGGCATTCAGTCCTCACATGACCATTTCATGCAGGAAGAAATGGGGTCTCAACAAGAATTAGGGCCCGAGAGATAGTGCTGTGGTTAAAAGGCAGCTGCCCCGAATGTCGCCAGCTCAGGTTCCGGCCACAGCATAGAACTTGGGGTTTGATCCCCTGAGCACTGCCAGGAGTGATTCCTGAGTGTGGAACCAGGAATAACCCCTGAGTATTGCCAGGTGTGGCTCCCAAGCAAGATGATAGTAATAATAATAATAATAATAATAATAATAATAATAATAATAATAAAGCAGTTAAGTAGCTTGCCCAGGTCACAGAGCTAGTGACACCAGATGTCAGGTGTCAGAGGTGGCCCACAACTTTCTCCTTTTTCCGTAGTATTTTTATTTGGGGATGGGGGGGAGGTTGAATTTTTGGGGCCACACCTGGCAATGTTCAGAGGTTACTCCTGGCTCTGTGCTGAAGAATTGCGCATCTGGGATGCCAGGGATCGAACCTGGGACAGCCACGCCAAACAAACACCCTACCCTCTGTACTCTCTTTCTGCCCCGCCGCCTGCACCTCTTTCTCCTTTCTTCCCTTCTCCTCCCTGCTGCCTTAGCTCTGGTCAAATGGGGTCATAGAGTTCTGTGCGTTTGTTTATCTTTTTATCTTTAATTGTTGATAAGAAGTGTCATGACTGGATGTTCCTGACCAGCTTGGTGGCTTTGAATTTGGCTTTTGGGGCCCAACTTGGGGACCGGGTGAAGTGGGAACGGGCTCTGGAATTAGGATGACCTGGGTGTCCGCTCATGATTTGCCACTATTGACTGTGTGACTTCGGAGAGGTTACTTAACTTCTCTGGTCTCAAGTAGGGCTTTGTGAGGGTGGAATAAGATCGCTGGCCATTCTCCTTTCCTTCCTCTGTTGCAGTGAGCTGTGGGGCTTGCTTGAGGGTCCAGAGAATATGTGGTGCCACCTGGGGGGTGGGGGGGGGTGGGCTGTGAACTGCCCAGAGCAGGAGATTTGGTGGGGGGTGGGGTGGGGAGCAGAGGTCAGAAACTGTAGCAGTTCCCCTGCTTCTGTGAGCCCCGTTTTCATTCTTCCATCTCAGCAGAGCCCTGGGTGGACTCCAGTCCTACCTGCCTTGTCATTTTCTGATGCGTCACATCTAGGTCAGGACAAGCCTGTGCCTGGCAGGAGGAAGCTCCTTGGGGGCCAGCAGCTTCCTCCCTGGGGGTGCTCTGGCCGCCCCCTCCCTCCCCGCCCCCCTGCAGCCTTGGGCTCTACCTGAAACTAGAAGTATGAGTTTGTCTGCACTGCAGGTGGCAGTGAGAGGAACCAAGTCCAGGGTGGCTGCAGTCACCATCCTTCATGCCGGAGACTGTCCTTATTTGGAAGAGGGAGTTACCACGGACAGGGACCCCCTGCCCCTCGCTGGGGCAGGAGGGTGCAGGGGAGGCGCTAACAGAGATGCAGAGGGGTCAGGGGCAGCCCCTGGTGAGCGAGCGGCAGGAAGGTGGACAGAAAGTCCCTGGAACTGCCCCCTGTCCTCTTTCGGCTTCCCTGCACCAGCGCCTTGGAGCGCGCAGTGGCGCCCGCCCCTCGGGGTGAGGAGGCTCGTAAAAGGAGTCGGTATCCTGTAATTGCAGGCCGAGTTGCGCTTGGCTGGCCCTGGAAGCCAGGGCAGCGAGGCGGACGCTCTGGAGACCGAACAGCACTGGGTCGGCAGGGGCCTTAGCCGGTCGGGAAGGACCCTGGAGGCCTGTTGTGGGGAGGCTACACCTGCCTGTGCTCGGGACTTTTTTTTTTTTTTGCTTTTTGGGTCACACCTGGCGATGCTCAGGGGTTCCTCCTGGCTCTGCACTCAGGAATTACTCCTGGCGGTGGTCGGGGGACCATATGGGATGCTGGGGATCGAACCTGGGTCGGCCGCGTGCAAGGCAAACGCGCTACCCACTGGACTATCACTCCAGCCCCTCGGGACTTGTTCTTGGCCCTGCACTCTGCCATCACTCCTGGTGCTGCTTGAGGGAACCCTGTGTGGGGCTGGGGCCCAACCGAGCTTGGGCCTGTGCAAGACAAGTGCCTGAATCCCTCCCCGGTCTCGGCCAATCTTTCTTTCCTTTTCTGCTTCCTTCCTGAACGTGCGCAGACCCCTGCCCACTCCTAGAGGCGTGATGGAGACCCTCGGACCTGGAGCCCGTCTGTTGCCACCCAGCACTGGGTCAGAGAGAGAGAGAATGCAGGGGTTAAGCCGCTTGCCTTGTACGCTGCCGACCCCAATTCAAGTCCGTCGTACCTGTGTTCCTCCCTGGTCACTGCCAGTGTGATCCCAACTCTACTACCCTCCCCTGCCCCCCCCAAAAAAAAAGAAAAGTAGGTGTGCTGTTGCTACTGTGGGCTCCTTCTAGAAATGGGGGAGGGGGTGGGGGAAAGCATGAAAGACAATGTCTCACTAGTCTGCTTTCCTTAGGGAAAACAAAGGTTCAAGAGATTTCAGCTATTTCTTTTTCTGGCCCTTGGCCTGACAAGTTCAGTGTCACTGGGCTATTGTTTCCCTGAGGCTCTCAGACCTCCAGCGCCCTCTCTAGGCCTCATGTGGGATTGCCTTGGGCCTCGCCTCTGACCCTGGCAGGGTGGAGGTGGCACCTAGGTGGGTTCCTCTTTCTTCACAGGCTGTGGTGAGAGCCCAGACAGCTTCCCCTGCTGCCAGCCCACAGGTTGAATGACCTTTTTGGCTGGAGCTGCTTTTCTTTCAGTATCAGTCAGGGGGGAGGGAAAGGGGGTGTGGCTGGCACCCTGTTAGTTCATAAGGGAGGAAGCAATGAGGGTGCTCCTGTGCTAAAGGGGGGGCTGCAGCAATAGCACAGTGGGTAGGGCGTTAGCCTTGCAGGCGGCGGACCCGGTTCGATTCCCAGCATCCTGTATGGTCCCTCAAGCACTGCCAGGAGTAATTCCTGAGTGCAGAGTCAGAAATAACCCCTGTGATTGCCGGGTGTGACCCAAAAAGCCAAAAAAAGAAAAAAAAAGAAAGAAAAAAGAACAGACTTTGAGAAGAAAGGGGCGGGGTCCTTGCTGGTGGTGGCTTCTGCCCTTCATGATGATGAGCCCCAAGACACATTCTGAGTTCTCCATTGAAACTTGAGGTTCACTAGGGAAAGTTCACTCTAGGTTCACATTTTATTTCTTATAAATGGGGCACCCAGGGAGATGGTGCAAAGGGCTAGAGGATGTGCTTTTGCATGAAGGAGCCCTGAGTTCTGTCCCCAGATCCTCATGGTCCCCCAGAACTCCAGGGAGATGCTTCTGAGAGCTAGAGGTGTGTGTGTGTGTGGGGGGGGGGGTGGCTGCAAAACAAAGCAAGAGTTAGAAATGGAAAGATGTGGTATAGAGGAGCTGAAACAAGCCCGAGTTCAGTGGAGATGGGAACAGCGCAGGAGCCAGGCTCTCCTGGGTCCACCTCTGCAGGGCGTGTTTCAGGAGCTCATTTCTTCTTCACCTCCTGGAAGTAGGCGCTGACAGCAGCTGAGGACTTAGACACAGCTGCCCAGATGCACACGATGTGGGTAAGGCCTCACTAACACTTGAACCCAGGTTCGCTCCAAAGCAATGTGTCACCTTTAACCTGGAAGCCATAAAATCTCTCCAGAACCACTCCCGGGACAGAGTCCTTGAACCCGGCTTCAATTTCAGGGGAAATTGGATTAAGATAAGCAAGGAGGAAAGGAAAACCATCTGGGCAGTGGACACCTTCAAAAAGCTAGAAAGGAAATACAGCTCGTGGAAGCCAGCCTGCTGGTGCTCAGCTGCACAACCCCCTCGCCCCCGGATACCTAGAGTGCCTCTGTGTGTTTCCTGATGGGTGCTTGCTCCCTCTGTTCATCGCCTGGACATACACAGGAGCCATGGCTTCTCTCAACAGCCACGAGCCTCTGAGAACCAAGGACCAGGTCTTAGAAATCCCTGGATACTCTGGAACGCCCAGTGCTTCATAAAGAACACCCCCCTCAACTGATACACTCAGATGGATGGTACGGCAGGAGTGCGGAGAAGCGAAGAGACTCCAGGAATTTGGAATAAAAGCGTTGTGCATCCTATAAGGATATCTTGTTTACCACTGTGTTATGTATCAAGCAGTGGTTGCAAGGGACTGTTCGCTAGACCTGGTTTTGTGTCGGAGGCCAGATGCGTGTGAGCACATTGGAGATTCCTGCCGGGAAATCACTAACAGGGACTCAGGGTACATTCCCACTTTGGAGCTGCCCCAGGTGGTGCCCTGGGTTGACACGGGCACGACAGATCATGCTTTGTTTCGCGCCTGTGTACCCTATAGACTGGTTCAAGGTTGATCTTAAGAGGCGTTGAATTGCAAAGCCAGTAAATTACCTGTATGAAATTAAAAATCCATTCCCTCCACACTCCAGGTAGCTCTGCTGGTAAAGATCACTTTGAAAAATCTTGCCGCTTTTTTAGTTCCTTGACCTTGAACCTGGAAAGAGTTTAAGTTCACACTTTTGCGCCTGTCTGATAGGCGCATTCACCCCCAGAGTTCTGGTCCCCAAACCCCACTCCAACCCCCGATAACTCGAACTCTCTTCCCCTTTGCTAACCTCAGTTCTGGTGTCAGAATGATGCCAAGTTTTTTTTTTCTTTTGCTCTGTCTATTCCTTATCACTATTTCTATTCGGCAAACAAGGGAAACCGTCTAGCACTTGTCTTTCTTCTGACACAGTTTCACTTAGAAAATCTTACTTAGAGGGACCACGCCCAGTGGTGTTCAGGGGCAACTCAGGACCATGTGCAGCAATGCTTGCTGGACTAGGCGGTGCTCAGGGAACAAGTTGGGCCAAGGGTCGAACCCAGAGCCTTGCACACGTAAGGCCTAAGCCCTGCCACTGGAGCTCTCTCCCGCCCCACCCCCAACCATCTGTCAATGCACTTTTTTTTTTTTTTTTTTGCAGCGTCTGCAGAAACTCAGCCAGTGTCCCGGCTCCTCTGGGCGTGTATAAGAACCACAGTTTAGAGATCACTTTCCTCTAAGACCGGCCTCAACCTGGCCCCGTGGTCCTTCCCACCCTGCCTTCCCCCGCTGACATGACCCCACAATTACAGCCTAAAGGAGACCTGCAGAAACTTGTGGATGGGAGCCCGCAGGGTTACTGTGGGGTCAGGAGCTGTTCCAGGGTTTTCGCGGCCAACTTCCTCCAGCAGGCCTGCTCGGCCCCGGAGTTGCCAGTCAGAGCTGTCCTTCCTTTCTTCTCAGGTGCCGGCGGGATTTGTCTTTCTTAAGAAAGCCCGGGGTCCAGAAGACAGTGCCCGAGGGAAGCCCTGTCTGTGAGCAGTCAGACCCTTCTGGTCCAGAGGAGAAGCTGCCCCTTCACCTGGACCTATGACCCGCGGCTTCGTGCCCAGCCTGCCCAGCGAGTTCCACAAGATGGGCTCCTTCCGCAGGCCCCGACCTCGTTTCATGAGCTCCCCTGTGCTCAGCGATCTCCCCCGATTCCAGGCAGCGCGGCAGGCTCTGCAGCTGAGCTCCAACTCCGCCTGGAACAGGTGAGGAGGAGTGGGGGCCGGGGGGACACTTGGAGGGCGGCCAGGGGCCCGGCTGAGCTTCTGTACGTCTGAGACCTCGGCCCCAGTCATAGTGACAGGGGCAGTTGATGAAGAGAGCAAGTTCCTACATAGGGCTTGGTTCTTCTTGTTTGTAGTGGAGGGGAAATGCGAGGATGGGTTTTGTGGGGAGTGGGGGAGTGAGCGAGCCCCCCCAGGGCTATAGCATCAGTTAACCAGGTTGGGACAGTTGGACAGGAACTTAATGATTAGTGCTCCCGCTCACCAGTCACACCCCAGGCTTACCCCCCCAGGGTGGGGCCTTATAAGTAACATTAAGCACCTATTCCCTTTGGGGGAAGGTAAGATGTGATTCTGGGAAAAGTTCACTATAATCCTGCACAGACCAGGGATTATCTGTCCCTTGGAAGCCCAGAGCGGCCCTAAATCAAGCCTAGCTGATGTTCTATACACCACTGTCGTAAATTAGGCTTAGTTCACATGTGGAGTGTGTGTGTGTGTATGCGTATGAGTGTGTGTGCGTGCATGTGTATGCGTATGAGTGTATGTGCGTGCATGTGTGTGTGGTGGAAAGAGTGTACACCTGACACCTGACTCTGCTCAGGGACCACTTCTCGAGTGCTGCAGGACTGTGCGTGGTACTGGGGATTGAACTCAGGTCAGCTGTGTGCAAGGTGGTACCTGCTGAGAGATGGTACTCGCTGTACCATCTCTCCAGCCTCCAGCCTACGTTTTGTACCCCCTGCCTGGAGTGGAGGTGGGTTTGATGCAGTTTTGCACTCCTGTGGGCTACCTTATTTATTTTTTTTTTCACATCAGTGCAGTGTCTGGATACATTTAAAGGCATCATTATCTTAAAGCATTCATGAATTCAGTGGGTTGTTTTGGACTTTATGAGTGTGAGTGAATGGATACAGACAGGCTGACGTACAATCTTTATGGAGAGAAGGCTCTAAAAGGTTTTGATATCAGATGGATCCTTGTGATTTAAAAAAAAAAAGTCTAGGTCTTTTTTTTTTCCTTTTTGGGTCACACCCGGCGATGCTCAGGGGTTCCTCCTGGCTCTGCATTCAGGAATTACTCCTGGCGGTGCTCGGGGGACCATATGGGATGCTGGGAATTGAACCCGGGTCGGCCACGTGCAAGGCAATTGCCCTATCTGCCATGCTATCGCTCCAGCCCCCAAAAGTCTAGGGCTTTTGATGAAAACAAGAATGTAATTTTTTTTCCTTTGAAAGCTAACAGGGGGTTGCTGAAGCGATAGCACAGTGGGGAGGGCGTTTGCTTTGCCCTCGGCCGTCTCAGGTTCGATTCCCAGCATCCCATATGGCCCCATGAGCACTGCCAGGAGTAATTCCTGAATGCAGAGCCAGGAGTAATCCCTGTGCATTGCTGGGTGTGACCCAAAAAGCAAAAAAAAAAAAAAAAAAAAAATGAAAGCTAACAGGGGTTGGAGAGGTAGTATACCAGGTAGGGTACTTGGATGCAGCGAACCAGGTTCAATCCCCAGCATCGGGTATGGTCCAGTGAGCCCTGCCCCGAGCAATCCCTGAACACAGGCCCGGAAGTAATTCCTGAGCACTGCTGGATGTGGCTACCAAACCAAACAAAAACAAGAATGATTTGGGCTGGGCTCCTAGAGACGGTGGAGTCAGGACTTAGCTGTGGGTCCCCCAGGGACTCACCTGCGAGGCGGGCTCTCGTGAAATTATCCCAAGGACATGATTTAAAAGGCAAGGAGTTGTCATTTCCTAGGAGCTGCGGAGGTGCAGCCCACCAGTGAAGACAGGGGCCTGGGGGGTGGGAAGACTCCAGGCACAGGACGGCTCCCGTCACTGCAAACTCCATTTTTGAGTCTTTGTGGCCAGGGCCATACAGTTTCCTGAGCGCTGTTCCCGCCCGCCCTCCCGCCTGGCCTTTGTTTTTGCCGCTCTCCAGCCAGGGCTGTTTAGAAGCCAGGGAGGAAGGCCTGCGAGAAAGTGTGTGCAGGGTGGGGGAAGGCACCGCTTTCGGGTTCTTTCTTCTTCCTTCCTCCCCAAGGACCCTGGGAAGGAAGTGATGGATTCCAGGGATGGAAGTCGTGGCTGTGTTTGTGCCACGGGTTTCCTGGCCCTCCCAGCCGCCTTCAGCCCCGAGCTGCTGGTTGAGATGTCCCCGGGAGGCAGATCCTCTAACCAGGGGTCATTTCTATTTCCCCACAGCGTCCAGACGGCCGTGATCAACGTCTTTAAGGGCGGCGGCTTGCAGAGCAATGAGCTGTACGCACTGAATGAAAACATCAGGTAGGTGACTGGTGGGACAGGACGGCCTGTTTCCCCTTCTGGGCCGGAGCCGGGGATACTCACCCCCCACCCCCCCCCACGAGCCTTATCTCCAAGCTGTTCCTTTTCTTTCTTTTTTTTTTTTTTCCCCTACTTAGTTCCTCTTGCTTCTTTTGGTTTTGTTTTTGTTGGCTTTTAGGTCGTTCTTACAGCGAAGTTCCAAGGCCTTCTTCTGTGGAGACCTTATGCACACAGAGAGTAGGCGGTACTGGGGGGGAGTGGGGTGTGCAGAGAGTAGAGAATTGACAGGGATGGGCCTTGTCATCTACTTGTGAACAGTTTTGTGCCCTAATTAATGAAGAGGCACTGTTTTATAAGATACGATAGCTTAAGTAGTTGGAACCGGACTGTATAGGGTTTTATTTTCCCTTTGCTAATTGACTCTCTAACTTCTTTTTTTTTTCTTTTTATGGGATGCTGGGAATCGAACCCGGGTCGGCTGCATGCAAGGCAAATGCCATACCCGCTGTGCTATCACTCCAGCCCTGACTCCCTAACTTCTTTATGCCTTGTTTTACTCTCCTGTCAAACAGGGACCAGAAGTAATTGTGGCCACTTCCATAGCTTCCGCTGATGCTGGGTTGTGTTTTATAAATCACAACAGGGTTCTTAGTATGTGTGGCTGTATCATCAGTGTCCCACAGTTGTGATGTGTGGGTAATACAACCCTCCAGAGACATGGTTCCTAAGGAGTTCACTGCCATCCAGAATTTTCCTAGGAGAGTAATGTTTGTTTTTCATTTATTGATTCATTCTACATATGTGTATATATATGTATATGTATATATACACCATTCTGATGGCCAGGTACTGATGGGATACAATAAACACACACAGACATGGGTCCTGCCCTCCTGGAACTTATAGCCGGTTGGGAAGGTAGTCAGTGACACCTGTGAAATGTGAATGAGCACTGAGACAACCATTAACGATACAGGTGTCGTGATGAAAGCAACTCTTAGGATCATTTATTCTTGCCAAGGAGGCCCAGAAAGGTGAATGTGATCTCGAGGACCGTGGGAATTCACTATGTGAACTGGCTCTAGGTGGTGGAAAATACAAGGACACATGTCCTGTGATGGCAATGAAAAAGGAACTGAAAGTAGACCCAGCTGCATGGGGCACCTGGGGTTGGCTGGTGGTGCAGTTGCGTGTTTTGGTGACATGAGGGCAGAGAGGCAGACAGGGTCCCAAAATCCGGTCTTCTGGGGACTCGATCAAACATCAGGTATTTTCATGCCCTGGTGTTCATTCCTCTCTGGTGTGTGAAGGGCTGAACCAACCCTGGAAGTGACAGAACAATATACAAGGTCATTATTTGAATCCTGTTTACATTCAGTTAAGGGTCACTGAGAGTTTGTGTGTGTGTGTGTGTGTGTGTGTGTGTGTGTGTGTGTGTTTCTCAATAGCTTTCTTTCATTAAAATGGTCTGAACTCAGAGATGAACAGAGTTGTGTTAAATTTCTACCCCTGTACTTGAATTTCACATCATAATTATACATATATGGAAAGAGACAATAGAGATCATCTAGCTCAAAGTCTCTCCTTACAGAAGTAGAAACTGAGGTCCCAAGAAGTTGAGTGACAGGGGCAAAGCTAGGTCGGCCAAGTCCTGAGTTGTAAGAGCTCAATTTTAGCCCCAAGAACTAAGATCTTGGGGTAAGGGCTCCTGAGCACATAATAGAAGTAAAGTAAATAAAGCAGTGCCTCCAACATGCTCGTCATTCCTCACTTCAGCTCCCATCCTGAAATTGCATGTCAAAGTCTTTCTTTCTTCTTTCTTTTTTTAAATTTCTTTTCTTTTCTTTCTTTCTTTTTTTTATTAATTTACCCTGAGGTACAGTAACAAGGCTTTTATGTTTGAGTTTTGATCATACAGTCATCAAACACCCATCCCTTCAACAGTGCACATTTTCCACCACCAAAATCCCCAGTATACCACCTTCCCCCATTCCACACCTCCCCCTGCCTGTGTGGCAGATACTTTGCACAATACTCTCTTTCTGTTTTAGTTACCTTCAATATTTTTTCAAATTTTTTTAATTTTAAATTTTTTAAAATTTTATGATTCACCATGAGATATAGTTACAAGCTTTCATGTTTGGGTTACAATCACACAATGATCAAACACCCATCCTTCCACCTGGAGGCAGGGGGAGGGTGGGAAAGGGGGAGGTATACCAGGGATATTGGTGGTGGGGAATGTACACATGTCAAAGTCTTTCTTTGTGGGTAGCTAGGAAAAGTTTAGCCCATGGCACATTTCACGGGCCTCAGTTGCTGTGAAGTTAGAAGCCTGCAGGTATCAAGCAGGACTTTAAGGCCTGGGTACTGAGAGGTCAGGCCCACCCTGGTCAAAGGGGTTGCCTCATTGAAAGCGGGGCCTTCTTATTTCTCAAAAAGACCAGAAGTTGAGATTTAATGTGGCATTTCCTGGCTTTTCAAGGTGAATTAAATAATCTAAACTTTCTCCTCACCCATTGTTATAGGCCAACAAAACACACCTATGGGCTTCAGAGCCAAGTACAGTGGGAGGGCCTTTGCCTTGTATGTGGCTGACCCAGGTTGATCCCAGGCACCACATATGGTCCCCTAAGCCTCATCAGGAGTCATCCCTGAGCACAGAGCCAGGAGTAAGCCCAGAACACTGATGAGTGTATTCCTCTTCACCCCCTCCCCCCAAAAAAATAGAAAGAAAGGAAAAAAGAGAAAACCAACCGAACAAAAACACACCTATGGGCTGACTGAACTTGACAACTGCTTGTTTACACATCCACTGCAGCATGCGTGGGGGAGGTACAATGATGGGGTGGCAAGTCCCAGATTCTCCGTGTGCAGGGGGGAGGGGAACCAAACGAAATTGGAGGTACCAGGAAAAGTACTTCACGTACATCAATTCACTCCACCCTCCTCAGGGCCCCCTGGAGTGACTGTTGGCCTGTTCTTTCAAGGCATGTGATTAAAAATGAAGAGGACTGAGGCTAAGAAAAGCAAAATCAACTTGTCCAAGATCACAGAACTATTAACAGTCGAGTCCAGGTGTGATCTCCCACTTGTGCAGGTTTGCGCTGGCTTCTCTAACAAATCCGATGCACTGGCGGGGGGGGGGGGGGGGGCTTAAGCAAGAGATACTTATTTCTCACTGTCCTGGGGAGTGGGAAGTCCATGATGAGGATGTGGGCATCTTGGTTCTGCTAAGGTCACACTCTTCCTGGCCACCGTCTGGCTGTATTTCTGGACCCTCCCATGAACTCCTCCTCTTTGTGCATCCAGTGGGGAGAGAGTAAACCCTCTGGTGCTCCTTCTCAGAAGGACCCTCACCCCACAACTGTGACTTTGTCTTCATGCCCTCATGTAAACCTCCCCAAGGCCCCTTCTCCAAGGACCATCACTTTAGCTCTTAGGTCTTTGGCAGTCACAGAGGTGGGACAGGTTGGTTCAGTGGAACACGTGTGTTCTTTGTGCTTGGTTGTTGTTTCAGAGAGAGGTTTCAGGTTGGAAGGAAGAGTTGGCTGATGATGTCGGTGTTTCAGCTATAGTTCCTTTTCCCTGGTCTCCTGGGCCTCTCTCTCATCCTTGGCTCTGATTCCAAACACCCTTTGCAGGAGCAGAACACTACCCTAGCCCTCCTTTCCCCACATTGGAGGTAGGGAGCTGTCTTTTCTCGTAGGCTATGAGCAGTGTCTAGGCTGTGAGAAGTACTTAAGTTTGGGGTTTGAAACTACTTGCTCAGATGTGAATTGAGACCATCAGAAAGTCAGAATGTTTAAAGTCTAGAGCTTTTTTTTTTTTGACTCATGTTTCTGTGCCCTCTATCTTCTTTGGCTTTCTTTGCCTTTGGTGGTGAGAATGGAGACTCTGGCATGAGTCACATGCCAGAGACTCAGGGAGCAAATGAGACTCTCAACTGCATCCTAGGTCCATAGGTCACACTTGAATAAGGCGATCTGAACCCTACATGTGCTTATGGGGAAATAAACATAATTGCCCCTTATTTCAGTAATTAAAGGGCCCACATAGACATGCTGCTCTCTGGTTACATTCAAATTGACAGTTGGGTTTTGACTTTCTTTTTTCTTTTTCCTTTTGGCCTGTTTATAGAACTAAACAGGCCTGGCCGATAGGGAGGGTATGTGTGAGCTAAGGGGCACAGGACAACGGGAATGGAGGGGCAGAAGGCTAAATTTTGTATCCTGTTTTTCAATCAGTCAGGACCATTTCCTGGGAAAAAAGATCTGTACCAAGTTCAACAGATGTTTTAATATCTTTAAAAAATAGCTTTTGGATCCAGAGACTGGGAATCAAAATTAATCTAGCTGTGTGACCTAGGGCAACTTTCTTCTTCTTCTTCTTCTTTTTTTTCAAACTACTGTACATCTATCTCATGGTGGCTGGGAGAGTTGACATAATGCTAACATTTTCAAACGTCTTTGAAAATGTTAATACAGGGTCCAGTGTGTAATGTAGTCTAGCCATCATTCCTAATTTTGGTGAAAATTCAGCAGTAATGAGGTGATCGGGGATGGGCAGGGCCAGGCAGGAACTCAGTGCAGCGTGATGGATGGTGCCGCATACAGATTTCTCGCACACTCTGCATGAGGATGTGTTCGCTTTGAACTAGCGGGATGTGGGGGACATACTTCCCCAAGAACGTGCCGGACCTGAAGCTTGGGTGAGGCTATGTTCTTACCAGGGG
Source organism: Sorex araneus (assembly GCF_027595985.1). Taxonomy (NCBI): domain Eukaryota; kingdom Metazoa; phylum Chordata; class Mammalia; order Eulipotyphla; family Soricidae; genus Sorex; species Sorex araneus. The sequence goes on from NC_073307.1 coordinate 138,268,623, forward strand.
AGCCAGCGGTTTCTCCGTTCCGCAGAGAAAAGAACGAGAGGAAATGAGTGTCTTGGTTCTCCATTCTGTTCAAGCCGAACCGTAATAAAACTTTGATGGATTATCCGACTCCAGTGTCAAAATCTAAATTAGCTTCTCCGCTTCACCCCCAAGCCAGCCCTGTCTGTGTTTCTCACTGTGGAGTTGGGAGGGGTCTGGGAAATGTGAATTCACTGAAACTGTGGGCAATGTGAAGGGAAACCAGGAGGGTGCAAGCTGTAGGTAACTGGGTCCTGGTGCACTGTTGGTGATTGGGTATGGCTGTGATGGGATGGTAGTGCTGTCATTACAAACATTTGGCCTGTTCTTTCAAGGCATGTGATTAAAAATGAATTTGTTTCCATTTTTGCAAGTGTATTTGTGGGGGGGGGGTGAGGAAGGTTCCAAATGATGCTTAGGAGAGGCGCAGTGAGTGGTGCCTGGTGTTACTTTGCCACCTGGGAAGGTGGGTCAATGTGAGGGCCCGAAGATGTGGTGCTATCTTCTGTGGTGCCAAGAATTGACACCAAGACCACACTGACGATGGTCAGTCCCAGATTGGGTGCATGTCAGGCCTGTACCCTAACCCCTATTCTCTCCTGGCCCAGAAGGTGAACTTTGAAGTAGCTGTTAGGTGGAACTTGGGACTCAGGATGGCCAAGTTCAAAAACCCATCAAAAGAAGAATGTGGTGATCTTTCAAGAACCAATTCATCAGGAACGTCACACCTTAGTCAAAAGGCGAAATTTTCCTTAATTGAAAGTCAGGGCATATGATCTGACAACAGGAAGACCATAAATCACAGTATTTGCCTTTGACACAGCCTTAGAAAACAGCTTGCACATTGGTTATGCCCCTGGAGGCAAGGAAAAATTCCCTTTCAGAGCGGACCTAGTCTCGTGAAATCCTGAGTCATGACGGCACAGTCCTGCTGACCCTGAAGTTCCATCTGCCCCAGTGAGGGCTGGTTGGTCCTGGCTCTTTTCTGGTTTTAAGGTCTTCACTGGCCATGGATGTGGTTGCTCAGGCCCCTCCCCACCTCAGTCATGCCAGGGCTGCGTTTGGCCATGGGGAGCCTCTTTGGATTAGAGGTTTGGGTTATACATTCTTCCAGGAATGAGAGTGACCAAATGGTGGCACAGACTCTCTCTGTCTCTGTCTCAGGCTTTCTCTGTCTCTGTATCTCTCATTTTCAGATAACTCTCCTAGGGACTCTGTGAGACCAAGAAGAAAGAATTAGAAAATGTCACAGTGATGGTTTAGGTTTGCTGGTTCTAAGAACTAGCAGGTTTAAGCAAGGAGAGTCTGAAAGGGGCTTTTGCTTTTTGCTTGCCTGAGGGGAGTGTACAGAGAGTGGGGATCGGGGATTCTTTTATTCTTTGGGTGTTTGTCGTAAGGGGTGCCAGGCGTCTGTGGAGCTGGAGGGTTCTTGCTCTTGAAGGGGGGGTGGTGTGTGTGTGTGAGAGAGAGAGGAGCTAACTGCAGAGTACTCTATTTTCCACTGGGCACTGGCTGAATAGATTGCTCCAGGAGTTCGGGGGATGGCCAAGTAATTAGATTTAGGAGAAAATATGCCTCAGCTGAAAAAGGCAGGGTGTGCAGGTGGAAAACTGAACCCCAGTCTTTCTCCCTACTGCTTTCCCCATTCTTGCCCACCCCTTCTTTCCAGGAGGATTTTTTTTTCTGCAGAAATTAATGGTCAGAGATGAGGCTTCCGGAAACCAGAGATGAGTTATCTGTCTGCAGCTGGCCTTGAGGCAGGAAGCTTACATTTTCCTTCTCCCTCCAACCTCCCTGCATCTATTCTTGCTGAGAAGGGGGTGGTGGGTGGGAAGGAAACCCCAGAGATTTTTTTCAAGAGGAGGTTCCAAGAATTAGGCTTGATCGGTGACAGAGCCAACTCAAAATGTCCTTTCTTTAAACCAGGAGACTACCTGAATCCCCAAAGGGAAGTCCCCTTCAAAACCCTCAACCCTCTCCCTCCTCTGCACACACATACACACACACACACACACACACACACACACACACACACACACTTTCCAGCTCAGTTCAGGGAATCTGTTGGTCACAGTAGGAGGAGCAGATGGGAAGACAAGGAGCCCAGATTCAGCCTGCGGGTCAGCAAGGTAGAACAGCACCAGGGGAGAGCCCTGAAGAAGAGATAACAGTGGACCTGTGCTTCGTGATGAGTCTGAGCAGGTTTTGTCCTAAGTACTTCCGGTCCCTTCACTATTTTCAAAGGTATCACTGAACCCATCTGAGACAGGAACTAGTCCTGTGTTAGCAGTGAGGGAGGAGAATCTTAGAGATGGTGGTGTGTGTGGGGGCGGTGTGTGTGCTGGATTTCTTTGCCCACTATGCAGCTATTGAGTAGCCACGCTGGGATTTTAATCAAATGTTCTAAAACACATAGGAAGTGACTACAAAAGGCACACAGTGTTGGCAGTATCCACACTGAAGCTTCATATCCCGGGCAGAGATGTACATATGGGTCATGCTGATGTCTCAGACATGATGCATGCTGGGTCAACTTGATGTCCTGGGATAAATCTATGTATGAATGGGTAATGTTGCTGTCTCGAGCAGAAATACATGCGTGGGTCATGTTGATGTCCTGGGCATAGTTGTTTGCATGGGTCATGGGTTAATGACCAGGACATAGATGTGTTCATGAACCATGTTGATGCCCCAGTCATAGATGCATGCATGGGTGATGTTGATATCTCAGTCATATATACACGTGCATGAGTTATGTTGATATCTCAGGCATATATGCATGCATAGGTCATGTTGATATCTCTGTGTGCATGGATCGTGATGATACCTCAGTCACATATGCATCTATGGGTCATGCTGATAACTCAGGCATATATGCATGCATGGGTCATGTTGATATCTAAGCATATATGCATGCATGGGTCATGTTGATATCTCAGGCATATATGCATGCATGGGTCATGTTGTCTCAGGTATACATACATAAATGGATCATGTTAATATCTCAGGCATAGATGCATGAATGACTTATGTTGATGTCTCAAGCATGGATATGTGAATGGATCAGGAGGTATAGGGTCATGGTTTTCTGGGGACCCCCACTGGCATGGACTAAAGGAAGAGTCTTTTCTTTGGGGCCCAGATTGTTCTGCCTATCTACATATTGACATGCCACAGTGAAGGTGTCTGCAGTAGTGAAGAAACAGACTAGACTCAGGATGGGAGGGAAAGGCTGACCCATGTGGTAGTTGGCTGACAGAATTTAGGATTCTGGGCACTTCTCCTAAAGATCCAGACCTCTTTGTGGAGTTCACACTGACAATGCTGGACCCACTGAGAAAAAATACTCCACATTAATCTCTTCACCTGAAAAATGAGGGAAGGTTTTTACCTGAGAGGCTATTAGGATGCTTAGTGCCTAGCGTGGGGCCATAGTCAGGAACTCAACAGATGATCTTTTGTCAGTTTCTCCCCTCCTTTTCACTGCCAACGGTGAAATACACTGGTGTTCCAGAGACAGGAGAGAGTCCTAGCATTACGTCTGAGTCATGGACACCACCTCCAGGAGTCCCCCTTGGGATAATCCAGAGGAGACATGGAACCTTTTCATGTGTAGTTGCTTCAAAGATGCTGCCTCTTAGTGTCTGGAGAGATAGTACAGCGGGCAAGGTGCTTGCCTTACACACATGCAACCTGGGTTCAATCCCAAGCATTCTGTATGGTCCCACAAGCACTGTGAGGAGTAATTCCTGAGCGTAGGGCTAGGAATGACCCCTGAGCATTGCTGGAAGTGATCCAAAAACTAAAAATAAAATGCTGTCTTTTGGGGGCCAGACAGATCATACAAAGGGTAAGGCGCTTGCCTTGCACATGGCTGACCTGGATTCTGTCCCTGGTACCACATATGATCCCCCTGAGCCCCGCCCAAGAGTGCTCCCTGAACTTAGAGCCAGGAGTAAGGCCTGAGTACACCAGGATATGACCCCAAAATAAAATGATAAGAAAGGTGTTGCCTCCTTGTCCTGTCTCAGAAGTGAGATGATGGGCACTTTCGGCATCTCTCACCCTTGGGCTGGCTGCAGAGTTGGGTGCAGGGCCCTGGACACCCTCTGCTGTCCTTGCACTGTGGGGATCCAATACCCAGGACCTTGGATACCTGGAGCAGCCCCTCATTTCCAAAGGGCACAGTCAGATTTGACATCAGCTGGGGCTGGTGACACCTTAGCCTTGTGGCATGCAGCGTTGAGCAGCTTCCTTGTCTGTGTATTTACTAAAGGGTCGCGGCGCTCTCTCTCACCGCCTGTGTTCGGTGGTCTCACGCTGCTTTCCCCACCCAGGGGAGGCCCATGGTGATGGGCAGGTGAAGGAAGGAACGAGGGCCAGGCTGGTTGGTCTCATTTGCAGTTTATTCCACTCCCATCTCCATTCTCCTCTGATTCTCCTCCTGCCTCTTCCTCCTCTATGCTACTTCATTCTCTTTCTGCATCCCCCTTCATTCTTCTTCTGGCCCACCTCATTCTCCTTCTGGCTCCCCCATCCCACTCTTATAGCCTAGTTAAATCCCAAAGCATGAGGGATTTGGAACTTACACATAGGTGGGGCTCACAATCAACAGGGGTAAAGTCTTTCCCTCAGGGGAAGCTTCTTCTAGGACAGATTCTCATCCAGCAAGATGACTCTCCCAAGACTGAAATTCCAATTATGGGTGTGTTTCTCCTTTCCTTAGTCCAACAAACATACATTCATAATATTAGTCATTTTGCATGGACACAGGAAGAGATACATTGAGCTTATGGACTTGCTCTCCTGGGGCTCTCTGCTACAGAGGCTACAGCGCTCAGGCCAGATTAGTCTTACCTAACTCCAGCAGGGTCCTAATGTCGTCGTTACTTTCTGGATCATGACAGCATTTGTCTATAGCCATGCTCTTAACTTTTAGTTAAGTATTATGGTGCTTTGGCATGGCCCAGTTTGATGCCAGGGTAGCTCACAGCTTGTCCTGGGTCCATTCAGTCCCTTATTGGAGTGCACCCTGCTTTTGGGGTGCTAGGAACTAAGGGAAACTGAGGTTTACGTCAAGAAAGCAAATGTCTTGGGCTGGAGTGATAGCACAGCAGGTAGAGCGTTTGTCTTGGTTTGCCTTGCGTGTGGCTGACCCGGGTTTGATTCTCAGTATCCCATATGGTCCCCTGAGCACTGCCAGGGGTAATTCCTGAGTGCATGAGCCAGGAGTAACCCCTTTGCATCACGGGGTGTGACCCAAAAAGAACAAAAAAGGAGAGAAAGCAAATGCCTGGGAGTGAATATTATTTGGAGTCAGGTAACTCGCAAGTTACAAAAGCATAATATTAACTGTCTTCCTGTGTCTATACAAAAAGGACATTGCTTTAAAGTAAACTATGCAAAAGACATAAGGAGAGGAGAAAGGCAATACATGAATACAAGTCAAGTGTCCTTAGAAGGACTTGACCTTACGAGTTAACAGAGTCTGATTAGGGAAAGAGGTGATAGACAGGTTGGGGAAGAGAGCACAGAGAAGAGTTTACAGATAAGCCAAGGAATGGGAGTGACTCGGGAGCATTGTGGTGGGTGTAACCCAATAAACCTAAGCTCCCTGTGACAAGGGAGAAAGGACAAACCAATGTTATCCTACACTTGTTCCTGGGGAACTTGCTGCCCTGGCTCTTGTCCTGGGTGCCAGGGAGATTGTGGCTCTTACCCGGAGTGATTTCTCTCTCTAGACCTCCTCTCCCGAGATCGTTGGGTCTGCATGATGGCAGGAAATCCTGCCCGCCGTTTTGCACCAGGTCAGCTGTGAGGGAGGGGGCGGTGAGACAATACAGACCAAGCTCCCCTTTTCCCCCTCCCCCCACCACTAATGACCCTTTCAGCTTCTGACTGAATTGCATGCCCCATTTCCCTCTGGATCTGGGTCCCACTTACTCATTTCCTTCCCATGATTCTCAAGCCCTCCACTTCCTTCTGCTTTGGGCACAGTAGATACGGGGATTCCGTTTTTAAGTGAGACCCAGCACAGAAGTACAGTGTATGAAACAGGAAGTGGGACTTACTTTTCCAAGTCTTGAAATCCTTTCCTCTCGTCTGTCACTGTCTGACCTCCATCTTTTTTTTGAGGGGGGATTGGTGGGGGAAGGAGGAAACCTGACTCACATATTTGGGCCTTTGTGAGTTTCACCTGGATCTTTAATGCCTGGGCAGGACCTGCTTTGCAGATGATGCTGTGGAGCAGTGGGGTGGGGTTCTGTCCTTAATGTCACCACTGTCAGAACAGTGGTGCTGGCAGATGCTGGCACAACTCAAGGGGGCTCTGGAAACTAGGACAGTGTCCTTCAATCTCTTTGCACCTGCGCATGGGCACCTGTCCCGCATACTGGTCCATGGACCGGCTGTGGGCTAATGGTTTGCAACCTTACTGCAAATGTGGCTCAGCACTGGCTCATGGACCAGCAGTTGACGAACCATTTTTTTTTTAATTTTTATTGAATCACCATGTGGAAAGTTACAAAGTTCTCAGGTTTATGTCTCAGTTATACAATATTCAAACACCCATCCATTCACCAGTGCCCATATTCCACCACCAAAAATCCCAGTATACCCCCGCCCCCGCCCCCTCACCCCCTACTGTATAACTGATGAATTTCACTTCATTTTCTCTTTACCTTGATTACGTTCCATATTTCAATACAAAAACTCACTATTGTTGTTGGAATTTCCCCAAGAAAGACAGCCCTACTACCAAGGAAGCATTTGATAATTAGTTTTCCATTAAAAGATTGTATGTTTTCAGTTTTTATAAAAGGTCGCGTGGCCGCGTTAGTGGCCGCACAGTTCAGTTCGGAGTTGTCCCAGTCCCGGATCCCAGAGCCGTGTTAGTTGCTGCTCAGTGTCGCCAGGGCTCCATCTGGAGAAGGTGTGGTGGCTGCACCTCCTCCATCTGGATCCCCGGTGTTGCTGGCCCGGTCTTGGGTCCGGAGCATTCTCTGGCCACCTTGCTCACCAGAACGCCCGGCTTCTTCTCTGTCGAATGTGGCAAGATCTGACGAACAATTTTTAGGATGAACTCAGCTTCCCATGTGATGATCCTCAGTACCCCGGAACCCATTTGAGGAAGCAAGTACAAGGGACTAATCTGTACAGCTCACTGGCAAAGGGTTTTGCTAGCGACGGGCTTCAGACCTAGGCCATCACCGCTGCTGCCACCACCAGCACTGCCACCCCGTTGCACTCAAGGCTGCTCCTCCCCTAGCGGGCCTGTGCTGACTGCATGTCATCTCCTTAGTCACCTCCTCGGGTCAGTTTCCTCGAAATGCCCCTGTGGCTTCACATTTTGTTCCAGGCTCAAAAGAGGAAGTTCAGGGACCTTGCCCAGCACCGTGGTGACTGTCTGCTGGACAAGGCCCAGGGAGATGAAACAGCCTTCAAGGGAGACAGGCTACCTCCCTGCCTGGAGTCCTGACTGTTGTTAGTGTTCTTTCCATTCTAGTATCAATTACTTTCCTGTTGCCAGCGAGGAAGGACGAGGAAAAGTGGAAGAGAGGCTGGTCGCGTCTCTGTGCTGAGCGGGAAACGTGTGTCCTGGAGCTCGGGAATTGGGGCTTTGATCTCCTTCATGTCCAGAGAACCACAAACCACGGGCTCTTGAGTTCTGCTCACTTTCTTCCGCTCTTCTCTCTTGTTGAGGAAACTTGCTGAGCTAAGCTGCTAAATTAGTGGGTGTGTGTGGTAGTGGTGGTGGGGGGGGAGGGGCGGGTAGGAAGAAGTTTCCCAAAGAGGTGCTCATTTCTAGGGGACCCTCCTAGAAATTCTTGGCCCACAGGGTGGGAGGTTCAACAGGAAGCCTGAGAATACAGTGCTGTTCAGGTCCTGTGGGGCCAGGGTCATCCTGGCCGGGCTGAACCAAGTGATTCTGCAGGCTGAACGGGGACTAACTGAATGTGAGATGATCTTTGTACTGTCTCTGTGGCCCCAGAGCTGGTTGACTTGCCGAGATTCATTGCAGGGAGCGTTGTGCCTCGGAATCTAGGTGTTTTGGGCTTTGCCTCTTTCCCTCTCGTTTCTGGAGAAGTTGCCCAGTGGGGAGAAATTCTTGGGCTCGTCTTCCTGTAGCATCCTGAACCTGGCCAACACGCGGCAGGCTTCCAGTCAGGGGTTGTGATTTGATTAATTTCTTCATGGAGTCCCTATTATCTGTCAGTGGTGCCTTCCTGTTTTGAAGGGGAGCATCCGAGAAGGGGCACCCCCTGGAGATGGTACATTAAAGCAGAGGGTGGTGGGGCTGGAGTCATAGCACAACGGGTAGGGCGTTTGCCTTGCACGCGGCTGACCTGGGTTCGATTCCCAGTGTCCCATATGGTCCCCCGAACACCACCAGGGGTAATTCCTGAGTGCAGAGCCAGGAGTAACCCCTGTGCATTCTGGGTGTGACCTAAAAAGCAAAAACAACAACAACAACAACAAATAAATAAAGTAGAGGGTGGGATGTCCCTCTCTCTCAGTTCAGCCAAGTCTTTGGAGAGTTTTCCAGAAGCGCCTGTTTCTTGTAAAGAAACAAAACATCAGGTTCTGACTCAGTGCCAGTCTGCTCGGCTCCACCAGCCGTGCCTTCCTCCTCCTCCTTTTCCCGGGCCCAGCTCACCAGCATTAGTTAGGTCTAGACCAGCAGATTATCAGGGCTCTGTCGGGTTCTCCATTAACACCCATGGCCAGCCTGTTTCCTGGTACTGATGATGCACACTGCCACCTTCATACCCCCGCACCCCGACACTAGAGAGAGAAAAAGGAGGAGTGCTTTGGTGCTTAAATGTAAATACTTAAAATGCTCACTTTTAAAATGTTTGTGTGGGGTTGGAGAGATAGTACCATGGGCTTGCCTTGCAGGCGGCCGATTTCTTGGCATCACACATAGTCCTCGAAACACATCCAGGAGTGATCCCTGAGGACAGTCAGAAGTCAGCCCTGGCCACAACCAGGTGTGGCCCAAAACAAACTAATAAAATGGATGTGTGCTTTAAAATGAAGGTGCCGGGGCCAGGGAGGTAGCACAGAGGGGAGGGGCCATGTGTCTTGCACATGTGAGGGTCTGAGTTTGATCCCTGGCACTTCATGTGCCCTCCCCAACCAAATACATACCTGCATGTACCATCAGTGTAGCCCCCGGGGTCTCTGATTATCATCGGTGTGGTCCTGGTGGTCCCCAGCACCACCAGCCAAGGAAGAACTGCATCACTGACCCAAGCACGGAACTGCCACATGGCTTGGCTAGTGGCACCATCACTCGGGGGAGTGGCCCTGAGCCCTGCCCGCCCCCCTGCACCATGGGGCAGGCCCCTCTTTAAAACAAAAATGCAAGATGCTATTCTTTGAACCTGTTTACTACACTAGCCCCAAAGGTAGTCTAGATAGATTCTAGAGTCATGCCTCGTCATAAGATTGATGATGTCATAAGGTTATAGATCATCTGCGAAGGGAAAAACGCTTTAGATTTTACTTTACAGAGCCAGAAAGATGATACAAAGCAAGAAAAGTGCTTCCCTTCCATGTGTCCTACCCTTGTTCTGTCCATGGCACCTGATTCCCCTGCATCCAGCCAGCAGTAAGCCCTGCGCCCAGCTAGCTGTAAGCCCTGAGCACAGCCCTGTCTGGCCCAACCACACTCCTCCCCCCATGAAAGAAAAGAAAAGAAAAGAAAAGAAAATTCCCAAGAATTTTTATAGATGTTCCCTCTGGATATTTAAAGAGTCTTTCCCATGGATATATACCAAATTGTAATCCCAGGATACTCAAGATTAAGTACTCTTTTTCCTTTTTTAAAAAAATTTTGTGGCGGGGCTGAAGCAATAGCACAGCGGGTAGGGCGTTTGCCTTGCACGCGGCTGACCTGGGTTCGATTCCCAGCATCCCATATGGTCCCCTGAGCACCGCCAAGGGTGATTCCTGAGTGCAAAGCCAGGAGTAACCCCTGTGCTTCACCAGGTGTGACTCAAAAAGCAAAAAAAAAAAAAAAAAAAATTGTGGCGGGTGAGCCACACCCAGGAGTGCTGGGAGAAAGATGTGCACCCTCACCTCTCTGCTCAGGGCTGACCGTGCTTGGAGTCATGTTGTGTCTGAGTTTCCGCCCTGGGCCTGCAATCCATTGGAGCTATCTCTATGGTTGGCTGTTCCTGAGCTGCACATTACCTAGCAGCATTTCCTGCAACATTGGTTCAGTATAGCTCAGGTATTTTTGGTTTGCTCAAACAGAACTGAGTATCATTGAATTCCATATTTTTAAAAAAAATCGTGCTTCAAGTTGAAAGGGTGTGTTGGAAACTCAATCACATAGATTGGATGAATGCGTTCATATTGTATAAGTTCAAATATCCTGCCCTTTTTTTTAACTTAGAGTAGGAGATCCTCTGTTAACACTACTTAGATCATGTCTTCACTATGTTTTTCCTAATGTCCTAGCATTCTGTAGTATGAATGAACTGTAATTTGGGGTTTAGGGGGTTCCCAAATAGTGCTCAGATGGGGTTGAGTGTGTGCTGCTTGTGCCCTGTGGTGACCTACCCAAGTTCTGTCCTGAGGATCACTTGGGCCCCCCAATAAGTGCTCTGGGGCCTCCAGGGCTGCTCCACCCTTTGACACTCGGAACATTGTGTGGTGCTAGGGATCATACCAGGGTCAACCACATGTAAGGCAATGTGCTCTAAACCCTGTGCTACCCGTTAACCTTAGTTTCCTAGTGACTGATTTATTGGTGTGCACTTATACGGATACCCACATATGGCTGCAGCAAGCATTCTGTCTAGTCACTAATCTGGCTAATTTAGGGAAGGTTCAGAGAAGAGGCTTTTCTAAGAGTCGGGGCTGGAGCGATAGTACAGCAGGTAGGGCTCTTGCCTTGCATGTGCTCAACCTGGGTTCGATCCCCAGCATCCCACATGGTCCCCCATGTACTGCCAAGGAGGGATTCCTGACTGTAGAACCAGGAATAACCCCTGAGCAGTGCTGGGTGTGGCCCCAAACTCCCCTCCCAGAATTTATTTTCTAACAGTCACTGTAGATTACCGACTTGTCCACCAAGGGCCATAGAACAGTGACTTAAAAGACCAGGAAGGTTTTATTTTGTCCCAATAATTAGGTTTATAATATATCAGTACCTAGAAGAAAGTGGTTTTGAACTTGGGATTGGATGAAAGGACAAATATGTGAATCCCTTAGCAATACCTAGATGCCGTGCATTGCATTCGGAGAGTATAATGTCACCTGTCATGTGTCTACGGCTGAGTAGAGCCTGCGGTGACGCCCGTCATTGTGGAAGGGCACTCTCAGCATACTCTTGTTTTTTTAATTTTATTGAATCATCATGAGATAGTTACAAGCTTTCATGTTTGGATTACAATCTCACAGTGATCAAACACCCATCCCTCCACCAGTGCACAATCCCCACCACCAACATCCTGGGTATATCTGTCCTTTCCCACCCTCCCCCTGCCTCTATGGCAGACAATATTCCCCATATTCTCTCTCTGCTTTTGGGCAGTATGGCTTGCAACACAGACACTGAGAGGTCATCATGTTTGGTCCATTATCTACTTTCGGCATGCATCTCCCATCCCGACTGGTTCCTCCAGCCATCATTTTCTTAGTGATCCCTTCTCTATTCCATCTGCCTTCTCCCCTCCACTCATGAAGCAGTCTTCCAGCTATGGGGCAATCCCCCTGGCCCTTGAGCATACTCTTCCTTATGCTCCTTGATTGCTTTTCTCTCCCTTTCACTGGCTACTTCCCAGTCCTTTGGGCCGAGCCCCCTGGTCTTGGCATCTGCCTCAGGTGCATGCCTTAGCCTTTGCTCTTTCATCAGCTGATTTCTTCCTCCAATTTGGTCTTCCTGTGCCCCCTTGCAGACTCCAGACCTCAGCAGTGTCTTCCCACCGTCCGGATGCACGCCGGAGCACCTACCCACGCTTGCTCTGGGGCCTCCGCCTTTCTGGAAAGGAAAGTCTTCCTCCAACGGGTGGCAACATGGGGAACGTGGTGCTGTGGGAGGAGCACAGGACTGAGCCCTGGAGCTGTAACTTCCCGTGGCTTGGGTTCCCCCTTCTTCCCCCTCCCCTTCTTCCCCCTCCCTGAGAGGGCCCCTCAGCATGTTGTCCCTGGAAGATCACTGGGTCCTTGACCTCACATGCCTCCCCCTCCACCTCCCATCCTCTCCCTCTTTCCATCATACCCAGAGTGTCTTCATGAGCTGTGGTTTCCCAGTGTCAGTTCCTGGGGACACCCAGTCATTCCATAGGGATTGGGGCTCAGAAGCGTGTTAAGCCTGCCAACTGCCTTGGACACTGTAGATAGCCCTGGGGGAGCTGGGTTGGAAGTCGCCTGTTGTTAGGATTATTTTGGCTACCAGTGACTTTGAGACTTTCTGGGGGGAGCTTGAGGGGCCTTTAGCTGGGAGGTGTTTCCCTGTTAGAAGCCAGCTCCTTATCTCTTCCTACTACTTCAGAGCCTCCATCTGGGGCTGCTCGCCAGGTTTCTGGTTCCTGTCTGAGCCACCACTGGTCCCATCGAGGGACCAGGACTGAGTGTGCTTGGTTTAATGACCAAAGTGACACTGGTGTATCTGTTGGATCCTGTACCTTGGGGACTGTCTGGGCTGTGTGGTTGGGCCGGTTAGTCAGGAACCTCTGTGTCATTGTGGCGTCAGAGGCTATGCCCACTAGCATCTGTCTCAGTCTTGGGTCTTAGCATGTGTGTGTTTTTGGCATGTTGGGCTTTATCGAGGTGACTTCCTGTCCCATCTCACAGTGAGAGGAAGGAACTTGTTTAGGGGAGAGAGTGAGCACCATGCAGGTATGTCAGAAACCCGAGCATTTGAGGCCAAGAGCAATAGGACAGCAAACAGGGTGCTTGCATTGCATAGGGGCCAACCTGGGTTCTTTCCCCAGCACTCCATATAGTTCCCCAAGCCCACGAGGAGTGATGCCTGAGTATAGCCAGGTGTGTCCTCAAACGAAAAAAACAAACCAAAATGTAAAACTTTTTTTCATTAAAAAGAAGAAGAAGAAGCTTGAGCATTTGCTCCTTAATCATCTTGGCTAGTAGTATGAGAAAATGAAGTCATGAAGAATTTGCTCATCTCTGTCCCCACTCCCCCAAGAAAACTCACGGGTGCAGGGAGCCAATTTTTCTGGTTCTGGGTGTTTTGTTTTAGCTCCTTCATCTTGTTTGGAGAAATTAAAGAAAAAAGAAGTCAGAGTGGTTCCATGATTTGTCCCAGGCAGGTAATCTGGTGCCAACCTCCCAATTTTCAAAGGTTATTTTTGGGAGGTCCTTCAGACTATTTGAAATAAGCTTGCAAGTGCCTTTCCCATGCTGTCTGTCTGTCCATACGACTCCCTGCAAGAACAGAAGCTGCATGAGAGAGATGATATCTGGCTTGTTCACTTCTGCACACCTGGTGCTTGAACAGTCTCTCACACACAGTGGGTGGCTCCATCAGTACTGGCTGCCTGGAAAGATAAGTCTCTGTGCCCTGCTGTGGTCCCTCTGAAGGACTGCCTCGTGCCTTGGGGTGGGGTGGTAAGACCATCCAAACGATAATGGCATGTTGAATGACTCTGGTGGACTTTGGGGACAAAGGGGGGAAATCATGGGGAGAGACGTTGACTTTGCAGAAGCTTTGAGTTCGAATCTTCATTCTGCCATGGCCTGGGAACCTCACTGAGCCTTAAATTACTCACCTATACTAGCAGAGAAATAATCACCACCCAGGAATAATTACCATCCTTGATTAAAAAAAAAGTATTTTAAAATGCATTTAATCATAAAGCCTACAGACGGGGTGGGGGGGTGGATGACAAAATATGGACTTTCTCCTCCTTATTATATTTTGTTCTTTTATTTATTTGCTTGGGGCAAATTTTGGTTTCACATATCCGGTCCTACCTACCTCTTGACTCAATTAGAATTGAGATCTACTTCCCTCGTAGCAAGGCCTTCTTGTAGAGCAGAGGTTCTCAAAGTACTTGGCCAACCTTCCCCTTTTCAGAGAAAAAAAAAAATGAATCAGTACCCAACATCCCTCCAACCTGAAAAATCTTACCTTCTTAAAGAAAAACAGGAAGAGCCCCTCCAGTTGCACCCGAAACTACTACTCTCCCCCCCTGAATCATGCCCACACCCCACAGGGGCTGTATCACCCATTTCTGAGTGCTTGCAACAATGTTGTAGCATGAACTAAAGATTGATCAGATCCCCCTCCTGCATTGGGACCCCCATTTCCCAGTGAGTGTTGCAGGGGGTTGGGTGGGCGGGGGGCGGGGGATTGCCAGGACCTTGGGAAGTACCCTTCCTTTCTCATCCTCACCTGGGTCCCTGAGCCCCCTTGGGAGACCCCAGCCTTGCCATGTCTCCGTGCCCTGCATCGCCGGTGCTGTGCCATCCAGGCTGTTTGACGCTGCTTCTCTCTTCCTAGGCGGCTGCTGAAGAGTGAGCTCGGATCATTCATATCTGACTATTTCCAGGTAAGCCCCGGGGGTCTGCGCGCCTGGCACTGTGTAGGAGGAAACCTGGGCCTCATGGAATGGCCAGCACGGTGCCCCTGGGCCTTCCTTCAACAATTAAAATGACATGTCTCTTGTTTCTGCTGCCTGCCTAACTGGGGAAGGGGAAGGGAGGGGAGGGATGGGGGAGGGGGGCTGGTTGCGGGGGCAGTGACTGCAGAGGGCTGGAGGCCAGCGTGAACCTGTTCTTATCTTAAGAGATTATGTTCTCAGCCTTCCAACCTCGGGAGCCTTTTCTGCTCTTAAAAGTCAGCAAATTATCCCTTTCCTCTGTCTCTTTACCAGATTATAAATTACACCTGAGACACTTTGACCTTTGCCTTAATTCATTGAAATATAAGCCTAGCTTGTCCATGTTAGCCTAAGTGGCATTTTGGTTAAAAAAAAATGTAAGTATTGGAATAAAAAGTGGGAATGTTTTATAAGTTTAACATGTTTTTTTTTTTTCTTTTTTGGGTCATACCCGGCGATGCTCAGGGTTTACTCCTGGCTCTGCCCTCAGGAATCATTCCTGGCAGTGCTCGGGGGACCATATGGGATGCTGGGAATTGAACCCGGGTCGGCTGAGTGCAAGGCAAAAGCCCTACCCACTGTGCTATTGCTCTAGCCCCACCAGTTTAGCATGTCTTATGTAATACTAATGGCCATGTTCTGTGTTTTTGCCCATCCTTGTACTTTCTGATTTGTGGAAGACAGCAGGACGCTTTACTTGCCTTTCCATTCCGTGTTGCATGGTAGGACCCCTACTGTTTCATGGTACACTTACGGAGGGTGTTAAGGAAAAGGCAGGTAATGGGGTGGTGTTATTAAGGAAAGAGTCTGGGGGCTGGGGGAGATTACAGGAGGTAAGGCACTTGCCATGCATGTGGCTGACTCTGGGCTCCATCCCCAGCGTTGCTAATGACCCCTGAACACAGAGACAGCAGTAAGCTGGGTGTGGCCCCAAGTCCAAAAAACAAACAAAAGGGAAAAATAAAAAAAAGGAATTCTGACTGTGTGGAAATGGATCCCCTAATGGTCCTGGAACCACACGTTGAGAATTGTTGCTCTAGTCACCATTCCTCTGCCCCCTAACTGGGTATCACTTTCTGCCTTTAGCCAAGTTATTTCTTGCTTTGTAAAAATAGAATTACCTTATCTGCTCTTACAGACCTTCTGCCTAAATATTGTCATGTGGGGCTGGAGTGCTAGCTTCTGACCCACGGGCATGCACTGCCCTCCTTCTCCCCCTGCCCCAGTGCCCACCCCACTCAGTCAGACCTAAGTCATGTTGGGGAAAGGCAGGAAGCCTGGGATGACAAGGAGAATGTTCAGTGCAGTTGAGTTCCCACTTTTCACTCATTAATGGAGTCCTTTGGGGGTCATGCTGTGCTGCATTCCTGCTTTGTGTCTCATTTTCCCATCTGTAAAATGGGAATAAACAGAGGGCTTGATTTAGAGACCATTGTATGGTTTGCATAAATGACACATGCAATACTCCACATTCTCTGTGTGTGTATGTGTGTGTGTGTGTGTGTGTGTGTGTGTGTGTGTGAGAGAGAGAGAGAGAGAGAGAGAGAGAGAGAGAGAGAGAGAGAAGAGGAGGAGGAGGAGGAGGCAGCATAGAAGAGTGGTTCTGAGAAGAGTCCATGGGTTAATATCTGGGTTTAATAGTCAGTTTGGCCACTTCCTCGCTTTGTGAGCTTGAGCAAGTTGCTGTATTTCTCTGTGTTTAACTCTCCTTCCTGCTCTGTAAAACAAAAAGAATAGGTCCTAACCTCATAGAATTGTTGTGAGGACTAAATAATTATAAAGTGCTCAGAATAGCAACTCAGAGAGAGAATAATGAGTGTTTTAAATTTATAGTTATACATATTATGCTAAAGTGGGATCTGTCTTGCTTTAAATGGGAAAATGACAGAAAAATACATTCCATCTTGGTTTCAGGTTGATGGGATTGCTTCGTTTCTAAGGCGAACACACTTAAAGATAATTTAAATTTAAAGAGCATTTGGATATTAAAACACAACACAGGCATTTTTCAGTTTAATTTTTCTTCCCGAGATTCAGGAAGCTTCAATATTTCCCCCACTGATTTTTGGGCCACCCCAGCACTATTTAGGCTTTTCTCCTGGCTCTGAGTTCAGGGATCACTTTTGGTGGTGCTCAGGGATTCCTGCTGGCTCTGAGCTCAGGGATCACTCCTTGCAGGCTCAGGGAAAGGAGGAATATATGTGGTGCTGAGGATTGAACCTGGGTGGACCACACGAAAGGCAAGTGCCCCACCCACTGTACTATTGCTCCTACACATTCTTGGATGCACTCTTAAAAAATAAAAGAAAAGAAGACAACCAGCATCAATGGTTTAAAACACACACAAAAGCAAAAAGGGTCAGACAACATCTGGATGAAAAACACCCAACAGAAGCATGAAATTCAGTGGGCCAGAGGTTGAAGTTGCTTTAAAGCCAGGAAGAAACCCACCTATAGATTCAGAAAGAGATAATTAACCACACATGTGGATCAAGGCCATCTTGCTGGCCGAGACATGGCCCAGCACTATATATCCAAAAGAATATGATACTGCTGAATCTTCCCAGGCAGACTGGTTGATTCTGAGAACTCTGGGGCCTTCTCAGAATGAAGGCAGGCAGGTTCCCCTTTCTCCTGAAGGCACAGCAACCCACAGCCATACCCGACAAGCTCCAACAGAGAAAACCTAGCTACACAACTGAACCTTATCAAACTGCCATGCCAACAAATTGCTCCAGAGGTATAGATCTTATACCACGTGGCCGCATGTGCAGCCACGTGACACCTCCAAATTTCATAGTCAGCCCTGTTGGATCACAGCAGATCTGATGGGAAAGTTGCATAGAAGACCACCAAGCTCAGTGAACATAAACAATAACACAGAAGGTTCAACTTAACACTTACCTAAACAAGAGATCCTCAGATAATGACTTTGGCAACACCAGTGTAAGGTATAACAATTATGGCAAGTTGACTACTAATGATCTAAGGTTTGATAATTCCATTTTCCCTTGTGTTATGACAAACAGTATTCATACTCATGCATGAAGGAACCGGCAGAGGAACCCAGGTGTGTGGGACCCAGGGCTGAGATCTCCAAGCCGGCTCGGATTGGGATTGGGCCTCTTTGGCCCAGATCCCCCATTTTCCAGTAGCTAGGTGGTCACACCCAGGGAGTGCCCTTGGTGCCGTGTATTCCCACCAACAGCCAACATCCAGAAACTATAAATCTAAGCTCCCAGAAGCGTAACTAGGTAACATCTTATAGCCTATTTATCCCTCTGGGAGAACCTGGTAAGCTACCGAGAGTTTCCTGCCCACATGGAGAGCCTTGCAGACTCCCCATGATGTATGCATATGCCAAAACCAGTAACAATGATAGGTCTCATTCCCCTGACCCTGAAAGAGCCTCCAATGTAACACCATTAGAAAGGACGAGGAAAGAAAGGCTTCTAAAATCTCAGGACTAGGACAAATGGAGATGTTACTGAGACCACTCAAGAAATTCGACAATCAACGGGATGATGATGATGATGATGATGATGATGATGATGATGATGATGAAATAAATCTGTTTGTGCCTGTAAGGGGACAGGCTGGAGTAGTGGATGGGAAACTGGGGACATTGGTAAAGGGAGGATCAGGATACTGATGATGTTGGGACATTTAAGGCCTGAAACAACTGTTTTATGAACAACTTGGTAAATAATGGTGTTATCATAAAATTTGAAAAATGGTTGACTTGAAACTCTAAACTAAAAAGAGGTGGGAAAAGAAAAAAGAGAAATTATTGAATTGCTATTGATATTGCAGGACATTTTTATGCCCCTAAGTCTATGAAGAAATCTAAAATCTAAAATGTTTACTCAAGACAAAATACAGTAAAATGCACTCATTTGATTATGTTGTTATATAATTGATAAATTGTTATATAATTGTTATATTGATGCATTGACACACACCAATTTTTATTTAATTTTCTAGAACAGCTGTATTCAAAGCTTGTATTCCACCTCTTCATCCACTTAAAATTTATGAGAATTAAAAAATGCTTTGCATTAAAAAATGTGGATCACTTCATATTTAAAAAATGTGGCCCTGGGCACAAAGATCACTTTGGTACCCCCTCTTCTCTCATTTTATCTAGAGGTGGGTGTTTATTAGTTTGTCTTTATGTGAGGTGGGTTTTTTAATGGATGTCAGAGCAGTGGTGTTTCAGTCAGCTGCTGAAGAAGCTGAGAAGGCTGTTGGCTGGCTGGCGCCTTCCTCGCTGACATTTGGCACAGTCTATGTGGTTTCCATCAGGTTTTAAATGTCAGTTGCGTTTTGGCATTGGGGGTGCCCAACCCTAGGACTGGTAGGGGAGAGAGTTTGGGTGGGGACTTGTTTATCTGGGAAGCCCTCAGATTTTCGGGGGTGGGGTGGGTGGTGAAGGCTGCTTGCAAAGCCTGCCAGATGCTTAACAACTAATAACCACATGCCACTTTCTACCAAGGGTGTAATCAGAGAAACTGGGGGCAGACCAGTAAGTTCCTCTCGGAGGCTGTGGGGTGGAAGCTAGCTTTTGCAGTTCTGAATCTGGGTTTTTTTTCTGATGTCAGGGTGCTAGACCGGAGAGAATGTGTTCCCAGACACTGGGGCTTTTAGTAGAGATTTTATACCCAGGTGGCACAGAACCCCAGAGATCTGTAAGGGAACCGTAGGTAGGACTCCTGGTGGCATGAAAGGACAGCAACTCTGAAGCTTAGGAAGTCCCCATTTCCTTTTCTGTCCTAGTTCCCTTCAGCACTTCTGACTGTTCAGGGGAGGCTGGGTGTGTCCAAAACCCAGGGGTCTCACATGCCTTTGACATTTCCAGACCCTGGCTCCTGTGTTTAAGGAAGCGAGAGAGCAGACCCCCTCCTTCACGTCTTCAGCGCAGGGCTTTAATTAAGATCTTCCGTTGGCATGCAACTGTGGAGTTGGTCATTCTAGTACATTCTATTTCAGTGGTATTGTTACAGTTTGCCTTTTAACCCCGTTTATGTGTTCAATAAGTTGATAACTTAAGAAAAGGAATATGGAAAGAATGATAGTGTGGGGGGTCTGGGATATGATAAAAAATAGGGTGTGGGTCTTGCAGACATTGACCCAAGATTTGATCACTGAACCTCGCTCGATTCAATCTCCAGCACTATAAAATTTTCAAAGCACCACCAGACGGGGCCCTAAGAGAACCGCAGGCCTGGTTGACAAGGAGAGCCCTCCGAAACCCCTGAGCATACTTAGGAGTCCTCAAAAGAGAAAAAAGAATAATAGTGTAGTGATCTTTTGGGGCCAGAGTGATAATACAGCAAATAGGGCACTTGCGTTGTATGCGGTTGATGCAGGTTAGATCCCTGGAATACCATGTGGTCCCCCAAGCCCACCAGGAGTAATCTCTGAGTATACATCCGGGAGGAAGCCCTGAGTGCCACTGGGTATGATTTAAAAACAAAAACCAAAAACAGTGTATTCGCCCTGGCTTTGGCCAGAAGGTGAAGATGCTTTGAGAGACTTGGTTGGGAAAGTCCTAACAGTTCAGGGAAAGGGGCTGATTCTCGGGCCCTGCCAGAAGTATATGAGGAGGGAAACCCCCAAGGGTAGGTTTCTCAAGAAAAGCTTAACCTTCACATTCATGTCCTACGTATAACTTCAGAGGAAAAGGGGAAGAAGGTGTTAGGCGTGGGGCATCGGGTCATTCTGTTAGTGTCATGGAACTAGAACTTAGGTGGTGGTGCTCCTCCTCTTAGAGAGGTCTGAAGCTTACTTCCTCCAAGTGTAGAGCATTATGAGCCAATAATAAACCAACTAAATTCATTTTTTAAAAAAAGGGACAGAGAGATAGTTCCGTGGGCAAGGTACTCCCCCGGTTCCTTCCCCAGCGCCATAGGTGGCCAGGAGTGATTCCTGAGCACAGAGCCAGGAGTAAGCCCTGAGCACAGCCAGATGTGCCCCAGATCCCACCATGAAAGGGGGGGGGGGTCAGACTCCAGGAAATACACGTCTACAGCAAGGAGAGAGGGAAATTAAGACAAACGGAGAGCACAGGCTTCCGTGGGTGCCATCTTGGCGAACCCACAGCCCTGGTCCAGAGACGCAGCAACCAGTCCCAGATGGCATCACAGTGCCGGAGACCCCTCCAGGCCCCATACCGAGCTAATTTTGCTGGGGCACCCCAGATGGAGCAGGCGCAGTCTCCCCATCTGCTCCAGATAGAACCAAGATCTTCCACAAGCAAGGCCCAGGTATGCAGGGACCAGGACTAAATCTCCAGGCCGTATAATGGCAGAGCCCCACCCTGGCTCTCCGCTTGCTCCGAGGCCTCCAATCTTCCTGTCGAGGCCTCTGCTTGCTGTCATGCCTCCAAGCTTCCACCGGGCGCCATCTTGGCGCACCAATAGCCCTGGTCCAGGGACTCCCAGTTGAATCCCAAAGAAGATTAGTGCCCTACAATGATGTTTCTAGAACCCAACCATCTGCAACCTGGGATCCCAGAAGTGCGCAGCTGCAAAGTGAAGGTGTGAGTTCTTATGATATTAAAAAATGAGCAATGGAATATAAATGATCTAGCGTCTGCCCCTGGCAGGCTGGCCTGAATGGTAGTGGGAAAATTCGGGAAAAACATAATGCCCCAAAGTAGAGAGAGGGTACTGGGGAAATTGTCTGACATAGAGCCAGGGTGAGGATTGGGAGGGGGGCCGGGGGGATACTGGGGACATTGGTGGTGGAAAATGTGCAATGGTGGAGGATGGGTGTTCAATCAGAGTATGGCTGAGACTCAAACATGAAAGCTTTGTTACTGCGTCTCAGGGTGATTCAATTTTTAAAACAAGACAGATGGGGAGCATTTGTCTAGGAGGGTAGACCCATGTGGGTGCTGGGGAAGGGGAAGAATAGGTTTGTCGTATGGAGGGCTAGGTGGTCAGGCCATCCGTTCGTGTGAGCTGTGAGTTCCCAACAGCACCCAAACCCAGTGACCACTGCACCCCTGTGGCCAGTTCTCTGGCTCTGCTTTTGGCAGTGAGATAGTCTCACCTCGGAATTCATGCAGAAAGCCTGCCGGAAAGCACCGAGGTGCCAGTGCTGGAAACAGCTGGGGTGGGGGGGGCGGGGAGGTGGGGGGAGGGCCAGGGCAGAGAGGGCTCATCTCCTGCCTGCGCAGAAGACAGGTGCTTTGTCAAGCGCAGCGAGATCTCCAGAACACACCGGCCAGAAAAGTCTTTGACATTTCCAATATTGATTTTCCTTCTTTGGCTATTTCCAAATTGAGCCCGCAAGGAAAACTGGGTTTTCTATGGACGAAGGCTATATCCTGGCCACAGCTCTGAGGATGGTTAGTTCCTTAGCCCATTGGAAGCAGGATGATAGGAAAGGCTCTGAATTCTGCATGAGCTACTTGGGTGCTTAATGAGCGACTTTGGTGGATCGGGGCATGGGGGAGAGGGGCTTGTGGATAGCACCTGCTGGCCTTGCTGTGTTTGCTAAAAAAGCATTCCCCTCCCCCCACCACCACCACTTGACAGTGCAGGCTCCTTTCTATGGAACCAGAGTTCGGCTGGCATTAGTAGCTCTGTCTGGAACCAGTGGTTCTGTGCTTGGGAGAAGGGACAGTGAGCCACCCTAAGGGCTGTGAGGTCACGCTGGGGTGTGGTGCAGACATTTCCACCCACAATTGAATCTGCAAGAATCCCAGGAAGCCGGTTTCCCCTTTGCTCATCAGGGTCAGTGAAAATTCAGTACCGGCTTGTGGCACCAGGTGGAGGACAGAGAAAAGCCAGAGGAGGGGATAGGGTGTGTGTGTGGGGTCCTGCTCAGCAGTGTGGAGTTATTGATATTGATGTGATATTGATGGCAGAGAGGGCAGTTCAAGGCATCGACCAGCGGAACGCACAGGCCTGTGTTAACCAGAGACATGGAAGAGGGTCACAGCTGAGGAGCCCACCCAGATCAAACACACTTTGTAGGAACAAGATCAGATTCAGGGGCTCTATCGAACAGTGGGTGGAGAGACGATTTTTTTTAAACAAAAGAAATTAAGGAGGGGCTAGAGCCATAGCACAGCGGGTAGGGCGTTTGCCTTGCACGCAGCCAACCTGGGTTCGAATCCCAGCATCCCATATGGTCTCCTGAGCACCGCCAGGGGTAATTCCTGAGTGCAGAGCCAGGAGTAACCCCTGTGCATTGCCAGGTGTGATCCAAAAAGAAAAAAAAAGAAAGGAAGAAATTAAGGGAGGGAAATAATTATTTTTTTCTAACTTCCAACTTCAGATGGGATAAGGATCAAAGTTTATGCCTTTCTGTGATCAGTTTGGGAAAGCCTCTAAAGCAAGTGGAATTCCCCCAATGGAAAGAAGGATGATGAGAGGCCCAGAGGGTAGTAAGGGACAGCCCACCTCTACTTGACTCTAAAGTGGAGAATGGCACACAGGGGCTCTGAAACGGGGGAGGGGCTTGAGAGAGAAGGGATGGGAGAAGAGGTTTGGGGTGAAAAATGTGGTGAGAGGTTGTATTTTTAGATCCCCCAGTGCCTGGAAGGGAAGTACAGTGTGCGGTTTGTAAACATGGGGGGTGGGAGAGATGCATCCCTTGGCCACCATGAGGGGCTGGCATTGGGGTGATGCCAGTTGAGAGGGTGTGGGGAGGACCCAGATGAATTCAGGTTCTTCTCTGGGGAGCCTCCTGCCACCCCTCTGGTCACCGTCTGCAGAGCTGTTGTACTTTATCTCCCCAGCAGTTACTTCAGTTTCATGCAATTATTTGAATAATTTTTATCGCACTTCTCAAATTTTACAGCAATAAAAGGAAAAACGAGTCTTGAAATTGATGACCATAGTTCTTCATGTAATTGAGATAGAGATGAAAGTCAGAGGCGTGCTGAAATGGCAAATCTTTAGCCTCATTGGATGTAGGTTATTGAACATTCACTTGTTACGAAAAGGGAGCGTGTAGGTGCAACATGCTGAAAATATATTATCTGAAGATGAGTCCAGAAGATGAGGTGTAATGAGGGATTTTATCATCCTTCTTTTAGCTCTGCCGAAAACAGAACTTCTTAGCTCACGTGTCTTGTTCTGCACGAGTACGTGTTTTCCAGGGGCCCATTATGTATAAAATTGCATGGTTTCCTGTAGATGAGGCCGGGTTTGGGGCAACAGATAGGAAAGAAGAGAGGCAGGGCTAGACACTGGAAAGCTGGTATTCAAATGAGGTGGAAACATTCAGCAATCCAAGTCCATGTACGTGTAAGTCAAGATCAATGTGGAAGGACCAAGGAATGCTTGTTCGATGTGGAAAGGCACGGCGCACCTTTTTCTGAGGCAGACAGAAACATCACAGTACCCGAGAGGAATCCTTTCAAGCATCCTATGCCAGACATTGTTCCCAGCCATTGATTCCCCCAGACAGAAGCATCTTGTCTTCTGGAGTTGTTGGAAAAGCAAGTTCTCAGGATTCCCCTTCAAACTGTGTCTGGAACAGTGGCGTAAGGTTTCAAGCAAGTTGGGTTTCAGGGGCTGCTCCCCAATCCTGCCACCTGCTCCGTGGAGATCCACTGCTCTGAAGTCGTCCCCGGACTTACAGGGTGATAGAGTTTCTATCGTTATCCCTTTGTAGATACCACAACAGAGGGGCTTAGAGAAGGGAGTTTTTTTGCTTCTATAAGTAAAAAAAAAAAAAAGGAGAGTATAGGCTCACACCCAGACCATCCTCTCATGGAAGAAAAATCTCATGGATTCTACTTAAAAATGTAAAAAAAAAAAAAAGAAAGAAATGTTGGGACTGGAGCAAAAGTAGAGTGGGGAAGGCGCTTGCCTTACACATGGATGACACAAGTTCGATCTCTGGCCCCCTGGAGGGGGGCGTCCCCACCAGGAGTGATCCCTGAGCGCAGAACTAGGAGTAAGCTCTGAGCACTGCTGGGGTAGCCCCAAACCACGAAATAAAATAAAACAAAATGTCAAGATGCCCTTTAAGACAGCCCTCGGGAAAAACAAAACAAAACAGGAAAACCTCAAGAAGAGAAATGTCATTGTTATCTATCAATTTTCTTTTTCAGTGTCCAACAAGACACTGCTTTTCTGCTTCCTCATAAAAGAACTTTCCTTAAAAGTTCCCAGTTTACCTTCTCTTAAATAGGGAAACCATAAGAGAAATGTCATTGTTATCTATCATTTTTTTTTTTAGTATCCAGCAAGACACTGCTTTTCTGCTTCCTCGTAAAAGAACTTTCCTTAAAAAGTCCCCAGTTTACCTTCTCAGTAATCTGCAAGTGATGCTAAAGGAAGAATGAGTAGCAGGCTTCTCATCTTCTGCCTCCACCTGGGGATTTCTCTCTGGTCTCGCTCCAGCCCACCGCCCCGCCCCCTCCCCACATAGCGCTGTTGGTTCACTAGGAGTTCTCTCCACCTGGGGCTGTGTTGCGTTTATTGTGAGACTCTCTGTGGCTTCTTCAGGAAGGCATCCGACCACCTTAGAGGTGGTCCCTGTCCCTTCACAGGCACAGGGGGGGAAAACAAACGGAGGTGGTCGGGATGTCCCTCTGGCTCAGAGGAGCAAGAGGAGCTGTTACAGACACAGTCACCCTCGAAAAACAATGCCCGGAGTGGGATTGTTGGTTGGTGCCAGTTCTGGAAGGCCCAGTGGCACAGCTGCTTGAGCCCTCTGGGGTAGAAAACTGGGCAGCGTTCAGGATTGACTCCTGGTTCTATGCTCAGGGGTCACTTCCGGCAGGCTCAGAGCGCCATATGTGGTGTTAGGAATTGAATCAAGGTTCAGAAGTGCCTTAACCTCTATATTATCTCTCGAGTCTCTGAACGGTCTTTATTCTTTTTCTTTTCCTTGTTTGTTTTTGAGTCACACCTGGCACTGCTCAGGGATTACTTCTGGCTCTGTGCTCAGGAATCACCTCTGGTGATACTCAGGGGACCATATGGGATGCTGGGGATTGAACCCAGGTCAGCTGCCTGAAAGGCAACATCTTACCCACTGTACTATCTCTCTGAGCCCCTGAAAAGAGTCTTTCCAAGTCACTGAAACCTGAGTGTTTTTAGGCCCCTCTCCGAGACATTTTTCTTTTTATTTCTTTTTTTTGCTGAGGGGGTCACTAGGTAGTACTAGGCCACGGGTTGGCTATTATGTGCAAAGGCCAAAGATGTAGTGTTGCAGTGTCAGGGGCCACTGGCGCCTCTGGGGCTACACTTCACAGTGCTCGGGAGGCCATGCGATGCTGGGGATCCCCCCGCGTGCCTTAACTGCTCTGCTCTTTCTTGGGGTCCTCACCCCCACCTATATTTTTTTCAGTCCAAGTTGAGCCTCATCTTTCTGGTAGTAGTTCGTTCTTCCGTGTCTTAGAAAAAGAGATGTGGTCTCTGTTTCTCACTTCTTGGTGTCTCTTCATTAAAGCACATGCATCAAGTCTAAGTTCAGGCTGGGGTGGGGGGTACATTAGCGACAAGGGGCCAGTGCTAAGGCCCCAGTTATCTGCCAGGTGGCTGCTCTTTCCAGCCTTTATTGTTTGGCTTGAAGCCTTAGGGCTCAGGAGGCTGTTGGGTCAGTCCCATCAGGGGTTTTTGTCTATCCCTGTTAACAGACAGCTCTGTCACTATTACCCCACAGCCAATGAAAATGTAGTAGCTTCGGGGTAAGTCACTTGTTGGGGGTTGAGAATATGAGGTGTGAGGTTTGAACCAAACAGGAGCATCAAAAGACAAGCTCAGACTCTAGTTTGAATTCCCAGCACCATATATGGTCCCCGGAACACTGCCAGGAGTGATCCCTTCGTGCAGAGCCAGGAATAGCCCCGGTGCACTATTTGGGCCCCAGGCCTGAGCACTGCCAAGGATGGCCCCCAAGCAAAATAAACCAAAATAAAGTGTTTTTTTTTTCTTCTTTGTTTTTGGACCACAAAACCAGCAATACCCAAGGGTTACTCTTGGCTCTGCACTCAGGAATTATTATTACTCCTGGTGGTGCTTGGGGAACCATATGGGGTGGTGGGGATTGAACCCTAGTTGGCTGCATGCAAGGCAAATGCCATACCTCCTCCTCCTGCTCCTCCTCCTCTTCCTCCTCCTCCTCCTCCTCCTCCTCCTCCTCCTCCTCCTCCTCCTCCTCTTCCTCCTCCTCCTCCTCCTCCTCCTCCTCCTCCTTCTCCTCCTCCTTCTCCCTATTCTTCTTCTTTTTTTTAAGGTATCTAAAAGCTCATTTGAGCAGTAGCCTTAAGACCTGTTGATAGTCACTCAATCTGTCCTTGGATGGAGTTGCCAGGAATCAGAGTAAGCCTTCGAATATGCAGGGCCCAGTGGGAAATGCAGACATGAAAAGAGCTGGGCAGGAAGTCAATCTCCCCCGCCTTGTTCCCTGCTGCTGCCTGCAGCAGATGGGTGGGCCCCATCTCCCCACCACCCAAGAGGCCCAGAGATGGGGTGGGCCAGTGCCCGGGCACCCCCCGCCCCATGGTCCTCTCCACCAAATTGCTATCTGCGCACCAATCCCAGAGCTCTTGGCACCGAGTGTGGGACAGCCCACACCCTCTGTCATCTCCGGGAGTAAGTGGTAGGAGTGGGGAACAGTGAGGCCCTGGCAAGGTCCCGCACCAGAGGTGGGGAAACAGCTCCATGAGACACCCGCCTTCCAAGGCATGGTGGGAGCTAGGCTCCAGCCCCAGTGCACGCTCTACTCATGAAACACAGATCTGAAGAGAACTGCAAGGAGACTTGAAGGTGGTCCTGCAGAGCCTTACATCCCAGTTTCAGGGCCCTCAGAAGAACCTCAAGGATCCAGGACCTGCCTTATAAGCTGGGGAGAAGGCAGCTGGGATAGAGAAGGGATTAGTGAGTCAGGGATGGCTGGAGGGATTGCTCGGGATGGGAGGTGTGTGCCGAAAGTAGACTGAAGTCCAAATATTATGGTCTCTCAGTTGCCTGTATTGCAAACCATAATGCCCATAAGTAGAGAGAGAGTAAGAGGAAGTTGTCTGCCATAGAGGCAGGGGGAGGGTTGGGATGAGGGGGGTGGGGATACTGGGAACAATTGGTGATGGGAAATGCGCACTGGTAGAGGGACGGGAGTTTGATCACTGTACGACTGAAACGCAAATGTGAAAGCTTTGTAATTATGGGGCTGGAGCAATAGCACAGCGGGTAGGGCATTTGCTTTGCATGTGGCCGACCCGGGTTCGATTCCCAGCATCCCATATGGTCCCCTGAGCACTGCCAGGGGTAATTCCTGAGCGCAGAGCCAGGAGTGATCCCTGAGCATCACCAGGTGTGACCCAAAAAGAAAAAAAAAAGCTTTGTAAAGCTTTTTGATAAAAAAGCTTTATTCCCACCACCACATAGTTCACGGTGATTCAATTAAATAATTAATTAACTTAGCACATTAATAAAAGAAGAAGAATCCCGGACTTCAGGAGTTAGGGGCCCATGTACTTACAAGAGAGAAGTTGGAGATCCAGTAAGGGGCGGGCCAGGAAGCAGGACAGCCACGCTGGAAGGAGCAGGCTGCATGAGCAACAGGGCCGCAGTGTCAGGGGGGATAGTGCAGGGCTTTCCTGAGAAAAGGGGCTGGTGGTGGCCAACGAGGCCAACCCAAAAGTTCTTGCTTTGTTGCCCTGTGCGGAGTCTCTCCGTCTCACCTGAGTTCATTCAAATCTAAACAAAGAGCAAAGCTGATGGATGCCTTGGCAGTATTAGAATTTGCCAGAGGATTTTTGAAAAGTGCTTTGGTTTCCTAGAAACCGGAGTTCACCTAAATACCATCGGAACCGTGTGTCCAATTGATTTTGACCGCAGGAGGGAGAGAGCAAGCAAGCGGTTAGATGATCCTTGAGGGCCCTCCTAACCCCAAGGTTTGATTATTCTTGTTTCCGTCCCAGCTGCAGAATTTCCATGCTGTGTATCGTGAGAATTTTTAAAAGAATGTTTTCTTTTCCATTTTTCCATAATACTCAAATAACTTCTTTTCCTTAAAAACAACCCCCCTCCTCCTCCCCCTCCTCCAAAAAAAAGTCTCCTTGAAAGGAGAATGACTAGGAATGAGAACAAGAGAACTCAGGACCTTTTTAAAAGTCTGTCCCTCCAAATAGAATGTTTAACAAACGAAGAAAATAGATTTAAACACTGTTTATCACTGTATTCTCTTCTTCTTTTTTTTTTTTTTTGCTTTTTGGGTCACACTCGGCGATGCACAGGGGTTACTCCTGGCTCTGCACTCAGGAATCACCCTTGGTGGTGCTCAGGGGACCATATGGGATGCTGGGAATCGAACCCGGGTTGGCCGCATGCAAGGCAAATGCCCTACCCTCTGTGCTATTGCTCCAGCCCCACTTTATTCCCTTCTTAAACATACTCTTTTATCTTGATTTCTTTCCTTTGTTTAAGGGATGGGGAACTGGGGCCCCCTTGGCATGGCTCACGGTTTATTCCTGCTTCTGTGCTGAGGGAT
Source organism: Sorex araneus (assembly GCF_027595985.1). Taxonomy (NCBI): domain Eukaryota; kingdom Metazoa; phylum Chordata; class Mammalia; order Eulipotyphla; family Soricidae; genus Sorex; species Sorex araneus. The sequence goes on from NC_073307.1 coordinate 138,297,680, forward strand.
CACTCATGGCGGGGTTCCGGGGACTATATGGGGTGCTAAGGAATGAAGCCTCGAAGGCTCTGCCTACTGTACTCTTCCTCCGGCACAAAATGTAGTCAGAGAGAAAGGGGTGGGGAGAAAGAGAGAGAGAGAGAGAGAGAGAGAGAGAGAGAGAGAGAGAGAGAGAGAGAGAGAGAGAGAAAAGGGAGGAAGTTAGGGAGTGTATAAGTACAGAACTTAAGGCATTTTTCCTACCTCCAGCCAAATCCCAGTCAAATCCCTGGCACCACACAGGATCTAGAAATATCCTCTGAGCATTGCTGGGTGTGGCCTTTGCACCCCGCCAAGTACCGAATGGTTTAGCACTGAAAGAGGCAATATGGACATTCCGTAAATATTTCTTCACACCAGCTATGTTTTGGGCACTATTCTTAGAGCCAAAGGAAGTAACATAAGAAACAATCCTCGCCCCCTGGGAACCCAAAATCCTCACTCGTTTCGTAAAGCTTTAATTCCTGTGTATTGTTAACTCATGGTATGACCTGGACTAGACTCTCGTTGCTTTCAGCATTGCCTTGCTATCCCCATAGTGATGGAACAGAATGGTGCCGGCTGCTTTTCTGGGAGTTTAGCAGCTGCAGGTGCGTTTCTGGGTTTCTCGGGAACAGGAAGTTCTGAAAGGGTTTGGTTCGGAAGAAGGCAGGGACATCAGTGTTGAGATCAGAAGTGGTGACAGAATAAAGGCTTGGGAACCCTGACATGGAGAGCTGGGCAGACATTCAGAGAACTTGATCCAGGCCAGTGGGCAGAGACTCCACGCCCCAACTGAGAAACTTTCGGTGGCTTGATGAACATCTGCAAACCTCTCAGTCGCCCTGGTCCCGATCAGTTGGCCCACAGTCTGAATTTGGTGCTGGGGTGTCCCTTGCTTTCAGAATGAGAAGACACTGGGATTCATTTGCTTGCCTGGAAGGCAGAAAAAACACCAAGGGCTTTGCCTTAACTACTTGTCTTTTTCCATAAGCACTTGTTTTTCCTTTTCTTCCTTCCTTCCTTCCTTCCTTCCTTCCTTCCTTCCTTCCTTCCTTCCTTCCTTCCTTCCTTCCTTCCTTCCTTCCTTCCTTCCTTCCTTCCTTCCTTCCTTCCTTTCATTCTTTCTTTCTTTTTTTGCTTTTTGGGTTGCACCCAGCACTCCTGGCTCTGCATTCAGGAATTATTCCTGGAGGTGCTCAGGGGACCTTATGGGATGCTGGGATCAAACCCGGCTGAGGTGTTTTGCAAAGCAAACACCCCACCAGTTATACTGTCGCTCAAGCACAAGAATTTGTTTTTGCTTTAATGGAAATTGTTTACTGCCGTAGATAACACTCCTAACACTGATTAGAGAGGAGTCCATCTGTCATGTCATAACTAAAGGGTGGCCTTTAAAAAATCAGATCATATTCTGTGAATTTTAATAGGTCATCTTAAATATGGTTTATAAATATTAGTCACAGGAAGACAACAACAAAGTGATAGTACTTTGATAAATAGGGCATTTGCCTTGCACGCAGCCGACCCAGGTTTGATTCCTCCGCCCCTCTAGGAGAGCCCAGCAAGCTACCGAGAGTATCTCCCCCGCACGGCAGAGCCTGGCAAGCTACCTGTGGCATATCCGATATGCCAAAAACAGTAACAACAAGTCTCACAATGGAGATGTCACTGGTGCCTGCTCGAGCCAATCGATGAGCAACAGGATGACAGTGACAGTGATTTCAATGCATTTGATGTAGGCCCATTCAAAACTGCCCCTTCCTCCCCCTTCTTTTGTGAAAATAACTGGGCCTAGAGAGTAACTCTACTCCCATTGATTTCTTAAGATAGAAAATAGCTAATGTGTGCGTATGCTTATAATGACTAATTCTTACAAGAATGTATGCTGTTGAGGGCATTGTGCCACCTTACAGAGGGAGGAACTGAAGACTTTGAGGACCATGAACTGTCTGAAACCCCAGTGCTTTCCACCAGTGATGGCCATTGTGAGGGTTTTTTAAAAGGGCGAACAGGAAGCAATGCATTGTGGTTTTGTTATTTGGGTAAGATACATATCGCCTCAGGCCCTCCACCCCCTATGTGGACACCTTTGATAATCTGATAATGGGAAATAAGTGGAGAGGCATCAGCCCATATTTGCTCACTGAGCTGTGACTAATGCAGGGGCTGTTATGTCTTCACAGGATCAGCTTCAGCCTCTTGAAAGAGGGGAATTGGGTGGGAAGATTTGGGGGAAGGCAGTCAGTGGTGCAGAGTGAGAAGAGTTTCCTAGAGTCAGGAGGACCAGCTCTGTCTCCTGTGGGCAAGTCTCATTTTTGGAAGCAAAGAGAAATTACATTAAGTTGATGCGATTTCTGGGATGGTAGGGAGTAAATGAGACGAAGCTTATGAATCTTCTGATACATAGAGGATTCCTTAAATAACGTCATGTCTTCCAACACAGATTCCACGTAACATTGGCAATAAAAAAAAAACAACACCAGCCATTGAAGAAAATGTTGTTCAAGGATCTACTCTAGTTTTATATTATTTCACTTAAAGTTGGAGTTTCCAAGAACCTACTGTGATGTGAAAGGCTTACTGAACACCAAGCACTCAAAACTGGGGCTGGAGCGATAGCACAGCGGGTAGGGCGTTTGCCTTGCACGCGGCCGACCCGGGTTCTAATCCCAGCGTCCCATATGGTCCCCTGAGCACCGCCAGGGGTAATTCCTGAGTGAAGAGCCAGGAGTAACCCCTGTGCATCGCCGGGTGTGACCCAAAAACCAAAAAAAAAAAAAAAAAAAAAACTGATTAGTTGCAAAATGGACCAGAGATAGTACAGGGGTTAAGACCTTCCATACAACCAACTGTAGTTGGAGTCTCAGCACCACATATGTTCCCCCAGATATTACCAGGAGTGATCCTGAGCCAGGAATAAGCCTAATATGTCTGATTGCATGCACGCGTGAGCGCGCGCGCGCGCACACACACACACACACACACACACACACAGCCAAAAAGAGGAAACCATTAAATTTCCCTTTCTGCAGCTCTTCCATGCACAGCTACCACTCACTGACGCCTGATGTTTGGCATGCTGTCTCTTGCATGTGAACATAATTTGCTCCATTTGTAATCTCTTTTTAAGTGATTTCCACATGATTTCCCATTTGCCTCCATGCTCCCTTTTCAAAGTGGAGATTTAGGACTTGAAGCACAGCGTCAACCCATTGCCCTTCCATAGTGTTCAGGGCAGCTAAACAGTGACTGATCATTCTGTGGGTGGAGGGATGAGACAGCAGTGAGGGTGTGAGGGTTGGGTTGGCACTTGCCTTGCTCTTTCGCTCTGAGCTCTCTCCCTGTCTTCTCTTGCAGTCCTGGCTTTTGGAGAGAACAGAAAGCTCTTGGACCTTGGAAACATGCCTAGCACACAAGTGCCTAGAACTCTGAGCTCTCACCCACGCTGCAAAGTCACCCAACTCTTGTGTTCTTTGTTCTCTCTTGGCAGAACCAGCTTCTTGCAAAAGGACTGTTGTTTGTGGAGGAGAAGATTAAGCTGTGCGAAGGCAAGTACAAGGCTTCCCTCGTAGAGCTGGGGCCCCTGTGACTCAGCCTTTGATGTTTGGACAGCTGAACCGCTTCATTCCAAAAGGGGCAGGTTCCAAGGCAATGAGTCAGCTCAGTGGGGCTGCAGCACTTGGCTTGCAGTCTGCATTCAGGGCATTGCAAGTCAGAGCTGCGTGCAGAGAACTAATGTGCAACTGGGCAAGCTTTGGAGACCTCGCTGAGCAGTGGGTAGTGGGTTGGCCATTGCAGGTGTGTTGGCGTTCTAGTTTGAAGGGATAAATTATTCAGCACATCTTTCCTTGGTGTTCCTTCTGGTCTGAGCAAGCTATTTCCTATAGGTATTTTATTTCCCATATTCCCTGAGATCGTGCACAACAGGAGGCCTTCTCCCCTGCTGGAGGGAGAGCGGGATGTGAGGATAAGCAGATACCCACACAATAGGCAAGGAGGTCATTTCCTGGTCTTAATTGATTTTAGAGCTCTTGAGGTGGAGAGAGAGTGTACAGGAGGGGAAGCTCTTGCTTTGCCTGTGGTCACCCCAGTTCAAATCCTCTGACCGCTGTCAGGGGTTACTCCTAAGCACAGGGTCAGGACTAGCTGTAGCCCCCAACACCCATCCCCACAAGAAAGGTAGAGCTTTGAGCCTAAAGAACAAGCTAAAAAGGCACTGAGTGGGAGGTAGGAGCAGGACCAGAAGTGAGAATTAAGCTGTGCCTTGTCCACTCAGGGCAACTGTCTACCTAGTTCAGGGCCCCTCCTAGCAGACCAGAGCTCAGCATCCTGGATGCAGTTCACAGGTGTCTAGTTTCTCTCAGCCTTGGCTATTCTCGTTTATAAAGTGACAGTGTTGTGGGGCTGGAACTATAGTACAGGAGGGCTCTTGCCTTGCATGTGGCTGACCCAGATTAGCTCCCCGGCACCTGTGATGGTTCCCCCAAGCACACCAGGACTGAGGCTGAGTGCAGAGCCAGGAATAAATTCTGAACACAGCCAGATGTGGTCCCAGAACAAACAACACCAAAAGACAGAAGCTGAAAAATGACGATGTTGAAACTTACCTGTTGAAAAATCAGTGTTACTTCAATTTAAAAAAAAGTGGGCTGGAGAGACGACATAGGAGGTTGGCTGACTGGGTTTAGTTCCAGGTAGCATATATGGTCTGCTGAGCACCACCTAGAGTGAGCCCTCAGGAGTAAGTCCTGAGCATTGCCAGGTATGGCCCTAAAATAAACACATAAGAAAATAGTAGCTAAAAGACAGACAGACAGACAGAAAGAAGGAAAGAAAGAGAGAGAGAGAGAGAGAAAGAGAGAGAGAGAAAGAAAGAAAGAAAGAAAGAAAGAAAGAAAGAAAGAAAGAAAGAAAGAAAGAAAGAGAGAGAGAGAAGAAAGAAAGAAAGAAAGAAAGAAAGAAAGAAAGAAAGAAAGAAAGAAAGAAAGAAAGAAGAGAAAGACAGAAAGAGAGGAAGAGAGAAAGAAGTAAAGAAAAGAAAGAAAGAAAGAAAGAAAGAAAGAAAGAAAGAAAGAAAGAAAGAAAGAAAGAAAGAAAGAAAGAAAGAAACAGGAAGGAAGGAAGGAAGGAAGGAAGGAAGGAAGGAAGGAAGGAAAGAAGGAAGGAAGGAAGGGAGGG